>NW_004444005.1:7117231-7163373 GCF_000243295.1 Trichechus manatus latirostris | reverse complement strand
TGTGTATATGTGTGTGGTCATTCCATTTACATTTAAAGTGGGGGTTTGTGTGTGTGTATATGTGTGTGGTCATTCCATTTACATTTAAAGTGGGAGTTTGTGTGTGTGTATTTGTGTATGTGTAGTCTTTCCATTTACATTCAAGAGCAGAGGTTTCCAGCTTTGTAGACCTCAGTTCTCAGGGGTCATAAAGATTAGTAATGGGTTGAGTACAGTTGAACACAGCCAGGAACATTGCTAGGGTTGCAAAATGAGTAAGCCATGGCCCCTGTTTACAGGGAATTCAGAGTCTAGAGAGAGAGACAATCATGTAACCTCAGAATTTCAACGTAGCATCATGGGACGGATTGCCCAACAAGCAAGGTACACACAGGCTTGCTTGTGCTTACTTATGAATCTGTAGTGCAAAATTTCACCTGGTTTTCACCACATGAAAGATACGGTAAAACTCATTTGCAGTTGTGCGTACAGATTAGTAAGTAAACACAGCTGAGCCCAAGCATACCTTGCTTACTGGCTCATCCGCCCTGGCAGCATGCTAAGTGCTGTCATGTCGACATGCAGGGGTGCAGCTGTCTGAGCACACCGTTCAGCCCATCTTCATTCTTCAAAACGTTGCTCACTAGTCACACACTTACCCCACAATGAGTCCCCACAGTTAGGTTAAAATGTCCAGTTTTTCTCTGGGTTGGAATATTATCCACTCAGTCTGGTGATTCTAGATGTTGCCTGCTGATCAGATTTGGTGGGCATTCTGTCTTTGATTTTAAAAAATGGAAAAATGAAGAAGTTGTAGTTAATAAATGCAGTTTGGCAGTCAAAACCCTTCGAAACCATTGGGGGGAACGTGGCATAGAAGGAACCACTTCCCTAGAGGGCAGGGTCTTGAAACTTGTTTGTGTTATGCATGCGGTAGTGGTTCAATAAGTATTTTTTATACTGACATTCAGACTCTTTAGTATTGGCACGTGGGGACCTTCGCTGCTTGGGCCCAGGCCATCTTTTTAGCCTCTCCCTCTGACGCTCTCTGTGAGGCACTCTGTACCCTCCAGTCTGCCAGCGCTCACTAAATAACTCCTGCCCTTTAATGTCGCTGAGTCCTTGCTCAGGGTCCTCCCTGCCTGGATTCTTGTTTCTTCTCCTGGCTTGGCCCTTTTGAACACCTCGCTCACGGGTATGCTCTGTGGAGATTTCCATAGAGCAGGCTGAATTAGAAGCACTTACCACATTGTATTTTCGTGCATTGTCTGTCTTCTCCACTAAACCGTGGGCTCCTAGAGATTAGGGCTTACGTCCAGTTCATCTTCGTATCTCTAGAGCCAAACATGGTCAATAAAGGCATAAACTGATTTGGAAAAAATTAAGGCTCAAAGGGTCTTTAATGAACACCAGTCTTTGTCTAGACACGCGCTATAGGCAAATAATTCTATTTGAATAAAAAGAATATTTTGAATAAAAAGTGAAAATAGGATGTTGAGCACCCTGAACACAGATGGAATAAGACAGTCTGGAATTGTATATCTACATAATTACCAAATACGCAGAATACTTGCAGTGGGCTGTATTAGCCAAGGATACCACAATTACTATAATTGGAATCGTTTCCAGAAGAACATGTTGCATTTCAGATATCTATAATAGCAATAAGCCATCCAATCTATGATTCAACTTAATTATTTCCGTAATTGTTTTGAGCTTTAGGCTCAGATTTTTTGCCAGCAAAACTCACATTTGGCATAGAATGCCAAATGCAAAATAAATTTTTAATATTTATAATTGGATGAACTTGATATCAAAAGAACATTTCAAAGCATGTTATGAAGACAGGCTAAAGGGGATAAGCTACTGGGCAAGGTTCTACATTATAGAATGTAATGAAATTCCAATTTAGTATTTCACTTTTGAGTTTTTTGTAATCAGCCAATACGATGAGGGGAAAGTAATGGAGAGGTGAGCAGTTAAGAAACTAAAATAAGTATGATACATAAAGTCATTTTACTGAAAATTTAGATTTGAGAATAATGAGATAAATTAGGTTGTAGTCTACATAGATTCTCTGTGGATTCTAGATAGAAAGTCCTGTTAGCTGTATAGTTTGGGGATTATGATTCTCAAATGAAATATGTAGCCTGGGTGAAACATAATGTCAAGGTTGAGGATATTAGGGACATGGTACATCCAGTTATCACAGAAGAGAAAAATGATGAGGGCATTATGAGTTGGTACCCTAGTTTTTATCTTCAACTTTATCATAAACCTCATATATGTCACCAGATGGCAAAATCTGTTTAATGATAACTCTGACTTGAGAAAATTGTGCATTATAAAATATGAGCCCCAATATTGCACCCTAGAAGCTACTTATAGAACAAGATTGGTCTCTAATGGAAAAGTCCACACATTCTCTAAGTTCCAAATAAGATATCAAAGGTGGAAGCACTTCTGGAATGGAGTAAAGACCTTCAAAAGTCAGATCCTCCATAAAAGCAATGAGATCACTCGAAAAAATTGTCAGTCAGCTTTTTCAGAAATTGGGAAATTAACCAAAGACTTACAACAATCCAAGGAGCATTTATTCAAGAAAAATGGCTGAATTTTGGTAAGAACAATGAGCTTCATGGTATTTTAACTTGCCCTATTCCCATACCCTCCTTCCCAGCTCCATGTGGCCTTGAAAACTGATAGCCTTGCAACCCTGGTAGCTGTGAAAACCAGAAGCCTAGCAGCCACTGGAAGGGGCAGAATGGGATTGGAGCTCCCCAAAAGCCTCAATGCCAGAGAATTGTCACTATTTGACCTAAATGGCAGCTCCTTGGAAGAGCCCCATTCACAGGGCTTGTCTTTATTTGTCCTGACTCAGAGTCCACTCAGTGTGAACAGCCCCATTCCCAGGGTACTAGTTGAAAATAGCTAGCAGCATTGTTTAATGTTGCAGCTGCCTGAGGCAGTGATACCAGTTGGGGCAAACAAGAGGCTGACTAAAATCTTAAAAGAAAAATCTGGGGAATGAGATGCCAGTGCTGTTGTCAGCTGTCATCAAGTCAGCCCCTGACTCATGCCAACCCCATGCATAATGCTGCCTGGTCTTATGCCATTCCTATGATCAATTGTGGATCAAACCATTGTGATCTGTAAGGTTTTCACTGGGAGATTTTTGGAAGTAGATTGCCAGGCCTTTCTTCCTAGCCCATCTTAGTCTGAAAGCTCCGCTGAAACCTGTTCAGCATCATAGTAACACGCAAGCTGCTGCTGACAGATGGGTGGTGGCTGTGCATGAGATGCTCGTGGGGGCTTTGAAAAACTCTTAGATATTCCTGAGAATCTAGAAAGCTGTGCACATGTGTAGTGCTGGGTGCATGCCTAGAAAAGACTTGAGAAGACCCTCATTTCTCACTTCTGCACGAGCAGGAAGTGATGGCTAAAAAACAGGGTTGTAAACTGCTGAAACATTGAAGGCATGGCCCAGCACACAGAGCCCCTCAGCAAAAGCTAGGAGACATATAGGTTCAAGGCATTTAAGGAAATCTCTGTGTAATCATTAGCTCACCGCTGAGCTAACTGACTTCAGCAGCTGCACATGACAAAAAATACAGACTTTACAGAATTAATATGGGAAAGGCATTAAATAAACAGCAGCAGCAAAAATAAATAAAAATAAACAGCAACAATAGTAAATCCTGGGGAGGTGAGGGAATGTGAGTTCCAGAGTTTATTTAAAATGTCCAGTTTTCAACAAAAAACTTGTGGGAAACCAGAAAGCATGGCTCATTCACGGAAAAAAAGCAGTCAATAGAAACTGTCCCTGAAGAAGCCAAGACATTGGACTTACTAAACAAAGACTTTAAATCAGCTATTATAAATATATTCACAGAACTAAAGGAAAACATGCCTAAAGAATTAAAAGAAAGTGGAGAACAATATCTCAACAAATAGTATCAATAAAGAGAAATTATATATAAAAACAAAATAACCAAATAGAAACTGTGGAGTTGAAAAGTACAATATCTGGGGAAAAAAAAAATGTCACTAGAGGGATTAAACATCAGATTTGAGCTGGCAGAAGAAAGAATCAGCAAACTTGAAAATAGGTCAACTGAGATCATCCAGTCCGAGGAATATAAAGAAAAAAGAAGGAAGATAAATGAACAGAGCCTTATAGACCTATGGGATACCTTCAAGAGTACTGACATATGCATAATAGAGTCCTACAAGAAGAGGAGAGAAAGGAGCATAAAAAATATTTGAACAAATAATGTCCCCAAACCCCTAAAATTTAATGAAAAACATTACACATCCAGGAAGTTCAAACAGATCCACACATAGACATATCATAGCCAAACTGTCAAAAGACAGAGAATCTTGAAAACCACAAACCACAAGAGAAAAATAAGTTTTGCATACAAGGGATTCTTAATAACATTTAACAGCTGACTCCTCATCAGAAATCATTAAGGCAGGAAGGCAGTGGGGTGACTTATTCAAAGTGCTAAAAGAAAAAGACTGTCAACCAAGAATTCTATACTCAGAAAAACTATCCTTCAAAAAATGAAGGAGAAATTAAGTCAATCCCAGAATAAAAAAAAAGAAAGAAAAATTTCACTAGCAGACCTGCCCTACAAGAAATATTAAACAAAGTCTTTCAGGCTGAAATGAAAAGACACAAGAGAGTAACCAAATCCACACATGCATAAATAAAGAATACCGGTAAAGGTACCTGTATAGGTAAATATAAAACACAGTATAAATGTACTTTTGTTTGTAACTCTTTTTTTTTCCTATCTGATTTAAAAGGCAACTGCAAAAAACAAATAATTATAAAGCTGTGTTGTTGAGTTTATAATATACAAAGATGTAATTTCTGTGACAATAGCACAAAGGAGGGAGGAGGAAATGGAATTATATAGGAGGAAAGTTTTTGTACACTATTGAAATTAAATTGATATTAATCTCAGATTGTTTAAATTAAGATGTTAAGTATAGTCCCCAGGTCAACCACTAAGAAAATAACTTAAAAAATATAGTAAATGAAATAAGGAAATTAAAATGGTACACTAGAAAATATTTCACACAGAAGGCGGCAGTAATGGAGAAACAGAAGAACAAAAAATACATAAGGCATATAGAAAACAAATAGAAAAATGCCAGATGTAAATCATACCTTATCAGTAATTACATTAAACATAAATGAACTAAAAAGTCCTACCAAAAAGCTGAGATTGGCAGAATGAATAGAAAATATGATCCAACTATATACTGTCTACAAGAGACAGACCTTAGATTGAAAGACCAAATAAGTTGAAAGTAAAAGGATGGAAAAAGATATTCCATGCAAACAGTAACCAGTATTATTGTCAGATAAAATAGATTTTAAGTAAAAAAAAGTTTACATGAGACAAAGGACATTATATATTGATAAAAGGTTCAATCCAGCAAGATATAGCTATTATAAACATATACACACCTAACAATAGAACCCCAAAATATACGAAGCAAAATTTGACAGAATTGAAGGGAGAAATAGAAGTTCTACAATAATAGTTGGAGACTTCAATACCCTACATTCAGTAATGGATAGAACAACCATACTGAAAATCACTAAGGAAATAGAGGACATGAACAACATTATGCCACTTAGACCTAACAGACGTGTACAGAAACTCTGCCCAACAACAGCGGAATATACATTCTTCTCAAATGCACATGGAACAAGTCACAATACATTTTAAGAGATTGAAATGATATAAAGTATCTTTCGATTCACCATGGAATGGAGCTAGAAATCAATAAAAGAAGGTAGACTAGCAATTTCACAAATACATGGAAATTAACTCACTGAGACAAACAGTGGGTCAAAGAAGAAATCACAAGGGAAATTAGAAAATACCTTGAGATGAAAGAAAATGAAAACATAGCAAAACCTATGGGATGCAGCAAAAGTTGTACTAGGAGGGCCCTGGGTTCTGATCTCTGTCATTCTGACCTGGCGGCGGTGGATGGGTGTAGAGGGGAACTCATGGTATTGGAAAACGTCCTCAGTGCATAAGTGGCTTTGCGCTCCCATACGGTCTCCGCAACTCTCCTTACCTTTCTGGTCACAGGCTTTTTTCAGTGTTTTTAAGGGTTCTGTGGTGGGCAGCCTTCTACAATGGCTCCCTATGGTCCCTGCCTCCTGGTATTCATGCCATGTGTAATGCCCTGGATCTTGTGACTTGCCTCTAATGAATAGAAAAGTGATGGGATGTTTGGTTATTTGTTAAATGTTTTCAGTGGGAGGGTTGATCCGAGTTTGCCAGCCAGCACTGGAAATCAGCCACCATCATTCCCTTTGTAGTGAAGAATCATTTAGAGGTGAGACTTTTCATTTCGAAGAAGTTAGCGTTTAGGGCTAATTCTTACCGTGATTTCTTGTTCTATTGCCATTTGTACAGAAAGCATGGCTTGACAATTTCTTTTTTCTTTAAATCAGTTATAAAATGTTTCAAACATATAGAAAAATACAAAAGAATTTAACGCACCTCTGTGTTCACCATCCCGGAGCCCTGGTGGTGTAATGGTTAAACTACTAACCAAAAGGTCAGCAGTTCGAATCCACGAGCCGCTCCTTGGAAACCCTATGGGGCAGTTCTACTCTGTCCTATAGGGTCGCTATTAGTTGGAATCGACTCGACAGCAATGGGTTTGATTTTAATCACCATCTAGATTGAACAAATGCTAAGATTTTGCTACATTTGCTTCAGATTTTTTTCTTTATTTAAGAAACATAACAATGCAGCTTAAAGCCCTACTTCCCCATCCCATTCCCCTTCCTGCTGTCTCAGAGGTAATTACTGTCAAGTGAGTTTGCATCCAGGGTACTTGCAGCCTCATTGGGCCAACGACTCTCACGGCTTTTATGTTTTTATGCTATCATGCAAATGTTTGTAGCCACTCCAGTATCTCAGATCATTTTATGAATGTAAAATGTTTACACTAGTATTTTCATACTGTAGGTACCCATTGGCACTTCACTTTTTTTACATATTATTTTTGAAGTTTATCATGTTGGTATATTTCGGTCCTGTTTATCGTTTTAGTAGTACTTTACTATTCTGTTGCAAGAATTATCACAATTTATTCCTTGCCCTGCACAATGACTAGCGCGTGGCAAGCAATGAGTAAATTATTATTTACTATTATAATAGCTATTATTACTGATGGACATTTAGGGTGTTTCTAACAATTATTATAAATAGTGGCTCATTGAACATCCTTGTTGATGTCTTTGCGCACAGGTGCAGAAGAGGTTTCCTAGGATAGAAAGTGAACTTGCCAGGCCTCAGTGTGTGCACTTAAACTATGTTATTGCCAAATTACTCTCTAAAGTGGCTGTTCCAATTTATATTCCTGCCAGCAATATGAGAGAGTTTCTTTTTTTGTAAATCCTTACCGATGAACGGGATTACCAGACTTCGTCTTGAAACATGAAATATTTCAGGTATATAAAGATGCATGGAGTACAAGATAACAGTTTCCTATCCTCTACTCGGTTTACGAAGTGTTGCCAAACCCAGGAAGGTGGGTCCTTGTTCTGAGCACTCAGACTTGCCAATTATCTGGACACCATTCTTTGAGAAAGTAACTTTACTGCAATGCCCAGAGCAAGGAACCGGGAGGAAGTTCCTCAGATCTGACTCCCTGACCTATGGGGAAGCAGGGCTTATATGTGATTTGGGCAGCAAGATAGTGGCCACACAGGCATATTGGGGAGGGAAAGTTCTAGAAGGATGGCAGCCAGGAAGCAGGAGGTGACGTAGTTCTTGTAGGACCTCGTTTCAGAATGGGGTCTGGGTGATGATTTTCCTTCTGATTCGTTCCACCTGTTGCTGCATCCTCTGTTGAGGTCAGTAAATTGTCACAGCTGGCCCTTCTGCGCATGCGGGGCAGGTCAACTCTGGCTCGGACTAGTTTAAGGTAGTCTTTTCTGACTAATGGAAATTTACTGGCATTCTTAGGATCAGGTCACAGAAGTAAAACTCTTCAAACACAAATGAAACTCTCTCTGTACTCCTCCCTGATTCCATTCTCCTCTTTCCCCCTCACAGATAACTATTATCCTGAATCTCGTGTTCATCATTCCCAGGCATGCTTTCATACTTTTCTAATTTGAATACATATGTATTCATAAATGTTTTACAACATTGACAATATGTATTAAAATTTTATATAAGCTTTATCTAAACGGTAAAATACTCTACACACCTTTCTGTTGCTTGCTATTGTCACTTACCATTCTGCTTTCGAGGTTTCTCCATGCCGAGGACGACTGATGATAGCAACAAACCCTTTCCGTAGACCAAAAACCAGTTGTCATTGAGTCGTTTCTGACTCATGACAACCCCATGTATGCAGAGTAGAACTGCCCCAAATGGTTTTCAAAGATGTGACCTTTCGGAAGCAGATCACGAGGACTTTATTTCAGGGTGCCTCTGGGTGGGTTCATACCACTAACCTGTCGGTTAATACTCGAGTGCTTAACCAGTTGCGTCACCTAGGGACTCATAACACCTTGCATAGTGCTTGTGATATGCCAGGCAGTGTTCTATAATTCATTCATCTTAACTGATACATTGCAGTTTATCAATTTTTTCAGCATTGCTAACAATGCTACAGTGAATTTTCTTGTACCTGTATCCTTGCGGGCCAGTCTGGGTATATACCTAAGAGTAGAATTGCTGAGTTGTATGGTTCCAGCAAGGAGTCATGGTGGCACAGTGGTTAAGTGCTTGGCTGCTAACCAAAAGGTTGGCATTTTGAACCCATGAGCTGCTCCGTGGGAGAAAGATGTGGCAGTCTGCTTCCCTAAAGGTTACGGTCTTGGAAACCCTATGGGGCAGTTCTGCTCTGTCCTGTGGGGTCGCTATGAGTAGGAATTGACTCGACAGCAGTGGGTTGGTTGTGGGATGGTTCCAGCATCTTCAGTTGTACTGATGATGTCAAATTGTTTCCCCAAGTTTGTGCCATCTCTTCAGCAGTGTATGAGAGGTTCTGTTGCTCTACGTCTTCATCAAAACTTGATTCTGTAGATTTTAAAAGTTTTCCCATTGGATGAGTGTGGAAGCGAATGTCGTGCTTTTGTTTTACATTTCCCTGGTTACTAGTGAGGTTACACATATTTTCTTGACCTTTTGTTTCCTTTTCTGTCAATTGTCTATTTGTGTTCTTTATTTTCCATTTGCATTTTATTTTATGCTGAATTTACTCCTGAGCCGTTAGATTTTGATTTTTAGTTTCTTGTGGGGCATCGTTTTCTTCTGTGCAACCTCCTCTCTTGGTTTAGGAACAACGTGTCCCTTTTCAATAAGGGTCATCACAGTGTGCTGGGGGGGCTCATGGTGGGTCAATCTGAACATGAACTCTTGCGGGCTTTGTTCACCTGGGTGTGCTTAGTGACCAGAGAATCTACATCCACACCCTTAAGTTCAGCGTTACTCTCTGCACTTTTAAGCATGTGCAGCAAAAATGCATCACTCTTTGGGCCACTGACTGTGTGTCCAACCCCACTGTTTGGCCTGGGCACACCTACCAACTCCACCATTATCACTTCGCGACGGCCTACATTGCTTCTGCAAAGTGACATCTTTCAGAGACTCGGTGGCTTTTCGGATAGGCGTCTGCTTGACGGCCTTGGCAGTTTCCTGGGTGTTCCTAAAATAGACCCGGAGATTTGAACCTCCTGATTGGCATGGTTTTGTGGGGTTTTCAGGGTTTTCTTGGCTGTACTCAAATGTGTATGACAGATCACCATTTCAACAGATCACCCCAGGAGGCTGCTTCTCTTTCTCCTTTTCTAATAGAGTCTTTCTTTCTTTTTATAGAAATTCTTTGTTTTGGAAATTATATTGTTTCCTGGGATTGCCATGACAAATTACCACAAATGGAGTGGCTTGAAAACAACAGAAACATATTGTCTCATGGTTCTGGAGGCCAGAAGTCCAAAATCAAGGTGCCGGCAGGGCCGCGTTCCCTCCAAAGGCCCTAGGGGAGGATCCTTCCTTGCCTCTTCAGCTTCTGGCGTCTACAGGTGTTCTTGGCTTGAGGCAGTGTCAGACATGTCTCTGCCTGCATTGTCACGTGACCTTCTGTGTCTCTGTGTCTCAGATCTCCCTCTGCCTTTCTCATAAAAGGACACTTGTCATTGGTTTTAGGCCTCCCCACCCCCCAAATCTAGGATGGTCTTATCTTGAGATCCTTGATTATATCTGCAAAGATTCTATTTCCAAAGAAGAGCATAGTCACAGATTCTGGGTGGACATGTCTTTTGGGGACCGCCATCCACCCCATTACAGAAGTTAATTTTTAGTTACATGCATTGCTAAGTCTTCTCCTACCCTATGGCCTGACGTTTCTTTCTGTTTATGGTGACTTTGGTTGTAACAAAGTTTTAATTTTTTATATTGTCACACTTACCAACCTTTTTCTTTACAGTTTGTGTTTTTTGCATGTTAAGACCTTCTTACCCTGAGATCACAAAAATATTCTTAGTTTTCTTCTGAAAGTTTTCAAGTCTTGCTCTTCCCTTTAGGTCTTTAATCCACTTGGTATTTATTTTGGTGAATGGTGTTAGGAAGGAATTCACTTTAAATTTTTCATATAGAAAACCAATTGCCGTGTAGTGAGTTCGAGGGGAGGCTGATCAAGGAAAAAGATATGAGCGTGAGATAGAAGCGTGGCCCCACAAGCTGTTTATTGGGCTGGGGCATCGACAGCCACATGCTGGGGGTGGGGGGCCGTCTCCCACAGCAGGAGATCTGCCATGGGGAAGGGGCTGTGTGGGCCTTCATGATGTCCTTCTACAGCAAGGCGGGAAGTCTTTGGATCAGAGAGTTCCAAAGGACAGCAGCAGCTTCTAACTACAGGAGTTTATCTTATCTAGGGCCAGCAGGTGTTGGGCACAGTTTTGCAGGCAGACTCTAAGTGGCTAAAACACGGCTTATCTGGGCTATTTTTCAGACAATTGGATGTATAAAAATTTGAATTTGGCCCCAGGAGAAGGAGAGAGGCTTTTTTGGGCTGATAAGCCTCACTTGCTGTAAGGAAGTAAACACCCTGGGGTCAGTCCACAGGGGCCAGCTTTGACTCACTTACATAACATGCCCCAAAGCCCGGTGGATTAAATTCTTCTCCCTCTGTAATGCCGTCTTCACCCATCCTGCGTTCCCACGTAGCATGAGTCTCTTTCATTCTCTCTTCTGGTTCGTGATGTACTTATCTCAGTGCCAATATCTTAATTACAATGGCTTTTTAGTAAGTCTAGATAACTGGCAAGCAAGCCTCCCCACCTGATTCAAGATATTCTTGGCTGTACTTGGTTTTTGGCTCTTCCGTATACATTTTGAAATCCATTTATAAGTTCTTCAGAAAACCCTGTTGAGACTTTGCTTGAAATCGCATTTAATATTAACATTTAATATTAGTTTGGGGAGAATTCTGTCTTTAAAATGTCAGGGTTCCTCCCCCATTTATGTCACTCGAAAAGTTCTATAATTCCCACATAAAGATTTTACCATTTTGTAGCTATTGTAAACAGTACTTCTTTAAAAATGCCAGTTTCAAACCATTTGTTGTAGTCATATAAGAGTGCAATTGACTTTTGAATATTCATTTTATATCCTGCATCCTTACTGAACTCTCTTCCACCAATGGTTTAGCTTTGATCCTCTTGATTTTCAGAGTTGGCAGTTTCCTGCACTAACGACAGTGTGGTTTCTTCCTTTTCAATATACCATGTGGGGATGGGCGTGGGGGGTGTGTGTATGTACATATGTGTGTGTGGTGTGTGTGTGACGTGTGCGTATTGTATATTGCGTATGTGTGTTGTCTAACAGCATTGATCATGATGGGGTGGGGTGGCACAGTGGAGGCCGGAGGGGATGTTCAAATATCTAACAACTGAAACAGTATGGACGTTTAGTTTGTTAATAATTCATGTTTTTTTCTAATATATGTATTTAGGACTGTACATTCTTTATATGTACCCCCACAAGTTTAGATTTCTAGTATTTTCATGATTGTTCAGTCCTAAATTATTACAGTTTGTTTTATGAATTCTTCTTTGCCTGTGAGTTAATCTTATTTTTAAAAGTTTCAATTGTAAGGACCTTTTTTGACTTAAGGTTTTGTTATCAATTCCTATCTTTAATTAAGAAGCCCTGGTGGCTCAAAGGTTAAGTACTTGACTGCTAGCTAAAAGATTGGCTGTTCGAAGCCACCCATTAACTCTGCAGGAGAAAGACCTGGCAACCGCTCCTGTAAAGATGACAGCCTGGGAAGCCCCACGGAGCAGCTCTCCTCTCTCCTACAGGGTTGCTATGAGCTGTAGCCAGCTAGATGGCACACAACAGCAACATCTTTAATTAACTGAGTTCAGAGAACTGGTCTTTATTATATCCATGTTTGGTATTTGTCAAGTTTTGCTTTATAGCTTTGTATGTGATCCACTTTTGTAAACGTTCAGTATGTCCTTGGAAAGACTGTGTGTTCTTCCACTTTGATGGCAGTTCTGTCGGTTGGGGGTTTATATGTTTTGAGAGTATGTTGTTAGGTTTCAAACACATTCAGAATTTTTATATCTTGATGGGAAAGTATTTCTTTATTTTTAATTATATCCAAATTTATTTATGGATTTATTTAAACTTATTTGAAAACCCCAACAGATATTTTGTAGAACTTGAAAAGCTAATTTTAAAAATATCAAAATAACCAAGTCTCAAAATAGCCAAGGCAATCTTGAGAAAATATTTATTTTATCATATTCTCTTATCCCTAATGATACTTTAGTTTCTGTTTTTCTGATAAGAAAACAGCTACACAAGCTTTCTTTTTTTTTGGTTAATATTTGTCTGGTAAGCCTTTCTTCCATTCCTTTCAGTTTCAGTCTTCCTAGGTATTTCAGTTTTCGCTGTGTTTCTTACAAATATCACATAGATGGATTCTCCTTGTCTGTATTCAGTCTGTGAGTCTCAGTCTTGCAGTGGTAACTTCAGTCTGTTTACGATTATTGTGACTGCAGATACATACCTGTTGATCTCTACCATCTAATTTTGTGTTTTCTACTTTTTGTATTTTTTTGTTTGTTTGATTAAACAACAACAACAACTCTTCCTGCCGTAAGTTGTATTGCTTGAGTTTTCATGATACACCTTCCTCCACTTTCAGCTCATCCCGCAGATTTGAAGTTATACTCTTTCCCCGTCTATCATTCACGCTTGTCCTGTCTGAAATGAATCAGTCTCTCTCCCCTAGTCTAGTCTTGAATAACACCAAGACCTTAAAATGCTTTAATGCAAGCACTCCCTCCTATCTTATGTGTCATTATTGTCCATTGTTTCAGTTCTTCCCTATTTTTTAATTCTCCCGATTAGTTCTTATACGGAAACCCTGGTGGCGTAGTGGTTAAGTGCTACAGCTGCTAATCAAAATGTCGGCGGTTGGGATCCACCAGCCCCTCCTTGGAAACTTTATAGGGCAGTTCTCCTCTGTCCTATAGGGTCGCTATGAGTCGGAATCTGACTGGATGGCAACCAGTTTGGTTTGGTTTGGTTTTGGTAATTGGTTATTATAGCTGTTGTTTTCGAACAGCCAATGTTACTTAGGTTTACTTACGTAATTGCCATTTTCCTTGTCCGCCGTTGTTTCTTACAGCTCTCTCTTTCCTTTTAGGTTCAAATATTTTCTTTTTGAAATAAATCCTGTAGTCTTTTTCAGTGGGAATCTTTAGAGGGGCGTTCTTTCAGTCTTTTAAGAAATAAAACCTCTTCTCTCCCTCATTCTTATGTTGCCGTTGAGCCCGGAAAGGAATTCTAGCTGGGCATTTCTCTTCTCTCCGCACTTTTGCCGACATTATTCCCTTATTCCGTAGCTTCTGTTGATAAATCTAATTATACTCCTTTTTAGATTACATTGGGCCACAGGCTGTTAGTGGAGCAGCTGTGTTTCGAACCCCAGCTCATCTGGTACTACCTGTTGCTATTGAGTCATTTCTGACTTACAGAGACCCTTTAGGACGGAGTAGAACTGCCTCCTAGGGTTTCCAAGGAGTGGCTGGTGGATTCCAGTTGCTAACCTTTTTGTTTGCAACCTGAGCTCTTAACCACTATGCCACCAGGCCTCCATCTGATACTAGTTGCCGTCAAGTTGATTCTGACTCCTGACGACCCCGTGTGTGTCAGAGTACAGCTGTGCTCCATAGGGCTTTCTGTGGCTGATTTTTCAGAAGTAGGTTGCCAGGCCTTTTTCTGAGGCACCTCTAGGTGGACTCGAACCTTCAACCTTTTGGTTAGCAGCCGAGCACGTTCACCTTTTGCAACACACAGAGACTCCAGGTCCGTCTGATACCAGGGCTGAAGTTCTTCACCTTTATATTTAGATCCACCAAATAATATAACATTTGAACAATAGCAAAGTCCTCAGTGCATCTGTATCATGAAAACATATAGACAAATTTTAAAAACAGGATATTCAATTTAGCTCAGCAAGCATTTTTGCAAACTACTTGTCATCTAGTGCTGCTATAAGAGAAATACCACAGGTGGATGGCTTTAACAAAGAGAAGTTTATTCTCTCACAGTCCAGTAGGCTACAAGTCCGAAATCAGGGCACCGGCTCCAGGGGAAGGCTTTCCGTCTCTGTCGGCTCTGGAGGAAGGTCCATGTCATCAGTCTTCCCTTGGTCTGGGAGCATCTCAGTGCAGAAACCTCAGGTCCAAAGGACACGCTCTGCTCCGAGCACTGCTTTCTTGGTGGTATGAAGTCTCTATGACTGTCTGCTCGCTTCTCTCTTTTATATCTCAAAAGAGATTGGCGTAAGACTCTATCTAATCTTGTAGATCTCATCAGTATAACTGCCACTAATCCATCTCATTACATCACAGTGATAGATTTACAACATGTAGGGAAATCACATCAGATGACAAAATGGTAGACAATCGTACAATACTGGGAATCATGACCGAGCCAAGTTGACAGATATTTTTGGGGGACACAGTTCAATCCATGACACTACTCATATGCTGAACAACATGGGGGTACAAAAGGGTATTGCTTGTTGACTGAGAGCCACGTCCCTTAGGAAGATGGAAGGTATCCGGCAAGGATTTCTGCCATTTCAGTGGTCAGTGTTCTACTTGCTTGAGATCTGCATTGTTTGGAAATGGAAAACAGATAAAGGCTCCTTTCGAGCCATGAAAAGACCTTTATATGGATTGCCCTAAGATATACCGGCATTCTGTCCTCCCGGAGTTCCCCTGGAAAACATGCCTGAGGCTAAGGTTTGCTTGCGGCTAGCTTATTTTGAAGGGGGCACTGGCAGTTTAGTGGTAGAATTCTCACCTTCCATGCGGGAGACCTGGGTTTGATTCCAGCCAGTGCACCTCATGTAAAGCCACCACCCATCTGTCACTGGAGGCTTGTGTGTTTCTATGATGATGAACAGGTTTCAGCAGAGCTTCCAGACTAAGATGGACTAGGAAGAAAGGCCTGGTGATCTACTTCTGAAAATCAGCCAGTGCAAACCCTATGGATCACAGCTGATCTGATCTGCAACCAAGCTTGGGGATGGTGCAGGACTGGTGTATGGGGTCGCCGTGAGTTGGAGTCCGACTCGACAGCAGCTAACACTAATGGTTCCCACAACAACCCTATGAGGTAGAAAGCAGCATTAGTCTATTTCAACAGATGAAGAAACTAAGGCACGGGGAAATTAATGTACTTGTCCAAGGTTAGAAGAAACCGTGGGACTGGAATTAAAGCTAGAAAAACAACTCTGGAGGCTGACCCTTCATTACACCATTACGCAGTTGCCGTTATTCATACACCACATCTCCCTGGAGCCTGGGTTATTACCGATTCCAGGGCAGTCCTGATTTAGCGTCATTTCCATCTTTTTATTGAAGGCAATTCATTAACTTTTCTTCCGGCACATCCTCTGGCTGGCAAACTCCTGTTCATCCTTCATGACCCAGCCTGCGTGTCAGCTCCCTGCCTCCTCTGCAGAGCTTCTGTCTCGCTGCTTTAATTCCTCCCTGTTTTTAATTATAGTTATTTTCCGCATCCCAAACTGGGGCACCAAGGATTTGTTCTAAGTTAGGAATTTGTGTGGAAAATCTTAAAAAGCTTCCTGGAGAATGTGACCCTAATACTCCACAGCATGTTTTCTCCTTTTCAAAATGGACGACTGAGAGCTTGACATAACTAATGCCATGATGAGCCTATAAGTTCTTTTTTTTCTTTTTTGCCTGCCTTCTCCTTTCTGCATACCTTTGTTGGTGACTTTGTTTTGCTCTGTCTGGGCGCCTGTGACTTACGACCCCCCACAGGAAGTTAGAGCCCAGATGTCTGACATGTATATCTTTAGCCTGATAAAGAGATGTCCAGCATGTATCTCTTTAGTATGATAAAGAGTCTCTTGTAATTACCTTGTAATGAGTAACTCATCCCGCCATGCCATCTGTGGGCTACAAAGACACTTCTAACCTTTGTAAAGATCATAGATAAGCTCTAATGTAAAAATGCCTTTTGGGACTCCATAGAGACAGCCTGCGTTGCTGTTGGATCCCCGTTGGTGGACACCTCCTAAATAAACTCTCTCGCTCTTTCTAATTTGGAGTACATTTCATTGGCTCAACTGCTTCATGGTACGGACCCTAATCAGGCAACAAGAAGATAATATCAAATGTGTATCATCAGCCAGAACCTCTCCCCTGAACTCCAGGTTCACATATCTGGTTGCCTTCTCAACGTGTCTATTTGGATGTTTATCAGGCATCTCAAAATTCAAAGTCTGAATCCCTCATCTCCATGTAACCCCCAATCTACCTTCCTGGCCTGTTTCCCCTGCAGGCTCCCCATCTCAGGTAATGGTATCTCCATTCCTCCAGGTGCTTAGGGCAAAAAGTCTTTCCTTCTCTCAGAACTCCACATATAATCTATTGATGAATCCATTGTTGTGGTTGTTGGGAGCCGTGGAGTTGATTCAACCCATAGCAGCCCCATGTGATAGAGTAGAACTGCCCCATAGGGTTTTCTAGGCTGTGATCTTTATGGGAGCAGATCACCAAGTCTGTCACCTGTGGAGCCCTGGGTGAGTTTGAACTGCCAACCTTTTGGTTACCAACCAGCCTGTGATTCACCATTGTGCCAGTAGGGCTCCTGATGAATCCATTGGCTCTCCAGATTATCCATGTTCAGAATCCAGCCATTTCCCACCACTTCTGCTATCACCTTTGTCCAAGCCACTCTCATCTCTGCCTTTATGATTGCAAAAACCTCCTAAATCATGAATAAATCAATGAATGAATGTAGGCTGGACTTGAAGGATGCATGAGAGTTTGCTAGGTGGAAGGTTAACTACATTAACAGGCAAGAAGCAAGCTCTTTGTTACATTAAGTAATGATGTATATGGTGTTTATATATATCCAAAGTGTGTATATAGGTGCTTACTATAGGAAGTTACTGTTTTACTCATTAATTTTGTTTAGTTACAACCATGTAAGGACAAATCTTTGTAAATCTAATAGCAATATTTTCTGTGCTCATCACCTATACACACTTTTAATGAGCAATGCATATAGTTTGTATAAATCTTCATTTTTGCTATGTTACATTTGTTCTGGTTATATTTATTGGAAATGTAATGTTATGTCTGTTGACTCTAATTAAAAATCTAATTAAAAAAATTGGGCTGCTTAAAAAAAAAGGAGTTTGCTAGATGGAGAAGTGGAGGCAGAATGGCATTTTAATAGAGGAAACCACAAAAACAAAGGCATGGTGAGTTCTGAGAGGTTACATCCATCACTGCAGAATGAACACTGGATGGGAAGGCAAGGAAGAGCTCATTGGGGCATATCGTGAAGTCTCTTGTAAGTTTTCTTCTCTTATATGTCAAACTTCTGCTTTACTACTAATTCAGAAAACTTTATCTGGATTTTTATTTTATTTTATTTAAGTAAGAGCTTTTGGTGAAACTCGGTGTTTTCTCTTCTTCATGTTCCCCACCAACTTCTTAAAAAAGACCAGTTGATTCCAACTCATGATGACCTCACGTGTGTCAGAGTAGAACTGTGCTCCATAGGGTTTTCAATGGCTGATTTTTTGGAAGTAGATCACCAGGCCTTTCTTCTGAGGCACTTCTGGGTGGACTCAAACCTCCAACCTTTCAGTTAGCAGCCGAGCATGTTAATCATTTCCCACCACCTCTTACCCCATGTTAATTTACATGAAATTAACCAAATGGGGTTACTTGGAATTTTTTCTTATATACATCTTTTTAAGCCACAAACCAAGTTACCAGTTGATACTATATTAGTGAGTATAACGTTAAAATATCACTCACTGTTTAATTTTGGAATAATTTTAGATTTACAGAAAAGTTGCAGAGATAATGGAGAGTTCCTGTATTCCCTTCACCCAGTTTCTCCTGTTGCTAGCATCTTACCTCGCTATGGTGTATTTGTCAAAACTAAGACGTTAACATTGGTGGTGGTTGTTGTTAGGTGCTTTCAAGTCAGTTTTGACTCATAGTTGACCCCATGTGACAGAGTAGAACGTCCCCACAAGATTTCCCAGGCTGTAAGCTTTACACTGAAAGCGAAGAGGACTTGAAGCACTTCCTCAAGTGCTGAAGATCAAAGACTACAGCCTTCAGTATGGATTACACCTCAACATAAAGAAAACAAAAATCCTCACAACTGAATCAGTAAGCAACATCATGATAAACGGAAAAAAGACTGAATCGTCAAGGATTTCATTTTACTTGGATCCATAGTCAATGCCCATGGAAGCAGCAGTCAAGAAATTAAATGACGGATTGCATTGGGGAAATCTGCTGCAAAAGACTTCTTTAAAGTGTTGAAAAGCAAAGATGTCACTTTGAGGACTAAAGTGCGCCTAACCCAAGCCATATTTTCAATGCAAAAGCTGAACAATGAATAAGAAAGACTGAAGAAGAATTGATGCCTTTGGATTATGGTGTTGGTGAAGAATCTTGAATGTACCATGGACTGCCAGAAGAATGAACAGGTCTGTCTTGGAAGAAGTATAGCCAGAGTGCTCCTTGGAAGCGAGGGTGGTGAGACTTTGTCTCACATACTTTGGACATGTTATCAGGAGGGACCAGTCCCTGGAGAAGGACGTCATGCTTGATAAAGTAGAGGGTCAGCGAAAAAGAGTAAGACCCTAAACGAGATGGATTGACGCAGTGGCTACGACAATAGGCTCAAACATAACAACGATTTTGAGGATGTTGATTTCGAGCTGGAGCCGACAACAACAATCTTGACGAAGCAGATCACCAGGTGTTTCTCTGGGTGGGTTCAAACCGCCAACCTTTCAGTTAGCAGTCGAGCACTTAACCGTTGCACCAGCATGAGCTTTTATCCAATCCAGGACACTGTGTTGCATTTAGTCATCATGTCTCCTCAGTTTCCTCTGGACTGTGACAGTGTCTTAGTCTTTCCTTGCTTTTCATGACCTTGGCAGTTTGGGGGAGTACTGGTCATGTATCTTATAGACTCAGTTTGGGTTTCTCTGATGTTGGCCTCATGTTTAGACTGAGGTTATGGGTTTTTGGGAAGTAGACCAGAGAGATGAACTTCTCTCCTCATCACATCGCATCAGGAGTACATGATATAAACAAGACTCATCGCTGGTGAAGTTAATCTTGATCACTAGGTTAGGGAGTGTCTGCCAGGTGTATACACTGTGAAGTTACTCTTTTTCCCTTTCAGTATTCCATTCTTTGGGATCGAGTCACTAAATTCAGCTCCAACTCCAGGGGATGGGGGATGGGTATCATACTCCACCTCCTGCTAGGGGAAGTGTCTACCTATATTATTTTGAATTCTTCTGAAAGGAAGACTTGTCTCTTCCTTCCTCCTTATTAAATTATTTATTTATGTCAGTGTGAACTCATGTATATTTATTTTATACTCCGTGTTATAATCCAAACCCCTTGCCATGAAGTTGATTCCGACTCATAGCGACCCTATAGGACAGAGAACTACCCTATAGGGTTTCCAAGGAGCAGCTTGAACTGCCGACCTTCTGGTTAGCAGCTGTAGATCTTAACCACTGTGCCACCAGGGCTCCCATTATAGTCCAAAACGCCATGATTTATTTTGTTGTTCAAATGTTCCAGCTTTGGCCCTTGGGAACTTTTTCAGATTGCTCCTGTGTCCCTTTGATGATGCTTTTGTTTTTGAGCACTTCCTTGCTTTCTGGCACTGCAAGATGCTTCAGGCTTAGAATTAGCCAGGTTTCCAAGGAGCTATTGTAACATTTCATAAAGATCTTAGTGTAGTTAAAGAAAAAATCTTAGTACAGTTTTGAGCAAATAGAACATTAAATTTAACTATATTAAATGTTTAAATATGAAGAAGTGGGGAGTAATACATAGATTGCAATGATAGATTTTTATCTTTCTGAGAAAGAGAATTATCTAGCCATCCTAATGTGTATTGTTATTGCCATATTTTAAGCATGTTATTGTAGTGTCTGCAGAACTGTTTCATTCCTATATACACAAAAGCATATTCTGCAGTTGTTTACAAAGCTCCATACATGTCCGTTGGTTCGTTTGTTAATTTTGTTTTTCAAATGTATGATCTCTACTGGAGATCTACTGCTTGTTCTGTCAATCATGGAAAAAAGTATGTTAGAATCTACCAAATGTGATGATAGACTTGTGAATTCCTCCTTGTAATTCTTTTAATTTTTACTTTACATGTTTATAAGCTATGCTAATAGATGCGCACAAGATTAGAATTTTTCTTCCTGATAATTTAACTTCTAAAATTAAGTAGCAGCTGTGAATATCTTTATCTGTAGTATTTTTTAACTAAAGGTCCTTTTTTCTCTGACATTAATACACCAGCTTTCTTTTGGTAAATATTTGCCTTGTACTGTATTTGAGTTTTCCTTCTCTGACAGCGTCCTGCCTTAACGGGTTCCGGCTTTCCTGGGTTTTACTGTGTATCTTTTTCCATCCTTTACTTTCAACTCTTCTCTATTTTAATGTTTTTAGTGAGTTTCTTGGAAATAACACATTATTCGTTTTTTTCTTTTTAAATCCAATCTGATAATTCTGGTATTTTAACTGCAGTGTTTAGACTACTTATATTTATTGTTATAATTCGTATATTTAGCATTAATTACAGCATGTTATTTTATGTTCTCTATTTGTCCTTCTTTAACATTGAAAACATTTTTTCTTGCCTTCTTTGAGATTGAGTTTATTTTGTTCATTCTGTTATTTTCCTTCTGTTAGTTTTAAAGTTGTAAACTCTATTTCTGTTACAGTAAAACCTGTGAAACCCGGAGACTGTGTAAGGCGGAAACGTGTCAGAGAAGGAGAACTCAAATATTTTCCACTAAAATGAGTGACAGAAAAGTGGTCAGTCTGCACCCTGTCAAAGGGGGAAACTTGCAGGACCTGGAAAAACAAGGCAGTCCTGTTGATTCCCGGCTGTCTCGGTTTCACTGTGTTAATCAGCCTTGAAGTTTTTATAAACATACTTAATTTCATGAGTTTCAATTTAGTGTCTTTAATCTTCCTTCCAAATAATACAAGACCGTATAACATTTTAACGTGTACCTTTCCTGCTATTTTATGTGGTATTCTTGTTGAGTATTTTAGCACGCTCTCTCTCTCTCAAATTAGTCTTTATTGGAGGGAAGTACTGATTACACCTCACGCCTCTTGTTTTCTTCTGTGTATAGGTATATCCACTAGCAAAAGACTTCTGGCCTTTCTCTGACTTCACTTAAACTAATGGACGAGTTTGGGAGGGAAACTAGGCATTTATTGCATGCACTTTTTGGGGACAGGGGGTAGAGCTTCTCTCAGGAAGAACACATTTGATTCTTCTCTTCCATGTCATAAGTTTCACAAAGGTAGGTTCCCATGTACCTGGTGTTAAGGAGGGTGGGGGTGCAGCTGTGGGCTGTTGTTAGGTGCCATCAAGTCGGTTCCGACTCATACCGACCCTGTGTAAAACAGAACAAAACACTACCCGGTCCTGCACCATTCTCACAATCATTGCTATGTTTGAGCCCATTGTTGAAGGCACTGTGTCAATCCATCTCATTGAAGGTCTTCCTCTTTTTCGATGACCTTCTACTTTTCTAAGCATAATGTCCTTCTTCAGGGACTGGTCCTTCCTAATAACATGTCCAAAGTACGTGAGATGGAGTCTCACCGTCCTCACTTCTAAGGAGCCTTCTGGCTGTACTTCTCCCAAGACAGATTTGTTCATTCTTCTGGCAGTCCATGGTATATTCAACACACCATATTTCAAAGGCATCAATTCTTCTTGAGTCTTCCTTATTCAATGTCCAGCTTTCGCACACATATGAGGTGATTGAAAATACTACAGCTTGGGCCAGGCACGCCTTATTCCTTAAAGTGACATCTTTGCTTTTTAACCCTTTAAAGAGGTCTTCTGCAGAAGATTTGCACATTGCAGTATGTGATTGGACTTCTTGATTGCTGCCTCTGTGGGCGTTGACTGTGGATCCAAGTAAAACGAAATCTTTAACAACTTCAATCCTTTCTCCGTTTATCATAATGTTGTTTATTGGTCCTGTTGTGAGGGTTTTTGTTTTCTTTATGTTGAGGTATAATCCATACTGATGGCTGTAGTCTGTGATCTTCATCAGTAAGTGCTTCAAGTCCTCTTCACTTTCAGCAAACAAGGTTGTGTCATCTGCACATTGCAAATTGTTAATGAGTCTTCCTCCAATGATGATGCTGCATGTTCTTCTTCATATAGACCAGCTTTTTGGATTATTTGCGAAGTATACGGATTGAATAAGTATGGTGAAAGAGTGCAACCCTGATGCACGCCTTTCCTGATTTTAAACCACACAGTATCCCCTTGTTGTGTTTGAATGACTGCCTGTTGGTCTATGTACAGGTTTTGCATGAGCACAATTAAGTATTCTGGAAATCCCAATTCTTTCCAACGTTATCCATAGTTTGTTATGATCCACACAGTCAAATGCCTTTGCACAGTCAATACAACACAGATAAACATCTTTTTGATATTCTCTGCTTTCAGCTAAGATCCACCTTACATGATATTCCTCATTCCACGTCCTCTTCTGAATATGGCTTGAATTTCTGGAAGTTCCCTGTGGATGTACTGCTGCAATCGTTTTTGAATTATCTTGAGCAAAATTTCACTTGTGTGTGATATTAGTGATATTATTTGATAATTTCCACGTTCTGTGGTATCACCTTTCTTTGGAATGGGCACAAACATGGACCTATTCCATCCGGTTGGCCAGGTAGCTGTCTTCCAAATTTCTTGGCATAGATGAGTGAGCACTTGCGGTGCTGCATCCGTTTGTTGAAACATCTCAATTGGTATTCCATCAATTCCTGGAGACTTGTTTTTTACCAGCCTTGGGTAAATAGACCTAATTCTGGGGTTCAGTATTAAAAAATGTAGTTGCCCACAGAGATAACCTAAATTTTAAAATGTTGCTTTTATAAGTATTAAAGGCAATATTTTGTCATTCTTCACAATCTGTTCACAAGTCATGCGTGGAAGAGGGATGCTTTTTACCGGATTCTCCAAAATGATAGCAAATTTCTGTTATTGTTTTATACAGTAATTAGTTTGCTAATATTTACCCAATGTTTACTGATTTATTTGTTCAGCTTTTCTTCTTGCATCTCAGACTTTCCTTCTGGGATCATTCTCCCTGACATTATCCTTTATTTGTTCCTTTTGTCAGGATATGTTGCTGGTAAACTTTCTCAATTTTGTCTAACTTTATTTTATCCTTGCTCTTGAAAAATAGTTTCATGTGTATACAATTCTTGGCTTTCAGTTATTTGCTTGGACGATAGCATTCCACTGGATTCTGGCCTTTATTGTTGCTGTTTAGAAGTCAGCTGTCAATCTAATTATCATTCCTTTGTAAGTAATCTCTGTTTTCTTACTGGCTACTTTTAAGACCTTTATGTCTTTTATATTCTTTAGTTTCACAATGATGTTTCAAAATATGTATTAAAAAAAATCCTGCTTGGAATTAACTGGAAAGCCTTCATCCAAGAATTTGTTTTTTAATTAAATCAAAAAAATTCTAAACTATATCTCTCCACTATTCCTCTGTCATCTCTTTCTGGAACACCTTACTTATTTTTCACCTTCTGATATTTTCTATCTTTATTTCTTGCTTTACTGCATTCTAATGTCTTTAGTTTTATCTTCCAGTTCACTAATTCTTTCTTTAGCTATGTCTATAACCAGCTATTTAACATATTCGTAGAGTTTTTAATGTCAAGTTTTATGCTTTTTTCCAAATCTGCTTGGTCTTTTGCTTTATAGATTCTTGTTTTCTACTCATGTATTAATCCTTTCTTTTGTATTCAAATATGTTAGCTACACTTATTTTGTGTTTCATATCTAACTGATAATGTACGAAATCTGGAGCTTTTTCTACTCTGCAGTATGTTGTATCTGCTCACTCTAACTCATGGAGACTTACTTATTCATGTAGGTGTGTTTTTTGATGGAAAGTTCATGCTCCTTAAAGCTTTGTCAATGTGAATTGTTTGAAGGCCTGCTTGAGGGTGAAGATTTAGTTGGTTTCTGTCAGGCTCCTGGGGACACCACCAACCTGGGACCACTTAAAATCACATCCTCAGCCTGTGGTTTCTCTGGCCATGCAGGTAGTGTTAATTCAAGCTGCAAACCTGTGTGAATGATGGCTTGGGATTAAGAATTTTCCATGGAGCCTTTTCCCTTTCACCAAGAGTTAAACCTGAGACAGACTGGTTTCCTTACTGACCACTTTGCAGGGCACATTTTTTTCTGGTTCACCCTTTCAGGGGTTTCTGATGGAAATTGCTATCCTGTATGCACCAAAACCTTGTCTCCTTAATACCAAAGCTCTTATTCCCACAGCTGGCAGGGGATGCCAAGGCAGCTGCTGGCCTCCTGCCTCAGTGCTTACTTTCCTTCCATCATTCCTGCTCCTACTTTGTTTTTGGCACCTGAGAGTTTCCTTTTCTTTTTCTTTCAAGCCCAGCCATGCATTTAAAAGGATGCCTTTTATATTTAATCTAGAATTTTAGGCATTTTTATTTATTTATTTAAAAGAACAGAAATTTATTTTCTCACAGTTGAGGAGACTAGAATTCACAGCATCAGCTCTAGGGGAAGGCTTACTCTCTCTGTAGGCTCTGGAGGAAGATCTTTGTCTTTTCCAGCATTCCTTGATTCCTTGGTGATCTTCACTGGCGTGGCATCTGTCGTACCCCATTTGTGCTTGCTTGTCTCTGTGTCTATGCCGCTCCTTATAACTCAGGAGTGATTAAGTTTAGGATACACCTTAGCCCATTGTGGCCTCATGAACATAGTAAAGAAAACTCTATTCCCAAGTACATGCACAGGTATAGGAGTTAGGATTCCAACACATATTTTGGAGAGGGGACACAATTCAATCCATACCAGTTTCCAAACCATTATTTTCCAGCTTTTGCTGAGAGCTAACTTACCCCTTAGAAAGATAGAATTTTAGGCATTTTTAATAGGAGAGTGTCAGGATAACTTGACCACATTTTTGCTGGAAACAGAAATTTCCTGTAAGATCCTTTCATTCTCTCTACTCCAAGGAAGATCACCCTCCTCTTTTCTCATAATTGAGTCTTCTTTTATGGCCATTCCTCTCACTGCAACAAACAACTGTTCCTTCCATGCAATTTATGTATCAAAAAAGAAAAGAAAAAGATGCCTCCTCCCCTGCTCCCCTCTTTGCTAACTTAAGATCTAAGTACTTGAAGGGTGGGAACTTCCTTGTGGATGCTTTGTATGGGGAATAACTGCCCTTCTTCATGGACTCTCATGTGTTCCCATCGATGTGTGTGGTGAATTGGATATTTACTACTTGATTGCTCTCTAGATGGACTAAGGAGCTGAGCTGGCTATTTGAAGGAATTTTTTATTGACTCTTTTTGTATATCAAAGGTGATCCTTTGGTCAAATACTGGTTTCACATATCATAAATTGCACAGTTGGAGTTGCACAATTGTATGTGGATTAAACCAGCAGAAAATATTTTGGAAGCTTCTGTAATTATCTTATTGGTCAAAACAATACCTCTGTCATCATTTGTATACTTAACAGTCATCCAACACCTATTGCCTGAATGAAGGAACTCAATAAAGCCCTGTTTCATGGCCTCTGGGAAGCTGCCTTTTGCCTGCTGCCTTTCAGCCAGAGCAGGCTGGTAGCCATGTCAGGCTCACTGGCCAGGCAGGAAGACCCCATTGCCAAAGTCCAGTGTATTGTGAGGACAACAGAGCAGTTGGCATCCTTTGTTATCCTTAAGAGAACAGCTACTCATCACTCCTACTTATTTCCAGGAATAATTACCTTCCCTTGTTTCTTTAAGTAACCAAGGGAATGAGCCCAGAGGAGAAGGCATCCCAGCAGCTTTTGGTATTTTGTTTTGTCATTCTTCTGGAGAGCACGACCAGCATCTCATTCACTCCTCCCACCCACAGCCTGGATGTTTATTTAAAGAGAGTAAGGCAGCATTTCGTGACGTGCCTGCCTTACAGGTGCAGTGCGTGGAACATCCAGAAGACGATGGGGACACCAAGGGACCCCAAGGACAACAGGCCACAGAATTGTTTAGGGAATAAGGAGTTGGAGATGAGGTGGAGCTTTCCGAGGCTTTGCACATCTCTCTCACAAACCCACAAAGGAGAGTTGAAGAGCTTCACAATGAGAAAGTATAAAGTAGTAAAGAACACGATCAGAACAAATGGGAATGATAGCCACAGCTTCTTCACTCGCCACAGCCTCTTCATTTTAGGAATCTTTTAAAGCTGCTGATTGCCTTTGTTAAGACCAAGGATTCCAAGAAAAAGGTGCCTATTTGTCAACTGTGCTAAGATTAAAAAAAAAAAAAAAAAGAGTTCTTATGCTGGGAGTTAAAAATGCCAAGCAGCATTATGACTTTGTCCCATCTTTATGTTATTTCTGAAAATCTAAGACTGTTTAGACTTCCTCAAAAGGACAGCGGTTCTCACAATAGCACGTCCATCAGGGGAGCTCGTGGTCAAGACAGTGGTTAGGCTGCCACCTTCCACTAAACCAAGGGACAGTCTTTAATAAAACCCTGAGCTGTGCTTCTGATCATAGTTGTTTCTTCTGCTCCTTCAGAGTGTCCACATGTTGGAAGCACCCTGAAGCTGCCTTTTCAATGCACAGGACTTTGGTCTTAATTAATGTACGCCATGTACATCAGGAAGCACAGTGTCCTATGGCAGGTGACAACTCTGATAAAGGTTGCAGTCTGATTCCAAGCAGTTAAATGCCAGGAGAGCAGAAGGCATCACATTTTTGACCATGACTTTGAAGGCAGGTCTCTTTGCTAGGCTTCCTCATCCCCTCTTGCCACTCCTCATGGATTCCAAAAGAAATCATCCATGGCTGGAAAAAGCCTTAGCACATTGTCTTAGTTGGGTTCTGTAGAGGGGCAAAATCAGACATATATATATATATAAACATATATATACATAACCAAAACCAAAAACCAAACCTCTTGCCGTTGAGTCAATTGCGACTCATAGCGACCCTATAGGAGAGAGTAGAACTGCCCTATAGGGTTTCCAAGGAGCGGCTGGTGGATTTGAACTGCTGACCTTTTGGTTAGCAGCCGTAGCTCTTAACCACTGCGCCACTAAGGCCCCATATATATGTATATGTATATATATACACACGTATATATAAAGAGAGAGAGATTTACTTCAAGGAAATGGCTCACACAACTATATGAGTGGAGGCTGATGAATCCAAAATCGGCAGGTCAGAGACTTTTGCAGGTTTATGTCTCAAGATATGGAGGTCAGGTGACTAGAAGAGTGCAGGTTCGAAAGAGAGAGGAAGCTTTGCCAGAACATCTGTTTATATACTGGAGGCAGGCCACACCCCCAAAGAAACTCTCCTTTCACCTGTTTGGTTGATCACATCATGGATAGTGATTACATTACCGTGTCTGCCAAACCACCGAGAATCATAGCCTAGTCAAACTGACACATAAAATTAACCATCATATACGGCAGCCTTCTTTCACTTCCTTTGGCAATGGGAGAAAGTAGGTGTTGTAGCTTCTTTTGAGGAAGCAGGTGTTCCTGGGTAGAGAAAACTGTGAAAAGGAGGTGTCACTTGAGCTACATCTTGAAATATGAGTGCACATTATCAGATATAGAGAAGGGTAACTTTAGGGTGTTTTGCTTCTGGCTATGAGGAGTAACAGACTAACCTTCCTACCGAGAGCAACCAAAAATTTGAATAACATACCAAAAACTGAAGTCCCTGGGTGGTATAAACAGTCAACGCACTTGGCTGCTAACTGAAAGTTTGGAGGTTCGAGTCCACCCGGAGACACCTTGGAAGAAAGGCCTGGAATCTACTTCCAAAAAATCATCTATTGAAAACCCTATGAAGCACAGTTCTACTCTGACACACGTGGATCGCCATGAGTTGGAATCCACGGCAACTAGTTATACAAAAAACTTCTATTTGAAACAAGGTTTTGAACTCGTTGTGCCCAGTTCAGCCATGGCTGATGAAGCAAAACCTGAACAGACCCAAATTTTTAAAATGTGGGTGAACTGGAATGATAACTGGAATGGGAAAAATTATGGGTCAAAGCCCGGCTAGAAGCTTAACCTCCTCCTTAGGAAACAAGGACAGCGTGTGCGTTGTATAGCAACCAAATCTCTTGACTGGCAGAGTCAGAAACAGTGGTGTCCCACTCAAAGATGGCGGCCGACCGCACTGCTTTGAATGTGGGTTGCTTTCCTCAGTCCTCACAATCCAATTTCACATATCAGGCCCCTAAAAGGGCTTACTACGCCTCTTCCGAGTCTCCCATTCCAGGGTTTGACCTGTAATTTTTTCCATTCCAGTCATTGTTCTGCTTCACCCAATTTTTTTAAAATTAATTAATTTTTTTAATCTTTTTTTTTTAAATTTAACTTTAGATGAAGGTTTACAGAACAAGCTAGCTTCTCATTAAACAGTTAGTACATACGTTATTTTATGACATTGGTTAACAACCCCATGAAATGTCAGTACTCTTCCTTCTCGACCTTGGGTTCCCTATTACCAGCTTTCCTGTCCCCTCCTGCCTTCTAGTCCTTGCCCGTGGGCTGGTGTGCCCCTTTAGTCTTGTTTTGTCCTATAAGTCTGTCTAATCTTTGGCTAAAAGGTGAACTCCGGAATGACTTCATACTGGGCTGAAAGGATGTCCAGGGGCCATACTCTTGGGTTTCTCCAGTCTCTGTCAGGCCAGTAAGTCTGGTCTTTTTTTTTTTTTTTTTAGTTAGAATTGTGTTCTGCATTTTTCTCCAGCTCTGTCCAGGACCCTCTACTGTGATTCCTATCAGAGCAGTCAGCGGTGGTAGCCAGGCACCATCTAGTTGTACTGGACTCGGTCCCATGGAGGCCGTAATAGTTGTGGTCTATTAGTCTTTAGTTTTCCTCATTTTCCCTTGCTTCTGAAGGGATGAGACCAGTGGAGTATCTTAGATGGCTGCTCACAGGCTTTTAAGATCCCAGACGCTACTCAACAAAGTAGAATGTAGAACATTTTCTTTATAAACTATGTTATGCCAGTTGAGCTAGATGTTCCCTGAGACCGTGGTCCCCACAGCCCTCAGCTCAGTAATTGGGTCCCTAAAGGAGTTTGAATTTGTCCATGGAGCTTCCGTGACCTTACCCTGAACAAGTTGTGCTGGCTTCCCCAGTATTGTGTACTGTCTCACCCTTCACCAAAGTTACCACTTATCTATTGTCTATTTAGTGTTTTTCCACCCCTACTTCTCCCCCACCTCGTAACCATCAAAGATTGTTTCTTTTTGTGTGTAAACCTTCTTACGAGTTTTTATAGTAGTGGTCTCATAAACAATATTTGTCCTTTTGTAATTAACTTATTTCACTCAGCATAACGCTCTCCAGATTCATCCATGTTGTGAGATGCTTCACAGATTCATCATTGTTGTTTTTCCTTGCATAATACTCTGTTGTGTGTATGTACCATAGTTTGTTTATCCATTCATCTGTTGATGGGCATCTAGGTTGTTTCTTTTTGGTGTCATGAACACTGCTGCAATGAACATGGGTGCGCATATGTCTATTCGTGTGATGGCTCTTATTTCTCTAGGATATATTCCTAGGAGTGAGATTGCTGCATCATTTGATATTTCTATTTCTAGCTTTCTAAGGAAGCGCCATATCGTTTTCCAAAATGGTTGTATCATTTTGCATTCCCACCAGCAGTGTGTAAGAGTTCCAGTCTCCCCACAACCTCTCCAACATTTGTTATTTTCTGTTTTTTTTTATTCGTGCCAGTAATGCGGGGGTGAGATGGTGTCTCATTGTGGTTTTGATTTGCATTTCTCTAATAGCTAGTGATCGTGAGCATTTCCTCATTGTCTGTTAGCTGCTTGAATGTCTTCTTTGGTGAAGTGTCTGTTCATTTCCTTTGCCCATTTTTTAATTGGATTATTTGTGTTTGTTGTAGAGGTATTGGTTTTTCCTGTAGATTTTAGAGATTAGAACTTTGTCAGATTTGTTATAACCAAAATTTTTTTCCCAGTCTGTAGGTTCTCTTTTTACTCTTTTGGTGAAATCTTTTGATGAGCATAAATGTTTAATTTTTAGAAGATCCCAGTTATCTAGCTTATCTTCTGGAGTTTGTATGTTGTTAGTTATGGTTTGTATCCTGTTAATGCCATGTATTAGGGGCTCTAGTGTTGATCCTAATTTTTCTTCTATGATCTTTATAGTTTCTGGTTTTATATTTAAGTCTTTGATCCATTTTGAATTAGTTTTTGTGTATGGTGTGAGGTAAGGACCCTGTTTCATTTTTTTGTAGATGGACACCCAGTTTTGCGAGCATCATTTGTTAAAAAGACTGTCTTTTCCCCATTTGATGGACTTTGGGCCTTTGTTGAAGATCAGGTGATCATAGGTGGATGGATTTACATCTGGGTTCTCGATTCTGTTCCTTGGTCAATGTATCTGTCATTGTACAAGTACTAGACTGTTTTGACTACTGTAGCTATATAGTAGGTTCTGAGATCAGGTAGTGCGAGTTCTCCTACTTTATTCTTATTCTTCAATAATGCTTTACTTATCTTAGGCCTCTTCCCTTTCCATATAAAGTTGATGATTATTTTTTCCATTCTTTAAAGAATGTTGTTGGTATTTGGATCGGGATTGCATTGTATTTGTAGATTGCTTTGGGTAGAATTGTCATTTTCACAATGTTGAGTCTACCTATCCATGAGCATGGTATGTTTTTCCATTTATGTAGATCCCTTTGGGCTTCTTGCAGTAGTGTTTTGTAGTTTTCTTTGTATAGGTCTTTTACATCCCTGGTTAGATTTATTCCTAAGTATTTTATTTTTTTAGGGGCCACTATAAATGGTATTGTTTTCCTGATTTCCTTTTCATCGTTCTCTTTGTTGATGTATAGGAATCCAACTGATTTTTGTATGTTTATCGTGTATCCTGCTACTCTACTGAATCCTTCTATTAGTTCCAGTAGTTTTCTCATGGAGTCTTTTGAGTTTTCTATATATAGTATCATATTATCTGCAAATAGGGACAGTTTTACTTCTTCATTACCCATTTGGATGCCCTTTATTTCTTTTTCTTGCTTTATTGCTCTAGCTAGGACTCGCAGCACAATGTTAAATAGGAGTGGTGCTTCACCCAAATTTTAAAAATTAGGGTCTATTCCTATTTTGCTTCGTCAGCCATGACTGAACCAGTTCAAAGCCTTCGTTTGAAGACACTAGAGAGCAACAAAGGCAGCCAGGATATCATCATTGCTTTTCCCTCCAGGGCATTTACTGATTCATGGCATGGAGACTAGAGGCAGAGCAGAAGGTGCTGTCCAAGTTTGGGAAGTCTCAAGTTTCTGGGGGGCAAACATTGGGGTTCACTGCTATCAAAGCAACCAGGACATGAAAGGAGATTGTGATGAGTACATGCTTTAGAATTCCAGTTTATCCATCATCTTGTCCAGTAGAGTAAGATACTTGGTCAGTAGGCCAGGTGTCTTAGGCTGAGTTCTCCAGAGAAGCAAACCCAGTAAAGTGTATATATATATGTACATAAAGAGAGATTTGTATCAAGGAAATGGCTCACACGGTTGTGGAGGCTGAAACATCCCTAGTCTGTGGGTCAGGCTGGAGGCTTCTTCTGACTCATGTAGCTGCAGGGGCTGGTGAACCCAAGATCGGCAAGTCAGACAGCAGTGCTCTGGCTCACAGGCTGCAAAAACTGACGAATCCCAAGATTGGCAGGCAGGACAGCAGGTAGGCTGCTAGCTTAACTCCCAAGAACTGGAGGTCAGATGAACAGAAGCCAGCTGCAGGATCCAGAGTAAGCAAAAGCCCACAAGCCTTGCCAGAAAGTCCACCTATACTGGATGCAGGCCACACCCCCAAGGAAACTCCCTTTCAGCTGATTGGCTGCTCGCAGCAGATCCCATCATGGAGGTGATCACATCATTATACAATGGCCAAACCATATCATAACTGCCAAACCACTGAGAATCATGGCCCAGCCAAGTTGACACACAATCTTAATGATCACACCAAGCCTTCTTCCCTCTGGGTAGACAAATATTCTCTTCATGGGAAATAGACTTATCATCAGGAAGTTGTTTGAGGAGCATATAATCAGACTGAAGTTTGTCTTATTTTGTAGGGCTGCCATAACACAAATATACCACGAATTAGCGACTTTAGGGCACAGAAATTTATTGTCTCATGGTTTTGGAGGCTAGAAGTTCAAATCCAGGCATCAGCTCTAAGGGAGGTCCCTCTTTGTCAGTAGCCCTAGGAGTTCCATGGTGGTCCTTGACTTCTGTCTTCCCTGTGTGTATCTTTATTCTGCTCTTTTTATAAGACATCTCTCAGAAGTGATTAAGTTTCAGACCCACCTTACCCTGGCATGACCTCATTAACATAACAATAGAACTCCCTATTTCCAAACAAGCTCATATTTACAGACACAAGGATTCAACACGTATTTTGTTGTTGTTAGGTGCCGCCGAATCAGTTCTGTCTTATGGTGACCCTATAGGACAGAGTCCAGTTGTGAGGATTTTTGTTTTCTTTATGTTGAGGTGTAATCCATACTGAAGGCTGTGGTCTTTGGTCTTCACCAGTAAGTGCTTCAAGTCCTCTTCACTTTCAGCAAGCAAGGTTTTGGTTGTTAATGAGTCTTCCTCCAACCCTGATGCCCCATTCTTTATATAGTCCAGCTTCTTGGATTATTTGCTCAGCATAAAACAAGAATCCTCACAACTGGACCAATAAGCAACATCATGATAAAAGGAGAAAAGACTGAAGTTGTCAAGGATTTCATTTTACTTGCATCCACAATCAACGCCCATGGAAGCAGCAGTCAGGAAATCGAAGGATGCATTGTATCAGGCAAATCTGCTGCAAAAGACCTCTTTAAAGTGTTAAAAAGCAAAGATGTCACCTTGAAGACTAAGGTGCGCCTGACCCAAGCCATAGTATTTTCAATCGCATCGTATGCATGCGAAAGCTGGACGATGATTAAGGAAGACCGAAGAAGAATTGACGTCTTTGAATTGTGGTGTTGGTGAAGAATAATGAATATACCATGGACTGCCAAAAGAATAAACAAATTTGTCTTGGAAGAAGTACAACCAGAATACTCCTTAGAAGGAAGGATGGCGACACTATGTGTTACATACTTTGGACATGTTGTCAGGAGGGATCAGTTCCTAGAGAAGGACATCATGCTTGGTAAAGTACAGGGTCAGCGAAAAAGAGGAAAACCCTCAATGAGATGGATTGACACAGTGGCTGCAACAATGGGCTCAAGCATAACAATGATTTTGAGCGTGGCGCAGGACTGGGCAGTGTTTCGTTCTGTGGTGCATAGGGTCGCTGTGAGTCAGAACCGACTTGATGGCACCTAACAACAATAACAACAACAATAGGACAGAGTAGAGCTACACCATAGGGTTTCTTAGGCTGTAATCTTCGCATAAGCAGATCGCCAGGTCTTTTCGCCCACGGAGCCGCTTGTGGGTTTGAGCTGCCAACCTTTCGGTTACCAGTCAAGCACTTAAACCATTGCATCGCCTGGGCTCCTTAACCCATATTCTGCGGGGGACAGAATTCAATCTATAATAAAGTGTAGAGTTACATGTTTGCAGTTTGATGCAGCTGGCCCCACACCAGGGCTGGCCCCTTTGAGAGTCCTGGAGCTGGGCACCCTGTCCCTGGACAGTGCCAGACAGGCACTGCTGATTTGGCTGCTGGGCCTTCCCTCTTCTCTCTTTTTGGTGGTCACCATTCTTTTGGTTCACAGAGAATCTCTTCAGGTAGGGTAAAATACAGTTGCTAAGTTTCTGCCTACTAGTTTATTCTCACACTCCCGTCCTCTCTCTCCCAGAATCAGGAGTGTGCTGGAGCTGGCTCACGCCAGCTGGGAAGACCTGAGTGTGCACATCTCTTCCCAACTCTGCAATCAGTGATGTCAAGTTGATAATTTGAATTGGCCATGATGGGAGTATTTACACCATGGAAATTGCCAAATGCTACAAATCAGGACTTCTTCATCAGAGAGCCCATTGTTAAATGCTTACCAGCACAACACTGCCCATACTTCTTTTTTAAATTTGTTTAAAAAAACAATTTAATTGATTTTTTTAATTAAATTTGTTGTTGAGATTATATCCAGCAAAACATATACCAATTAAACAGTTTCTACATGTACATTTCAGTGACATTATGTTCTTTGAGTTGTACAACCGTTCTCACCCTCTGTCTTAGTCATCTAGTGCTGCTGTAACAGAAATACCACAAGTGGATGGCTTTAACAAAGAGAAATTTATTCCCTTACAGTCTAGTAGGCTACGAGTCCAAATTCAAGTCACCTCCAAGGGAAAGGCTTTCTCTCTCTGTCTGCTCTGGAGGAAGGTCCTTGTGATGCATCAGTCTTCCCTTGGTCTAGGAGCATCTCAGCGCAGGAACCTCAGTTCCAAAGGGCGCACTCTGCTCTGAGCACTGCTTTCTTGGTGCTATGAGGTCCCTATGTCTCTTTGCTCGCTTCTCTCTTTTATATCTCAAAAGAGATTGGCTTAAGACACTATAATCTTGTAGGTCTCATCAATATAACTGCCACTAATCCATCTTATTACATCGTAGTAATAGACTATACAACACATAGGGAAATCACATCAGATGACAAAAGGTAGACCATCATACAATACAAGTTAACAGATATTTTTGGGGGACACAATTCAATCCACGACACCCTACTTTTCTGAATTGCTCCTCCCTCATTAACATAAACTGACTGCCCCTAAGCTTCCTGTGTAGTCTTTCGAGTTGCTGTCGTCATTTTGATTCCATATGGATAGTTCTTAAAGACCAAAATGCTCAAGGCAGACCTTTTTTACTAGTTAAGATAAACTATAGTTTGGTTTAAAGAAGACTTCAGGGGATATTTTTGATTTAAGGTTTGTCATGGTTTGAATTATGTCCCCCAAAAAATGTGTGTATCAGTTTGGCTGGGCCCTGATTCCCAGTGTTGTGTGATTTTCCTATATGTTGTAAATCCTGCCTCTATGATGTTAATGAGGGAGGATGGGAGGCAGTTGTGTGAGCAAGGCAGGACTCAGTCTACAAGACTGGATTGTGTCCTGAGGCAATCTCTTGAGATATAAAAGACAGAAGTGAGCAGAGGGAAGAGGGGGACCTCATACCATCAAGAAAGCAGTGCCAGGAGCAGAGCTCATCCTTTGGACTGGGGTCCCTGCGCAGAGAAGCTCCTAGTCCAGGCGAACACCGAAGAGAAGAAGGATGACAGAGAGAAAAAGCCTTCCCCTGGAGCTGACGCCCTGAATTTGGACTTTTAGCCTACTTTGACTGTGAGGAAATAAACTTCTCTTCGTTAAAACCATCCATTGTGGTATTTCTGTTATGGCAGCACTAGATGAGTAAGACAAGGTTTAAAGGTGATCTCAGGGCAATAGTTTCAGGGGTTCATCCAGCCTCGATGACTCCTGAAAGTCTGGATTCCATGAAAATTTGGAATTCTCTTCTGCCTTTTCCCCCTTTTGGTCAGGATTCTTTATAGAATCTTTGGTCAAAATGTTCAGTAGTGGTAGCTAGGTACATCAAATTCTTGTCTCATGCCAAAGGAGGCAGTTGTTCATGAAGGCAAGTAGCCACACATTCCATTTCCTCTTCCTACTTCTGACTCTCCCTCCTCCTCCGTTGCTCCTGGTGAATAAAGACCAATTGTGCCTTGTATAGTCACTTGCAAGTTGTTTTTTTTTTAAAGCAGAAGGAAAGATTTTATTCAGCATATGTTCAAAGCGGCAAAAGTGGGAAAAGGACAAGCATCCTGCCAAGGCCATGTCTGCCTGAGTCCAAGGAATATTACAGAATAAACAAAAGTGGGAAAAGGACAAGCATGCTGCCAAGGCCATGACTACCCGCGCTTGCAGGCACTATGCGATGAACTAGGAGGTAGAACAGAAGCACCAGACATGTCCCATGAAACCCTGGCCCTAAACCTCTGAACCAAAGAATCAAATCCAGTGAGACTTCTGGTTGTACGTAAGCAACCTCAGCAGCTGCTGTTTTTTTTTTTTTTTTGATCATTGTTGTAAATATCCATCATGCCTGCCCATACTTCTGGATTAGAGTTGGGGGTTGAGGGGATGGCTTCCAAACTCTTGGATCGCATGTTAATAAAAATTTCCCAATTACTCCCACAGATCACTAATGTCATCCTTGTCCAGGAATTCTCCTAGAGAAAATCCCAGGAGCAACCTCCTTTCCCTTATCTCTTGGTTCCTGGGGTGGGGGTGGGGCATTTTGCTTCTGCCTCATGTATCAGCAAAAGGCCAGATTGTGAAAAACCTTGAATGGCAGTCTAAGAAGAGTGGTAAGGAGAGATGAGTTAGGATGCCAGTAAGTCATCTAGCTGAGAGGTGACAGAGGCCTGAATTGGCCGGGATAGATACTTATGGTGCACACTCTTGTACCACCTGAATTGCTGTTTCATTGAGACCAGTCTTCCCATTCTACCGCTCTAAAAGACAGTCCCCCAGAATCCCTGAGAATCTCAGGGACTCTCAGAATGCCGCTATGTATCAATTCTTCTGACACATCTCTTTTCACACCTATCTTCCAATTAGGTAGTCAGCATTTTCTGGACCCTTGAATCCCAGGAGACAGATACTTTTAGAAGCAAACCCTTGAATTTGTTATGCCAAAACTAAGTAGTGTCAACCACTCAGAGCGCAGCAAGTCTTCAATCATGGAGTGCCAACTTAACTGTGCACCAGAAGAACTTGTGGTTGTATTGCATCTACTTATACACATACACAGGTAAACCTGTGTTTACCTGTGTTTTATTGACTATGCAAAGGCATTCATTCGACTGTGTGGATCATAACAAATTATGGATAACATTGTGAAGAATGGGAATTCCAGAACGCTTAATTGTGCTCATGAGGAACCTGTACATAGACCAAGAGACAGTCATTCAAACAGAACAAGGGGATACAGCATGGTTTAAAGTCAGGAAAGGTGAGCATCAGGATTGTATCCTTTCACCATACTTATTCAATCTGTATGCTGAGCAAATAATCTGAGAAGCTGGACTATACAAAGGAGAACAGGGCATCAGGATTGGAGGAAGACTCATTAACAACCTGTGATATGTAGATGACACAACCTTGCTTACTGAAAGTGAAGAGGACTTAAAGCACTTACTGATGAAGGTCAAAGACTACAGCTTTCAGTATGGATTACACCTCAACATAAAGAAAACAAAAACAACTGGACCAATAAGCAACATCATAATAAATGGAGAAAAGACTGAAGTTGTCAAGGATTTCATTTTACTTGCATCCACAATCAACACCCATGGAAGCAGCAGTCAAGAAATCAGATGATGTATTGCACTAGGCAAATCTGCTACAAAAGACCTCTTTAAAGTGTTAAAAAGCAAACATGTCACTTTGAGGACTAAGCCATGACCCAAGCTATGGTATTTTCAATCGCCTCATATGCGTACATAAGCTGGACAAGGAGGAAGATGGAAGAAGAACTGATGCCTTATGATGAACTGATGAATTACGGTGTTGGCAAAGAATATTGAATATACCATGGACAGCCAAAAGAATGAACAAATCTGTCTTGAAAGAAGTACAGCCAGAATGCTCCTTAGAAGTGAGGATGGCGAGAAGTTGTCTCACATACTTTGGACATGGTATCAAGAGGGATCAGTCCGTGGAGAAGGACATCATGCTTGGTAAAGTTAGAGGGTCAGCAAAAAAAGGAAGACCTTCAATGAGATGGACTGACACAGTGGCTGCCACAATGGACTCAAATATAGCAACGACTGTGAGGGTGGTGCAGGACCGGGCAGTGTTTCGTTTTGTCTTACGTAGGGTCACTATGAATTGGAACTGACTCAACGGCACCTAACAATAACGTTTATACACAGGCATCTCATATAAGTATTCTCATGAACATATGTTAAAAGTCATAAATATGTCTCAAAAGGGCAGTGGTGGTCCAGTGGTAGACTTCTTACCTTTCATGCGGGAGACCCGGGTTCAATTCCTGCCCAGTGCACCTAATGCATGGCCACCACCCGTCTGTTATTGGAGGCTTGCATGTTGCTACGATGCTGAACAGGTTTCAGCAGAGCTTTCATACTGAGACTAGGAAGAAAGGCCTGGCAATCTACTTTTGAAAATCTGCCAATAAAAACCCTATGGATCACAACAGTCTGAGCTGCAACTGGTCACAGGGATAGCCTAGGATCACGGAGCATTTTATTCCATTGTGCATAGAGTCTCCGTGAGTCGTGGCCTGACTTGATGGCATCTAACAACAATAACAACAAGTGTTTTACATGTAACCTGAGATTTTGACCCTTAAGACCTGTAATGACTGTGTCCTGAACAAGGAAGTTTTTGACTTCAGAATGTCGCCCAAAGAACAGTCATTATGTAAGTATTATGCTCTTCCAATTATTATCTCAGTAACCAGTGGGCTGTGGTTTATCCAAAAAACATCTCCCTTTGGAGACAGAGCCTGTCCATGCTTCCCATTAAGTCATGAAGATCAAACCCAAGAATGAGGCTGAAGGCTTATTCAATATTTACGAAAGGGATTTGCTGGAAGGAAAGAGAACAGCTGTGGGCACAGAAGAGCTTCATTAAATCATCCGAGCCCAGCTTGTCACTTGGCGTATTTACAATAACATGACAGCGTACGTCAGCATCCTCCAAGGAGGCCAGACCCTCCAAAGAAAGGGGCTTAAAAAAAGGAAGGCGCGGAGATAAAATAGTTTGACACTTTCTGCTACAATGTTACCTACATTTGCAATGCTCTAAGCTTTCCCGAAGATCCTTCACACATGCTGTTTAATTGGAATTCTTACAACAACGCTATGAACTTGCCCAGATCACAAAGCTGGTACATGTCAGAGGTGAGGCATGAGTCACAGTCTGTGTCCAGAGCTCACACTCTGAGCCACGGTAAGCATCTTTGGGACTTCTCCATGGCATAACACTAAGTCTTTGTTTAAAGGATGCCTGAGCCAGCGCCCTTAAACCCCTCTCCTTCTGTCTCTCCCTTTTTCTTTCTCTCTCATTGGGGAAGAAAAGAGACACTTAAGCTATTTAAGCATCAGCACATTTGCAATTACTTCCAGTCATTTTCTTTGTTGTAGCTACAGCGGTTTTTCCATGATCAGTCTGGCAATATTGTGCCCACTGTGACCCATGCACTGGAGCCCTGGTGGTGCAGTGGTTAAGAGCTTGGCTTCGAATTTGGCAGTTTGAATCCACCAGCTGCTCCTTGGAAACCCTATGGGGCAGTTCTACTCTGTCCTATAGGGTTGCTGTGAATCGGAATCAACTCAACGGCAATGGGTTTGGTTTGGATGACCAGTACAGCAATAAATACAATGTATCCAAATCAACAAATACAATGTACCCAAATGTATCATAAATAAATACAATGCATTTAGAGCAATGAATACAATGACCAACAGAACCCTAAGTGGGCACTTAACCTGTTCCAGAGAATTCTCTAGTTTGTGCACTTCCTTGGCAGAAACTCTGAGAGGGCAGGAGTGACACAATGCTTTTGTATTTCAGTTACTTCTTTACTTTCTCTGTGCTTCCAAGAACATTCTCTGAACTTCACAGGCCACTTACTACTCCTTATTGTATTGGAGATATTCATGTGCCAATTCCACTACCATCCCAGTACTGTGAGCTCTAGAAGTCAGGCTTGACCTTTGATCATCTGTCCATACATACTCCTTTCCACCCACTAGCCCCACCCTTTCCCAGATAGGGCCTGGCACCATAGCTTGCCCATCGTAAGGGCTCAGTACATGTTGACTGGATGGATGAATAGTCCTCTCCCTACAGCACTGCCTGATGGGAGAGACCCACGGACACCCACCGAAGCTTGTCTCCATGGAATAGGCCCAAATGAGGATCCCTCGGGATTTCTCCAGGAGCCCTGGTGGTGCAGTGGTTAAGCACTCAGCTACTAACCGAAAGGGCGGTCATCTGAACCCACCAGCCACTCTGCGGGAGAAAGCTGTGACAGTCTGCTTCCGTAAAAATTACAGCCTTGGATACCCTATGGAGCAGTTCTACTCTGTCCTGTAGGGTCTCTATGAGTCAGAATTGACCCTACGGCAACGAGTTTGGTTTGGTTCTGGATTTCTTCAGCAAACATTAATTTTGTCTAAAAGGGCTAGGACAAGAAGGCAGGAGCAATTACTTCCAGTAGCGTCCAAGTGAGCCCAGTGAAGTTCCATGAATGTTTGAAAGAAGAAACTTAATTCAGACACGGTCCAGCTCCTGTTTCCAGCACAGCCATCACTCTCATTGAGTCCCTGGGGGTTCCTGAGCTGGAGCTTGTTTCCAGGGTCTCCCCTCTCCCTCCCCATCTCCATCCACTGATGGTTTGTTCTCCCATAGCCTCAGTTCTGAACGACCTGAAGCTTACAGTACACAAGTTCCTACTCAGGCTGGTTACCGTAATTTTCGGCAGGAATGCAACGCATTTCTCAATGAAAGTAGTAATGACTTCTTAAGTAACTGTGTTGAAATTAGCATCAGTTCTGGGCATATGTGGAGTGGCTGTGGTCTCCACCCTCAAGTTTATACTCTCTTTGAGAAGGTTAAAGTACAGTTTAAAATAGCAGTGTGAGTTTAGCAATGATACAGAGCAACCACACCACGATGCCCTGAGACAAGCCATGATGGACGTACACATGACAGGTCTCAGAACTCAGAGAATAGAGAAGTGACTCTGGGCCGGGCCAGTTTGAGAAGGCTTCGCCCAGAAGAGGGGGATTTCGTAATGCCCTGTGACCAGCAAGTAGTAGAAAGCCTTCTTCCCACAGCAGCCATCAAGCCCCAGGTCAAAGAAGGCAGTAGCTTGACCTTCTTTAAGCACAAAACAGCTAGATTTACACAACCACAGCAAGAATCAGTGTATGGAGTGATTCATCCTTTCCATTCCCCAAACTGATTTCTTTCCATCTGTTATCATTACCTGATGAATCTTTGCACTAATTAATAGCCGTACTTCGTTTTCAGCAGCTTAACGTGCTGCTGAAAATTATGACAGAGCTAAAAATGACTGATTGTCAAGATATACTAATTACATCTCCAGGGAAGTGCCCGAGTATTTAGACCATCTTTTCTCCTCCTTCATTGCCTTCCCCTGGTGAGCGAATTTGCTCTGATCACTTTTGAAGAAAGCAAGTTATATTGTAATGCTCTAGTACCTTGGGGTTTGTAAGTGTGAGAGCTAAGAGTAGGATTGGATTATGCTAGCTGAGTGTTGGCAGTCTCTGAAATGAGCTGTGCCGAGGCCTGACCCATTTTCTTCCTCACGTGTCAGAAAGGGAGGTGATGATGGGATGTTGGCACAGGGGTAAAATAAGGCAGGTGTCAGGACTGGCCCGCACAGCCCGACTCCTGATTCAGGGAGCGGGTTCTTGTGATTCAAAACGAAGAGGACGAGGTGGTAGAAAGCCCATGTACTGATAAAAATTCTGAGGGCGCCATCTTTGGTATGCGGCCAGGCAGCTTCTCTACCAGGACCTCGCCATATTGGTATCTTTGGACTTCATATCTTAGGAGTGGCCACATTTTAACATTGTAAGTTGAAACTTAAGGATTAAAGACTTTGAGTGGAACCTAAGGAGATCCAGATTTCTTATATTTTTTCTGATTTTCATTAAGTAGGATTAGGCTGGTGTTATAGATTGAATTGTGTCTCCCCCAAAATATGTGGTAAGGGGCCTTGGTGGCACAACGGTTAAGCACTTAGCTACTGTTATAGAGAAAAACGTGACTGCTATTTCAAATTAAAACGGACAGGTTTATTAAGGGTTTAAAACAATTGCAATTGGGGAACTACGTATCCCATTGAAAATGGAACCAGGTAGTCCTGGGCAGTTTGGTTATACAAGTATTCTTATGGGGTAAAAGGAGGAACCAAACCATAGGGAGAGCAATTACAGGAAAATCAGTGAACGCTGTAATAATCACGCTCTGATTGGTTACTGATTATTCATAGTATAGTTAGTGATTACAGAGAGTTTCACAGGATGCTTAGATGGTGGTCACAAGATGCTTACATGTATTTTCCTGTCTATCTTGCAAAAATGTCTTGTAGGCAACAGCACCCAGACAACACTCTTCCTGAGTCTGTGTATCTTGAGGAGTGCGATGGTCACTTGGTTAAGACCCCTCAGGGCATATGGTTTCACATCCCAGTTTTGATCACTGCGGAAAATCATATTTTTCTCAAAAAAACATAGCTGTGAGTCTAGAAATCCAGATTAAAATTAGGTAGCGTGGTCAGCATATTATGGCTTTGTCTCACTGACTGTACTGAACACTGTCTTTTCCTGAGACATAACTGAAAGGTCGGTGGTTCACACTCACAAGCGGCTCTGAGGGAGAAAAGACCTGGCAATCTGCTTCCATAAGGATTACAGCCTAGAAGACCCTGCGGGGGCGTTCTAGTCTGTCATACAGAGTTCGTCAGAATCAGCTCCATGGCACGTGACAACAAAAATTGTGTTGGAATCCTAACGCTTATACCTGTGGGTGTCATCCTCTGTGAGAAGAGGGTTTTCTTTGTCGTGTTAATGAGGCCACATCAGTGTAGGGTGTGTCTTAAACCTAATCATTTCTGAGATATGAAAAGAGCAGATAAGGCACAGAGACAAGTAAGCACAGATGGGGGAAAGATAGATGCCACGTGGCGATGGACAAGGAACCGAGGAACACTGGGGCTGAGAAGCTGAGACAAGGATTTTCCTCCAGAGCAGACGGAAAAAGAGCCTTCCCTTAGAGCTGGTGCCCTGAAGTGGGACTTCTAGCCTCCTAATCTGTGAGAAAATAAATTTCTGTTTGTTAAAGCCCCCCACTTGAGGTATTTCTGTTACAGCAGCACTAGGCATCTAAGACCACTGGGTTCACTGACTGGTGTGTGGTGTTGGCCACACACTGTGAGTTACTGTACCGACCTGCAGTTCTCATCCTGAGGGCTCTTCTTCTGGCTCTGAGCCCATAGAGAAGGGTTTGGGAATTACACGTCCCACTGTGAGTTGCCCTGAGCGAAGACCCTGTCATCCTGTAAGTTCTGGGTAACTGGCGCTGGCTGGGTGGCCTCCCTCACAGCACCATGGACCCCCACCCAAACACGTTTGTACCTTCCTCCTCTCCTGGAGTATCCTGTCCCCTTACCTCAAAGCGTCACCTGTGGCAGGCATGGAGATAGACCTGCACATAGACAAAGAGCTGCAGGGAGGTGGCCAACAGTCTCCAGGTCAGCACCTTCAGACAGCCCCTTGTCAAGGTCATGCCCTTTCCACGGCAGCTCACATCTGGTGACTGAGAGAGGCGAGGGTGAGGCCTAGCCAGTGGGGCACAATGTTTGTTCCAGAGCTCCTCACTGGTTGGGACTAAGCCTTGCTGAGCCTGCGTAGTGGTTCGACTTCTTCCTCTGCCCAACCTCTTTTGCCCCCTTCCTTTCACAAGTGTTGATCCCTAATAAACGTCTTGCACCCCAAGCTCCATCTCAGCTCCGCTTCCCAAGAACTCAGTCTGTGATATCATCCTTCATGGCCCAGCTTGAAATCAATCTCTTCCAGCTGGCATTCTTTGTTTGTAGATGCATCATTCCAATCTTTGCCTCTGCCCTCAGATGGCTGTCCTTTCTCTGTGCCTCTTCTCCTCTTTTATAAGGACACCACTCATTGGATTAGGACCCACCCTACTCCAGTATGACCTCATGTTAATTTAACCGATAACATCTTCGAAGACCTTATTTCCAAACAAAGTCATGTTCGCAGGTTCCAGAGTTAGGCCTTCAATATTTCTTCTTGGAGGACACAATTCAACCCACAACAGGGAGGTTTGTTGTCTGGTTGATCCAATGACTTGTATGGTCATTGGCTGCAGAATGGAACCAGCCTTCCCAGCCCAGTACTGTTCATGATCTACAGAACTTGTTATTACACCAGGAATTTATTTAGTAAAGAATCCCCATGGTCTTGTGAAGTCTGTCCGTTGTTGTCCTGAGTAATACACCTCTTAGATTTTAATGCAACTTCTCGAGTACGTGTTGTCTCCCTGCCTGGAGTGTACATTCATGAGAGCAAAGGGCGTGTCTTCAACATCAATCATGTTGTAGATGCTCAATCAATATTTAGGGATTGGTTTGTGCCTTTGAGATTTCAGGTGGGGACAAAAAGACTGAAGGCTACTAGCCAGTCTTGTATTTTCAACCATTCCTACAGCTGGTTGGCGTTATTAATGTCCTAGAGATGCTTTAACAAAGTACCATCAACTGGGGGGCTTAAAACAACAGAAAATTATTGTCTCACAGTTCTAGAGGCTAGAAGTCCAAAATCAAGGTGTCAGTGGGGCCATGCTCTGTCTGAAGGCTCTAGGGAAAGAGCCGTCCCTGCCTCTTCCAGCTTCTGATGGTTGCTGGCGATCCTTGGCTCGTAGATGCATCACTGCAATCTCTGCCTGTGTCTTCACATGGCCTTTTTTCTTCTGTGTTTGTGTCTGTGTCTCTTCACCTTTGTAAGGATATTAGTCAGATTGGATTAGGATTCACCCTGCTATGACCTCATGCTAATTTCATTGCGGTAAAACATATATAACATAAAATTTGCCATTTTAACCATTTTACATGTACAATTTAGTAACATTAATTACATTCACATTACACAACCACCACCTCTGTCAACTTTCAAACCTTTTAATCACTCCGAACAGACACTCTGTACCCATTAAGCAATACCTCCCCATTCTCCCTTCTTCTCGACCCCTGAAAAAATTTCTGTCTCTATGCTTTTGCCTATTCTAGATATTTCATATAAGTGGAATCATATAACATGTGACCTTTTGTGTCTGACTTATTTCACTCAGTGTCATGTTTCAGGGTTCAATGTCAGAGCATGTATTAGAACTTCATTTCTCTTTACGGCTGAGTAATAGTCTTCACTGTCACAGTTTTTAGAGCACTCAGCTGGTAACCAAAAGGTTGGCAGTTCAAACCCACCAGCTGCTCCATGGGAAAAAGATTTGACAGTCTGCTTTGGTAAACATTTACAGCCTTGGAAACCTTATGGTACAGTTCTACTCTGTACTCTAGGGTCGCTATGAGTGGGAATTGACTCCATGGCAATTTTTTTAAAATGGGTGTCATTTTGACTTCGTCTGTCATTCATTGAGCTCTTCCTTGCCAGTGGCCCCTTTGTCCCTGTGGTGTCTCATCCCCTGTCTTCACGTGGTCTCTCATCTCTGTTTCCATGTAGTCTCTCATCTCTATCTCCCTGTGATCTCTCATCTCTGTCTCCCTGTGGTCTCTCATCCTCTGTCTCCCTGCGGTCTCTCATCTCTGTGTCCCTGTGATCTCTCATCCTCTGTCTCCCTGTGGTCTCTCATCCTCTGTCTCCCTGTGATCTCTCATCTCTGTATCCCTTTGGTCTCTCATCCTC
>NW_004444005.1:7098480-7115924 GCF_000243295.1 Trichechus manatus latirostris | reverse complement strand
TGTCTCCCTGTGGTCTCTCATCCTCTGTCTCCCTGTGGTCTCTCATCCTCTGTCTCCATGTGGTCTCTCATGCTAACCCACACTTCTCACCCGCGGCAAACCCTCTTTCTCTAGCTTCATCAGTTGTCTGCCTTGCTTATGCTTTCTGATGACTCATTGGGTAACACAAGTCACACGGCCCTGCCCAGTGTCAGCGTGAGAGGGACCACACAGGAGCATTGACCCCAGGAGGCATGGCTTACTGGAGACCTCAGTGTTGCAGCCCTCCACACCATCCTGAGAGAGGCACGGATACAGAGAACTATTTCTCCACTCTAAGAAAAAGCAAGAATGGACAGGCTCATTTACAGAGGCAACTCTATCAGTCTCAGTGCTGGAGAAAACAAAGGGAATCTGTGGGGAATGAATGTTCTGATACAGGGTGGCAGCCCTTTTCAGCCCCAGCAAATTCTGCAAGAACGCAGGCCCAGTGTTGCCATATCTTCTGATTTTTTAAAAGAAGCTGTAAGTCTGGAGTTTTGTATGAAATCCAGATTTTAAAACATTGGCTCAGGTGGTGTCATGGATTGAACTGTTTCCCCCCCAAAATATGTGTCAACTTGGTTAGGCCGTGATTCCCAGTATTGTGTGATTGTCTTCCATTTTGTGATTGATGTAGCTTTCCTATGTGTTATAAATCCTAATCTCTGCCTGTGGTTAATGAGACAAGAATAGATTATGTTAAAAAGGATTAGGGTGGGAGGTAACACCTTACCCATCACATCCCTGATCCAATGTAAAGGGAGTTTCCCTGGGGTGTGGCCTGCACCATCTTTTATCTCTTAAGAGATAAAAGGAAAGGGGAGGGGGTGGTGCGACCTCATACCACCAAGAAAGCAGTGCTGGGAGCACAGCGCGTCCTTCGGACCCAGGGTTCCTGTGCAGAGAAGCTCCTAGTCCAGCAGAAGATTGATGACAAGGACCTTCCTCCAGAGCCGACAGAGAAAGCCTTCCCCCGGAGCTGATGCCCTGAATTTAGACTTCTAGCTGCTAGACTGTGAGAGAATAAACTTCTGTTTGTTAAAGCCATCCACTTGTGGTATTTCTTGTTATAGCAGCGCTGGATAACTAAGACAGGTGGCTTTGGCTAGCAGGCTGCCGTGTGCTGCTCCGGCTGGAGCTGCCTGTGTTTCAAAGAGCATCAGGTCCACGACCCAACACATCCCCACCAGGTAGTTTTATCAGGAGTCTTGCAGTTGCAGGGGGTAGAAATCCCCGTGGAGCTCGTTTAAGCATGGAAGGAAAGTTATTGGTTAACTGAACAGGACTTGGAAGGGGCAACGCTGGCTGCGGACAGGGCTGAACTCAGGGAGGTCGGCAGGACTCAGTCTCTCTCCATCTCTCAGCACTGTTTTCTTGTTTGTTGGCTTCACTCTCAGGCACACTTTCTCTGCAGCAGCAAAAAACAAACAAACAAACAAAAAAAACACACGGCAGCTCCAGGCTTACACACTTCTTAGTGCTGGAGTTCTTAGAAAGCAGGAAAATCTCTTTCTCCAAGCAGCCATCTCTGCCTGGCTGCCTTGCCCCTTTCCCGCCCCTGACCAGGAACTATGTCCAGGCTCTGGCCAGGCTGGCCTCTAAGCCCACCTTGACTCAGAGAAGCAGGGACAGCAAGCAGAATTGCACAGAGTGGGTGTTATGGATTGTCTTGGTCATCTAGTGCTGCTATAACAGAAATGCCACAAATGGATGGCTTTAACAAAGAGAGGTTTATTCTCTCACAGTCCAGTAGGCTACAAGTCCAAATTCAAGGCATCAGCTCCAGGAGAAGGCTTTCTCTCTCTGTTGGCTCTGGGAGCATCTCGGCTCAGGAACCTCATGTCCAAAGATGGGCTCTGCTCCCAGCTCTGCTTTCTTGGTGGTGTGACCCATGTGTCTCTGCTCACTTCTCTCTTTTATATCTCAAAAACGATCAGCTTAAGACATTATCCAATCTTGTATACCTCATCAGTATAACTGCTGCTAATTCGTCTCATTAAATCATAGTGATTGAATTTACATCATTGAAGGAAATCACATCAGATTACAAAATGATACACAATTATACAATACTGGGAATCATGACCCAGCCAAGTTGGCAGATATTTTGGAGGGACACAATTCAATCCATGACACGGATTAAATTGTGTCCCCTCTAAAAAGATATGCTGAAGCCCTAACCCCTGTACCTGTGAGTGTGACCCTGTTTGGAAATGAGGTCTTTGAAGATGTTATCAGTTAGGTTAATATGAGGTCATACTGGAGTAGGGTGAGTCCATATCCTACATGACTGATGTCTTTATAAAAGAGAAGAGACACAGAGAGAGACACAGAGGGAAGACGTCCAAGGGACATGCAGCTGAAAGCCAAGGAACGCCTGGAGGTACCAGAAACTAAGGAGAGGCTTAGAGCAGAGTCTGCCTCAAAGCCTTAGAAGGAATCAACACGGCCGACACCCTGATCTTGAACTCTCACCCTCCAGAACTATGAAAGAATACCTTTCTGTTGTTTACAGCCATGGCTTTGTGCTACTTTGTTACAGCAGCCCTTTGTTAATAGGATGGGTGAGGAATACTGAGCAGGAAGAAAACACAAGTGTCAACTGTAGGAGGCAGGCTGGCCAGCTTTCATGTGTAATTAAGGGATATGAATAGTGAGATTCCAGGCCAGGAAGGGACTTGCCTTGGCTCCTACCAGTAGGACTGGAACCCCAGTCCTGTGGCGGTCAACCCTGTGCTCTTCTCTCTCTTCTCTGCACTTTGTAAAAGCTGTTGATGCCTTGAGGTCCCAGTCCTCACGTGACTGGTCATGGTGTTCCCTGGACACGAGTTTTGTTACTAGTATTTGGAGCAAGGTTAGAGTGGGACCTTGAGATTTATTTTTTGAAATTTTGTTTTATGATTATTTCCCCTTGCAAAAGTATTGCACATTCACTGTCAAAATATTAGAACACGTAAAAAATTAGAAAATAACTCATAATGCAGTATCTGAGTGGTAGCCGTGGCTGACGAAGTGCTTTCTTTCTTGATACCCAGGTGAGCTTATGCTGTATGTACAATTCGGTGCCAGCTTTTGTGCTAACAATCCTAAGCGTTCCTCAGTGGCTGTTGTGAAGCGTCCTGCCTCAGGGCAGCACGGGCCAGCCCCTGGCTGAGATTCCAGGACTTCTCCGTGGGGAACAGTGGGATTGGGGCAGGAAGCCTGGCAGGTCCTGGAACACACTTTCTGTCTTAGTCACCCAGAGCTGCTATAACAAAATACCACACGTAGTGGCCTTAAAGAACAAAATTTTATTTTCTCACAGTTCAGGAGGCTAGAAGTCCAAATTCAGGGTGTGACTCTTTTTTTTTTTTTTTGGTCTATTTCAGCTTGTAGTAGCAGTCAGCAATCCATGGCGTTCCTGGGCTGGTAGATGCATTTGCTGTGTGAGTCTGTCTTCATGTGGTGTCTTCCTCCTGTGTGTGTCTCTGTGTCTATTCTGGTCATTTTATAACTCAGAAATGATTAGGTTTAGGACCCACCCTGCTCTGGTATGACCTCACTAACATAACAAAAGAAAGCCTCTTTCTAAACAGTGTCATATTTACAGGTACCAAAACCAAAATTCCGATTCCGACTCAGTGACCGTATAGGACAGAGTAGAACTGCCCATAGGGTTTCCCAGGCTGTAATCTTTATGGAAAAGGAGCCCTGGTGGTGCAGTGATTAAAGGGCTCATCTGATAACCAAAAGGTCTGCCATTCGAACCACCAGCTGCTCTGTGGGAGAGAGGTGTGGCAGTCTGCTTCGGAAAAGATTTACAGCCTTGGAAACCCTCTGGAGCATTTATGCTCTATCCTACAGGGCCACCATGAGTCAGAATCGACTTGACAACAGTGCGTTTAATCTTTATGGAAGCAGACTGCCACATCTTTCTTCCGTGGAACAGCTGGTGGATTTGAACCTCTGACTTTTCAGTTAGTAGCCAAGCACTTTAACCACTGTGTCACCAGGGCTCAGAGGTTAGAATTTCAACACATATTTTAGGGGGATACAATTCAACCCATAACCCAGTCCAAACCACGCCGTTGTGATGAAACACTTTTCTTGGAGACCGTAATCAAGGGTACAAGTCAATGAACAATTGACACAGATGATTGCCCACCTGCTGCCTGACTTGACTGCTGTTGATGCATGGGACTTGGGAGGAAGACACAAAGGGGCATAGACACCCTTGGGCCGGCCTGGCAGCTGGCTGCTTTCCTTTCTTCCTTTGGCTGGTTGGTGGCAGACACGCAGAGTATCAACAGTCATACAATAGTCCCTTTACGGGCCGGGTGCATGCTCCCGGGGCCTGCTGTACTGCAGATGGATTGGTGAAGACAGCTTCTGAACGTGGGATGATGAACAGATGGAACTTGGAGGTTCCTGAGCACAGCTCGGGTACATCTCAGCCCATTTACAAACCACCGCTATTGACTCAACAGCAGGAGTGGTCCCAGGGGGCCATTTTCCTCCTTGTGTACATCCATGCTGAGGGAAGTTTAGCACACAGATTATACACTCAGGCAGCTGAAATGATTTGCTGTTGCAATCACAGTCAGTGGTGAAAGTCCACACACACCACTTTGTAAAGTAAATTATTTCCCCATCTGATGGATCATAATAGTTCTCCAGAGTTGCTAAGACCTAAACAGTCCATGGAGAGCCTGTGGGACTGGGGGGAGGTGGGCGGAGGGTGGTGGGTGCCAGAGGAGTTGTCTCATCCTGTCCTTCCTTCCAGAAAGCCTGCACGATGAAAGCAAGCATGCACTTTTTTCTGGAATTCCGATCCTCAACCATTTCTGCGCTTAATGGGCTCATAAACATCACTGCACTCGGTTACTAACTGAAAGGTTGGTGGTTCCCAACCACCCAGAGGCAACTCGGAAAAAAGTCCTGGAAATCTACTTCTGAAAAATCAGCCATTGAAAACCCTGTGGAGCCCAGTTCTACTCTGCACACGTGGGCTGTCCATCAGTTGGAGCTGACTTGATAGTAACTGGTTTTTTTTTAAACTCCGTTGAGTCCTTGTCTGTATTTCCACATACAGCTCTGTTTGGCTGACATCTGACTCCCGGTTCTTTCTCAGTAACCCTCTGTAATGTATGCAGAACACAGAGGAAGGGCCGTATACGTGTGTGATATTTAATGTTATGTGTCAGCTTGGCTGAGCTATGATCTCGGTGGTTTGGCAGACGCTGGACTGGTTGCTCTTCCATAATGTAATAGAATGTAATCACTGGAGCAAAGCCAGTGAACCTTATAAATATATAGTGTTATTGTTAGGTGCTGTTGCGTCAGTTCCAACTCATAGCAACCCTATGTATATACATATACATATATATATATATATATATAGAGAGAGAGAAGGACAGAAAGAAAGAGAAAGAGAGAGGGAGAGATTTAATTCAAGCAATGGCTCACAAAGTTGTGGAGGCTGGCAAGTCCCCACACTGTGGATCAGGTGTTAGGCTGGAGGCTTCTCCTGACTCATGTGGTTGCAGGGGCTGACGAACCCCAAATCAGCAGATCAGACACCAGGCTGCTGGCTCATGTCCCAGGATCCAGAGGTCAGATGATGATGAATCAGTTGCAGGATCCAGAGCGAGAGCCTTGCTGGAACCCCTGTTTATATACCAGAGGAAGGCTACACCCCTAAGGAAACTCCTTCCTCAACTGATTGGCTGCTCGTAGCAGATCTCATCATGAAAGTGATTACATTATATCAGATCTCATCATGGAGTTGATTACATCATTATGCAACTGCCAAACCACTGAGAATCATGGCCCAGGTAAGTCGATACACAATCTTAACCATCACAGTACATACATGACAATGTGTCTGCCATTAATGGTACCATTAGCATTCAACCACATCCCTGTCTCCTTTAAGGTCTAAGACCCACCTCTTGGTGAAATACACCTGCCCCCTGGTGCTCCCCTTCCCTCTGAATCCTGATGATGATGATGATGATGATGATGATGAGTAGGATGAGGATGAAGATGATTGGCAGCCAACACCCATCAAACCTGGTTGGTGGGCCGAGCACTACCCTGCTTAACTCTTTTATTTGTGCTAATTAATTTAATACAACAGCGCTCCCAGGGACGCCTGTTACTATCATCCCTGTTATACTGATTAGGAAACTGAGTCAGGAGAGGCTGAATGACCTGTCCCAGGCCACAGGCTAGTCAGAGGCAGAGCCAGAATCTGGACCCAGGAAGACCCACTGAAGGGCTGTGTCGCCAGAGGCAGCTGCCACTGTTAGGGCACTTTAACTCAGCGGAATTACTAGCTAACTGCCTCTGCTGATGTGCCTTTGGTTCTTGAAGCTACGAGTCAGCACTTAGTCTCTGTATTCCACAAAGTGTACACAGTAAGTGCTCTGCAAGGGAAAGACCTGGTGATCTGCTTCTATAAAGATTGTTGTTGTTAAATGCCATCAAGTTGGCTCTGACTCATAGTGACACCATGTACAAAAGAAAGAAACACTGCCCAGTCCTGCACCATCCTCAGAACTGCTGTGATGTTTGAGCCCACTGTGGCAGCCACTGTGTCAATCCATCTCGTTGAGGGTCTTTCTCTTTTTCTCTGACCCTCTACTTTACCAAGCATGATGTCCTTCTCCAGGGACTGATCCCTCCTGATAACGTGTCCAAAGTACGTGAGATGAAATCTCGCCATCCTCGCCTCTAAGGAGCACTCTGGTTGTACTTCTTCCAAGACAGATTCATTCATTCTTTTGGAAGTCCGTAGTATAGTCAATATTCTTCGCCAACACCACAATTCAAAGACATCAATTCTTCTTCAGTCTTCCTTATTCATCATCTAGTGTTTGCTTGCATATGAGCTTTCTCAGCCTGGAGGGCAAGTGAAACTCTGGGGACAGGCCACCCAGGTAGACTGACTAAAGGAGGCCACCAGGCCACTTACAAGGTTTTTAGCAGGAGTGTGTGGCACCTAATAGGACACAGAAGTACTTTGAAACTTCGATCTTTGGGCAGGGCACTGATAACTAATTCCGAATCCCTCCAGAGGCGAGGACCTTGCCCTCTGCCTTCTTGATTGACTATTGTTGTTGTTGCTAGTTGCTGTTGAATCAATTCTGACTCATGGCGACCCCATGTGTTACAGAGTAGAACTGTGCCATAGGGTTTTCTTGGCTGTAATCTTTACGGAAGCAGATTGCCAGGCCTTTTTCCGTGGCACCACTGGGTTCGAACCACCAATCTTTATGTAGGCAGTACAAACCATTTGCTCCATCCAAGGACAATCAGTAGGTGCTCAAGACTTGTTGAATGAATGTGTGACCACTGGGTTCGAACCACCAATCTTTATGTTAGTAGTGCAAACCATTTGCACCATCCAAGGACAATCAGTAGGTGCTCAAGGCTTGTTGAATGAATGTGTGACTGTTGAATGAATGAACCATACATTAAAAGCAGTGTGGTGGACAGAGCCAGGAGTCATGCATTAATGCACTAACCAATTTCATGCTATCATTTTAAAAAACAACCTTTTTTTTTTTTTTTGCTGAAAAAATACTCAGCAGAACATACACCAATTCAACAATTTCTATATGTCCAATCCAGTGACACTGATTATGTTCTTTAAGTTGTGCAACCATTTTTTTTCCAAATTGTTCCTCCCCAGTTAACATAAACTCACTGCTCCCTAAGCTTCCGATTTAACCTTTCAAGTTGCTGTTATCAGTTTGATCCCATACAGATAATTCTTGAAAAGAGCACAATGCTCAAGGCAGACATTCTTTACTTAATTAAGCTGAACTATTGTTTGGTTTAAAGAAGACTTTAGGGGATATTTTTCATTTGAGGTTTAAAGATTATCTCAGGGCAATAGTTTTGGGGGTTCATCCAGCCTCAATGACTCCAGAAAGTCTCGATTCCATTGAGAATTTGAAATTATGTTCTCCATTATTCCCCCTTTTGATCAGGATCCTTGTATTCTATAGATCAAAACGTTCAGTAATGGTTTCATGCTATCACTTTGATAGTGGGAACAGGTAGGAGTTTTTTAGGTAGGAAAGTAAGAGAGCTCTTGATTCTCTCATGACCTCTCTTGATTTCACTGAACCAGTCAATTCCCTAAAATGACAGGGAGTCCAGAATAGTCTTTCTCAAAGTGTGGTCCATGGACCCACTACATCTGAACAGTGGGAGGGGACCCAGGAGTCTACATTTTTAACAAATAGTGTGGATGACTCTTATTCAGAAAGTAGAGCCTGTTTCTATTAAGAGAAAAAGTGAAAGGAAGAAGATGTTTAAGAACAAAACAATAGCTTTAGCCCGAGAGGATTTTGGATAATCATCTGGGTAACACTGTGCTTGTTTTTGAATATAGACAATAATATATAGATTGGTGTTCTCAACCAATCAGCCTAATGCCCCCTTTTCATAACAGGTATTTTGTAATGTCCACTTCTTTGTACTGAAATGAAATTCATAGATAACATAACCTTCCTACACATATAATTTTGAAAAAAAATCAGTATAATGCCCTAACTGTAATCAGAGGGAGAAATAAAAAGAATGTAATTGATGATAAAACCAAACCCACTGCTGTCTGGTTGATTCCCACCCATAGTAACCATATAGAGTTTCCAAGGCTGTAAATCTGTACGGAAGCAGACTGCCACATCTTTCTCCTGTGGAGCTGCTGATGGTTTAGAACTGCCAACCTTTTGGTTAGCAGTCAACCGCTTTAACCACTGCACCACAAGGGCTCCTTAAATGATGATAAGATAAGGTGTATTTCAACATGTAAATACTTAAATTTGATTTCACCAGAAGACATGATAGAGTAGTTAGATGCTCACACCTGTACGATTTAGATAATCATTGGGTATATGTACTGTTACAGGTGGGTGGTATTGATGACTTGAATGCCACAGCATGTTATGGCCAGTGGCAAGATTTTTCAAAATGGTGAGCCATCTTTGGTAAAGTGCCAGTGAGAACACAGATAGTCTTCCCTCAATTTGCTTGTTGTTGTTTGTTGTGAGTTACTGTCTTAGGCTGGGTTCTCTAGAGAAGCAAAACCAGTAAAGCATATAAATATGCTTATAGAGAGATTTATATCAAGAAAATGGCTCATGCAGTTGTAGAGACTGGAACGTCCCAAGTCCTTGGGTCAGGATGGAGTCTTCTTCTGATTCACGCAGCCGCAGAGGCTGGCAAACCCAAGATCAGCAGATCAGAGAGCAGGGCTCCTGCTCACAGGCTGCGAAGACCGATGAATCCCAAGATCGGCAGACAAGACCTGAGGTAAGCTGCCAGCTCAAGTCCCAAGAACCGGAGGTCAGATGAACAGGAGCCAGGTGCAGGATCCAGCTTGAGCAAAAAGCCCATGAGCCTTGCCAAAATGTCCACTTGTATTCAATGCAGGCCACACGCCCAAGGAAACTCCCTTTCAACTGATAGGCTACTCAGTGACCAGATCCATGGTGGAGTTGATCACATTATATCAAATCTCATCATGGAAGTGATCACAACATCATACAACTGTCAAACCACTAAGAATCATGGCCTAGCCAAGTTGACACACAACCTTAATCATCACAGTTACTATTGAGTCGATTTCAACTCTGGGCAACCCCACGTGTGCAGAGTAGAACTGTTCCATAGGGTTCCACAGGGTTTTCAAGGCTATGACCTTGAAATCAGAAGCAGATCCCCAGGCCTGTCTTCCGATATGCCTCTGGGTGACTTTGAACTACCAAGCTTTCAGCTAGTAGTTGAGTGCTTAACTGTTTGTGCCACCCACAGACTGCTATCATGTAAAGTAAAACCCTGAAAAAGAAATACATTGCTAGGCCTAGATAGTTAGAAACACATTTTTCTTCACCTATACCAATGTCCAGCAAAGGAGCCCTGGTGGTGCACCGGTTAAGTGCTCAGCTGCTAACTGAAAGGTTCCTGGTTGGAACCCATCCAGCAGCCCTGCGGTAGAAAAGACCTAGTGGTCTGCTCCCATAAAGATTACAGCCTTGGAAACCCTCTGGGGCAGTTCTGCTCTGTCACATTGGGTCGCTATGAGTTGGAACAACAACAATGTCCACCAGGACATTTGAAAAAAAATGTATAAGACATGAAACCATTCTTCTTTGTGTGAGACTGTCCCCATTCATTGCAGGATATCTAGCAAACCTGGCCTGCGGTGCCTCCCATCAATGTGATAACAAAACACCCTACATATTCCAGAATGCCCCCTAGGGGGCGATATCCAGGAAGAAACACCAGACAAATGGGTACCTTAGTAAATGAGTGTAAACTAATATCACAAAACAATATGTGTATTAACTGTTTAATAAGAAGCTAGTTTGCTCTGTAAACCTTCATGTAAAGAGCAATTAAAAAAAAAACAAATTAAAAAAAAAAAAAAGCTGATACAACTTCCACCTGCTTCTCTTGGAGCTCTGAGCCGCCATGTAGGAAGTCCAAGGTGGCCAGGTGGCCATGCTGTGAGGAAGCCCAGGCCACGTGGAGAAGCCATGTGTAGTTATTCTGGTTGGCAGCTGATTGCCAACATCTACTCCAAGCCGTGGCAGTGATTTTATCTCCTGGCGATTCCTGACCCCAGCCGTGGAGTCACCCCCAGCTTTCTGGCCCTCCCAGTTGACTCTCCAGATATCACTAACAAAGCCTTCTTAACTGTGTTCTTTCTGAAGTGCCCACAGAATCCATGCGCATAATACAAGTTTTTCAAGCCACTTAAAAAAAAAAAGAAAGACAAAAGAAACCCTCTAAGATCCCTGTTTCAGCTTTTAGCACCTAGTCCTTTCTGTCACACAAGCTGGATGGCGCTGGCATTCTCCTTTCCACACCCACCTAACTCTCCTCTTCTCGACCTTGGGTTCCCCATTATCAGCTTTCCTGTCCCCTCCTGCCTTCTAGTCCTTGCCCCTGGGCTGTTGTGCCCCATTAGTCTCATTTTGTTTTATAGGGCTGTCTAATCTTTGGCTAAAGGGTGAACCTCAGGAGTGACTTCATTACTGAGCTAAAAGGGTGTCCAGGGGCCATCTTGGGGTTTCTCCAGTCTACAGAGTATTCATGCTTCAAGAAATGCCTTAAAGGCCTACAATGCTCCAAAGCCTTAGCCTAGTTGCTAGCCCCTGTCTGCCTCCTCAGCCTCCCTTGTTTTTCCTGCTATCATAATCCTACTCTTCCTTCAGGAATTAGGAACGCTAGCCACCCCCTCTGCAAAGCCTTCCGGTCATCCCCTCTTCTTCCTTTCCATAGCCTTGTGCTTGAACTTATGTATACCCCTCACACCCCCTTGCATCATCCTCCTGCTTATTTGCCTCCTCCATGTGTGTCTCCGTCGGCCCACAGCCCTCAGTGTCTCACACAGCGTATGTTCGCTGAGTTTGTTGAATTACACTTTTGCCCTCCCCTTCCAGGTGTTAGAGGCTCTGTAGTTATAAACAGGAATCTGATTGCACCCTATAAATGGAGTCTGTGTGTCTGTATAAAAACAGGCTAATTGTTCAAAATAAATAAATGACTGTAAGCAGACAGCACCTTTTTAGCTACCACCCAGGCCGAGAAATAGAACTTGGCCAACTATTCCAGAAGCTCCTCTCGGTCACAGTCCCTCCCTTCCCCCAAAAGATACCTGCCTCTTGCAGTAATCACTTCCTTGCATTTCTTTAAACTTTTCTGACTCAAAAGCATATCCCTGGGCGTATCCCTCGACACTATAGTTCGATCTTGCCTACTTAAAACTTCCTGATATTTTTTAAAATTCTTTTAATCTGTAAGTTGAACCTCCGTCCTTTTTTTCTTTTTCTTTGCTCTTCTTTGCAAGTTATCTGCTGAGGAACTGGGGCTGTTTGACCTGACTGTCTGGATTTTGCTGACTGCGTCTTCACGGTGCTGTTCAGCGTGTTCCTCTGCCTGCTGGGTTCCCTCCTTTTGGTAAGACTCTTGGTGCTGTTTTTATTTTTAATCAGAGGGCTCATGATGTCTTGTTGACTCTCTTTTTGTGATGTTAGCAGGTGTTGGTTAATTTCAAGATCCGTTAATTCATTGAGTGGCATCAGTCTCTTCTAGTGGATGAATAAATGAATGAGCGGTGAATGAACGACCGTCTCGCTCTAGGGAGCAGTGCTCCGTTCAGTCTGGTTCAGCACTTGGGGCTTACTCCTTTCTCAGTAAAGTGCTCTGTTTTACCGTAAATACCTAACTTTCCTCAAGTCTCACCCCTTGGTGACAGTTTTGTGGACACCCCTGCCTGTCCGCTGTCTCCTGGCCCATTCCCCTCTCTTCTCCCCAACGCTCCAGTCCCATACAATCGCCTCATTTTGTCCTCTGGGCTGCACAAAAGCTCTGACTTGCCCATCTCCGTGTCACTAGATGGCGCTGGAGAGTAATTTAGTTCGGTCTTCTGAAGAAAGACCTCTTGTTTTCTTCTAGGCTAGGGTTGCTGTGAGTTAGAATCAGCTCGACGGCAATGGGTTTGGTTTTTTTTTCAGGGGAGCAGTTCTTCAGCCAGGCTGGGTGGTATTGCTTTTCAGTGTCTCCTTCCTGGGGTCACGTGGCCTTAAAGCTTTGCAATGGTTTTGGCTTTCTAATGACTTCAGTTGGGGGAGCCCCCACTGTCCTCTTGAAAAGGGGTAGAAGTATTGGGAAAATAGACATATTGGAAAGAACTTTGAAGGACATGTAAAAAATCTATATTTCAGTCCTAGTTCTGGCAAGAACTCTCCAGGTGTGACCTGGACAAGTCATCTGAGCTCTCTCGGCCTCAGTTTCCCTACCTGTAAAATCAAGGGGTTGGGTTAGCTAGTGGCTCTCAGTTCTGATAGGGTGCATGAAGATCACCCCATAGAGAGAATGTCAACCCCTGCGCCACCCCCACCCCCTGCAGACCATACCCGCTGAACTGGAAATCTAGAAGTGTTTTTAAACCTGTCCAGGTGATTCTCACAGAGTAGGGTGGAGAACCCCGGGTTAGAAGGTACAGCGGTAGAGTTCTCGCCATCCGTGAGGGATACGTGGCTCGATTCCCGGCCAATGCACCTCATGCGCAGCCACGGCCTGTTCGTCAGTGGAGGCTTGCGTGTTGCTATGATGCCGAACACGTTTCGGCAGAGCTTCTGGACTAAGGTGGACTAGGAAGAAAGACCTGGTGATCTACTTCTGAAAATCAACCATTGACAACCCTATGAGTCACAACGGTCAGATCTGCAACTGATCATGGGGATGGTGCAGGACTGGGTAGCATGAGGATAGTGCAGGACTGGGCAGGGTTTTGTTCCATTGTGCGTGGGGCTCTATCCCTTATCAGCTGGGTGATCTGGAGGAAGTACCCTTTTTAAGCCCCAGATTTTTCATCTTATAAAATAGTCCCTATTATTGCATAAGGAGCCCTGGTAATGCAGTGGTTAAGTGCTTGGCTGCTAACTGAAAGGTCGGCAGTTCGACCATCAGCCGTTCCAGAAGAGAAAGATGTGGCAGTCTGCTTCCGTAAAGATTACATTCTTAGAAATCCTATGAGGCAGTTCTACTCTGTCCTGTAAGGTCCCTATGTGTGAGAATCGACTTGATGGCAATAGGGTTGGGTTTATTGTTGCATAGGGTGTGAGGATTAGAGGAGGCAATATGAGTAAAGCACCTAGTACAGTGCCTTGGTGCGTAGCCCGTGCCTAGCTGTTAAAACCAAACACCCATTATCATTGAGTCAATTCCAACTCATAGAGACCCAATAGGACAGAGCAGAACTGCCCCATAGGGTTTCCAAGGCTGTAAATCTTTACATATTGCATTGGGCAAATCTGCTGCAAAAGACCTCTTTAAAGTGTTCAAAAGCAAAGATACCACTTTGCGGACTAAGCTGTGCCTTACTCAAGCCATGGTGTTTTCATTTTCTTTTCTTTCTTTCTTTATTATTGTACATTAGATGAAAGTTTACAGAACAAACTAGCTTCTTATTAAACAATTAGTACACATATTGTTTTGTGACATTGGTTACCCACCCCATGACATGTCAACACTCTCCATTCTCAACTTTGGGTTCCCTATTACCAGCCTTCCTGCCCCCTCTTGCCTTCTAGTCCTTGCCCTTGGGCTGGTGTGCCCCTTTAGTCTCGTTTTGTTTTATGGGGCTGTCTCATCTTTGACTAAAGGATGAACCTTGGGAGTGACTTCATTACTGAGCTAAAAGGGTGTCTGGGGGCCATACTCTCAGGGTTTTTCCAGTCTCCGTCAGGCCAGTAAGTCTGGTCTTTTTTTGTGAGTTAGAATTTTGTTCTACATTTTTCTCCAGCTCTGTCTGGGACCCTCTATAATGATCCCTGTCAGAGCAGTCAGTGGTGGTAGCCAGGCACCAACTAGTTGTGCTGGACTCAGTCTGGTGGAGGCTGTGGTAGTTGTGGTCCATTACCAAGCCATGGTATTTTTAATTGCCTCATACACATTCGAAAGCTGGACGATGAATAAGGAAGACCAAAGAACTGATGTCTTTGAATTATGGTATTGGTGAAGAATATTGAATATACCACTGACTGCCAGAAGAATGAACAAATCTGTCTTGGAAGAAATACAACCAGAATGATGTATTTGAGTTTTTGTTGTCAGTTTGATCCCATATAGATAGTTCTTAAAAGAGCGTAATGCTTAAGGCATACCTTTTTTACTAGTTAAGCTAAACTATTGTTCAGTTTTAAGGCGATTTCAGGGGATATTTTTGGTTTGAGGTTTAAAGATAATCTCAGAGCAATAGTTTCAGGGGTTCATCCACCATCCATGGCTCCAGAAAGTCCATGAGAATTTTAAATTCTGTTCTGCATTTTCCCCCTTTTGATCAGGATCCTTCTATGGAATCTTTGATCAAGATGTTCAGTTACGGTAGCTGGGCACCATTCAGTTCTTCTGGTCTTATGGCAAAGGAGGCAGTTGTTCATGGAGGCAATTAGCTACACATTCCATTTCCTCCTCCCATTCCTGATTCTCCTTCCTCTGTTGCTCCAGGTGAATAAAAACCAATTGTTGTGACTTGGATGACTGCTTGCAAGCTTTTAAGACCCCAGACACTACACAATGAACTAGGAGGTAGAACAGAAGAACTAAGAATATTATTAGGTCAATTAACTGGGTTGTCCCATGAAACCATGACCCTAAACCTCCAAACCAAGGACCCAAATCCCATGAGGTGTTTGGTTGTACATAAGCAGCCTCAGCAGCTACTCTTTCTTTTTGTCATTGTTGTAAATATATCTACCACACAACTTTCGCCAATTCAACTTTTTACAGGTATACAACTTGTTGTTGTTAGGTGCCATCAGGTCAGTTCCGACTCATAGTGACTCTATGTACAATAGAACAAAACATTGCCCTGTTGTGCACCATACTCACAATTTTTGTTATGCTTGAGCCCATTGTTACAGCCACTGTGTCAATCCATCTCGTTGAAGGTCTTCCTCTTTTTCTGTGACCTTCTACTTTACCAAACATGATGTCCTTCTCCAGGGAATGATCCCCCCTGATAACACGTCCAAAGTGTGTGAGATGAAGTCTTGCCATCCTCGCTTCTAAGCAGCATTCTGGTTGTACTTCTTCCAAGACAGATTTGCTCATTCTTTTGGCAGTCCATGGGATATTCAATATTCTTCACCAACACCACAGTTCAAAGGCAGCAATTCTTCTTTGGTCTTCCTTGTTCATTGTTTAGATTTTGCATGCATATGAGGCAATTGAAAACACCATGGCTTGGGTCAGGCACACCTTAGTCTTCAAGGTGACATCTTTGCTTTTCAACACTAAGGAGGTCTTTTGTAGCCGATTTGCCCAATGTGATGCGTCATTTGATTTATTGACTGCTGCTTCCATGGGTATTGATTGTGGATCCAAGTAAAATGATATCCTTGACAACTTCAATCTTTTCTCCATTTATCATAATGTTGCTTATTGGTCCAGTTGTGAGGATTTTTGTTTTCTTTATGTGGAGGTGCAAACCATACTGAAGGCTGCGGTCTTTGAGTGCTTCAAGTCCTCTTCACTTTGAGCAAGCACGTTTGTGTCATCTGCATAACATAGCTGGTTAATGAGTTGTCCTCCAATTCTGATGCCGAGTTCTTCTTCATATAGTCCAGCTTCTCAGTTATATTTTTAGCATACAGATTGAATAAGTATAGTGAAAGGATGCAACCCTGACACACACTTTTTCTGGCTTTAAACCACTTAGTATCCCCTTGTTCTGTTCTAACGACTGCCTCTTGACCTATGTACAGGTTTGCAAGAGCCCAATTAAGTGTTCTGGAATTCCCATTCTTTGCAATGTTATCCATAATTTGTTATGATCCACACAGTCCAGTGCCTTTGCATGGTCAATAAAACACAGGTAACCATCTTTCTGGTATTCTCTACTTTCAGCCAGGATCCATCTGACATCAGTAATGATATCCCTGGTTCCAAGTCCTCTTCTGAATCCAGCTTGAATTTCTAGCAGTTCCTTGTTGATGTACTGCTGCAGCTGCTATTGAATGATCTTCAGTAAAATTTTACTCACCTGTGATATTAATGATATTGTTCAATAATTTCCGCATTTCGTTGGCTCACCTTTCTTGGGACTAGGCATAAATATGGATCTCTTCCAGTCTATTGGCCAGGTAGCTGTCTTCCAAATTTCTTGGCATAGACGAGTGAGCACTTCCAGTGCTACATCTGTTTGTTGAAACATCTCAATTGGTATTTCATCAATTCCTGGAGCCTTGTTTTTCGCCAATGCCTTCAGTGCGGCTTAAATTCTACCTTCTATACCATCGGTTCCCGATCATATGCTACCTCCTGAAATGGTTGAACGTCAACCAATTCTTTTTGGTATAGTAACTCTGTGTATTTCTTCCATCTTCTTTTGGTGCTTATCGACAGCAATTATAATAATCAGTTGTGCAACCCCACCTTAATCAATGCAATTTTTCAATGGAAAAATCACCTTTAAACCCCCTTTTCCCTCTCCTTCCCACTCCTGGTAACCACTAATAAGATTTGGTCTTCATACATTTGACTTTTCTTGTCTTTTTATGCAAGTGAGGTAATACAATATTTGTCCTTTTATGATTGATTATTTCACTCAGCATAATGTGATCAAGCTCCATCCATACTGTAGCATGTATCAAAACTTCATTTCTCACACTGGCTGAGTAGTATTACATTGTATGTATGTACCACATTTTGTTTATCCATTCATCTATTAATGGGCATTTAGGTTGTTTCCACCTTTTGGCTATTGTGAATAGCGCTGCAATGAACGTTGGTGTGCAAGTCTCTTTTTGAGTCTCTGCTTTCAAGTCTTTTGGACAGATACCTAGGAATGGAATCGCTGGGTCATATGGTAGTTCTGTTTTTAGTTTTTTGAGGAACCGCCACATTGTTTTCCACAA
>NW_004444005.1:7090850-7098380 GCF_000243295.1 Trichechus manatus latirostris | reverse complement strand
AATCTTAGCCATCCTAGTAGGAGCGAAATGGTATCTCATTGTGGTTTAATCGCTCTGATGGCTAAAGACGCTGAGCATCTTTTCATGTGTTTGGTGGCTATTTAAATGTCCTCTTGGGTGAAATGTCTATTTAGTCTTTTGCTTATTTTATGATTGGGTTGTCTTTTTGTTGTTAAGTTGTCAGAGTTTTATATATATTTTCGTTATTAGAATTCTTGTCAGATATATGGTTTCCAAAGATATTCTCCCAGTCGGTAGCTTGTCTTTTCACTTTTTTGGTAAAGTCTTTTGATGAACAAAAGTTTTTAATTTTTATTAGGCCCCATTTATTTATTTTGTCTTTTGCTGTCTGTGCTTTTATTATTATATTATATAATCTGTTGTTGAAAGGTAGGCCTGGCAGTGTTGCCCCTACTTGTTCTTCTAAGAATTTTATGGTTTTAGTTTGCACATTTAGGTCCTTAATCCATTTTGAATTTGCTTTTATGTATGATGTGAGGCCTGGATCCTGATTCATTTTTTCTGCATGTGGAAATCCAATTTTCCAGCGCCATTTATTGAAGAGACTCTCCTTTCCCCATTGAATGGACTTAGCACCCTTGTCAAAAATTAGTTGACCATAGATGTGTGGGTTTATTTCTGGACTCTCAATTCTGTTCCATTGGTCTATGTGTCTATTGTTAACCCCTGCTAGTCTGTTTTGATTACCATATTTTTACGCAAATAACATGAGCCTTCTGTGTTTATTTGCCGGCTGCACCCTCCCTTATGGGGTATTTTCATAAGTGCACTATGCTAATTTTTTTTTTTTTTTACAGCAACATGTGGAAAAGGATTTTCATGGCAATGCTTGTGAGGGTGCCTCGTCGGGGGAGGTCACGGCCGGCAAACAAATACAGAAGATAAGCATTATTTAGGTAAAAATATGGTACTGTAGCTGTATGTTTTAAAACCAGGAAGTGTGAGTCCTCCTACTTTGTTCTTCTCTTTCAACATTCTTCTAGCTATTTGCAGCCTCTTACCATTCCATATCAAATTGAGGGTTGTTTTTTACTATTTCTGTAAAGAAGGCTGTTGGAATTTTGATCAGGATTGCCTTGAATCTATAGATTGCTTTGGGTAGTATTGACATCTTAACTATATTAACTGTTCCAGTCATGAACATGGAACATCTTTCCATTTACTTAAGCCTTCCTTAATCTCTTCCAGCAGTGTTTTATGGTTTTCACTGTATTAAGTCCTTCACGTCCCTGGTTAGATTTATTCGTAGTTATTTTATTCTCTTAGATGCTATTGTAAATGGAATTGTTTCCCTAATTTCCCTTTCAGATTTCTTATTGTTGGTGTATAGAAACCCAGCTGATTTTTGTTTGTTGATCTTGTACCCTGCAACTTTGCTAAATTCCTCTATTCACTCTAGAAGTTTTCTCGTGGACTCTTTGGGATGTTCTCTATATAGGATCATATCATCCACGAATAGAGATAATTTTGCTTCTTCTTTTCCAAACTGGATACCTTTTATTTCTTTTTCTTGTCTTATTGCTCTGGCTGCCGTTACTTGTTGCCATTGAGTCCATTCCAACTCATAGCGACACTTTAGGACAGAGTAGAACTGCTTCGTAGAGTTTCCAAGGAGCACCTGGTAGGCTCGAACTGCCGACCTTTTGGTTAGCAGCTGTAGCTCTTAACCACTACACCACCAGGGTTTCCGTCGTTCTGTCTAGGACTTCTAATATAATATCAAATATAAGTGGTGAGACCGGGCACCCTTGTCTTGTTCCTGATTTCAAGGGGAAATGTCTCAGTCTTTCTTGATTAAGCACAGTGTTGGCTGTTGGCTTCTCATATATGCCCTGAATCATATTGAGGAATTTCCCTTCTATTACAATCTTCTTTAGGGTTTTTCATCAAGAAATGTATTGACTTTTATCAAATGCTTTTTCTGCGTTCATAGAGATGATCATGTGGTTCTTTTCTTTTGTTCTATTGATGTGGTGTATTACATTGATTGATTGTCTAATGTTGAGCCATCCCTGCATTGCTGGGATAAATCCCACTTGGTTATGGTATATGACTCTTTTAATATGCTGTTGGATTCTGTTAGCTGGTATTTTGTTGAGGATTTTTACATCTGTATTCATAAGAGATATTGGCCTGTAGTTTTCTTTTTTTGTGGTGTCTTTTTCTGGTTTGGGTATCAGGGTTATGTTTGCTTTGTAGAATCAATTAGGGAGTATTCCTTCCTTCTCTATCTTTTGGAAGAATTTAAACAGTGTTGGCATCAATTCTTCTCTAAATGTTTGGTAGAATTCCCCAGTGAAGCCATCTGGTCCAGGTCTTCTTTGTTGTTGTTGTTGAGAGGATTTTAATCACTGATTCAATCCCTTCACTTGTTATGGGTCTATTGAGACTTTCTATTTCCTCTTGAGCCAGTTTGGGTAAGTTGTGTGCTTCTAAGAATTCATCCCTTTCATCTAGGTTATCGAGTTTGTTACCAGACAGTTGTTCATAATATTCTATCATAATTCTCTTTATTTCTATCAGGTCAGTTGCAATGTCCCCTCTTTCATTTTGGTTATTTATATCTTTTCTTTTCTTTGTCAGTCTAGCTAAAGGTTTGTCAATTTTATCAATCTTTTCAAAGAACCAACTTCTGGATTTATTAATTCCCTCTATTGTTTTCTGTTTTAGATTTCATTTATTTCTGCTCTGATCTTTGTTATTATTATTATTTTTCATCTGGTAGCCTTAGGCTTAGTTTGCTCCTTTCTTTCTAGTTCTTGGAGTTGTCAAGTTAGGCTGTTAATCTGAGATCTTCTTTTTTTATATAGACATTTATTGCTGTAAGTTTCCCTCTGAGTACTACCTTCCTTGCATCCCATAAGTTTTGGTATGTTGTCTTTCATTTTCATTGGACTCTAAGAAATTTGTGATTCCTCTTGATTTCTTCCTTGACCCATTGGTAGTTTAATAGTGTGTTGTTTAATTTCCATATGTTTGTGTATTTTTCAGATTTTTTTCTGTTACTGATTTCTAGCTTCACCCCATTATGGTCAGAGAAAATACTTTTGCATGATTTAAATCTTTTTAAATTTATCAAGACTTGCTTTGTGAACTAAACTGTAGTCTTTCCTGGAGAATAATCCATATGTACTGGAGTAGAATATATATTGTGTAGTTTTGGGGTCGAGCGTTCTATATATGTCTGTTAAGTCTAGTTGGTTTATAGTGTCATTCAGGTCCTCTGTTTCCTTGTTGATCTTTCTAGATGTTCTGTCCAATATTGAAAGTGGTGTATTGAAGTCTCCAACTATTATTGTAGTACTATCTAGTTCTCCCTTCAATTCTATCAGTGTTTGCTTTATGTATTTAGGTGCCCCAATGTTGGGTGCATATATATTTATGATTGTTAAATCTTCTTGATTGACACTTTTGTCACTATATAATGTCCATCTTTATCTCTTCTGACAGATTTTGTCTTAAAGTCTACTTTGTCTGATATTAAGATTGCCACCCCAGCTCTCCTTTGGTTATAATTTGCGTGGAATTTTTTCCTCATCTTTTCACTTTCAACCTATTTGTGCCCTTGGATTTAAGGTGTGTCTCTTGTAAACAGCAAATAGTTGGATCGTATTTTCTTTAATCCATTCTTCCACTCTCTGCCTTTTGATTGGAGCAGTTAGTCCATTTACATTCACTGTAATTACTGATAGGAAGTGAACTTCTGCCATTTTGTTATATGTTTTTTGTGTTTCTTAAGCTTTCTTTGTCTTTGTCCTTTAGTACTGCTTGCTTTTGTGTTTTGTTGGCTTATTGTAGTGAGCCTTTTTGGTTCCCTTCTCCTTTCCTTTTGTGTCTGCTTTTTTTTAAATATATTCTCTTAGTGGTTATCATGACTATTACATTTAAGAGCTTGTACTTATAACATTCTTGGGTAGGTTGGTATGAACTTAGCTTCAGTAACCTACAAGAAATACTGTATCTACACCATTCTTCTCCCTCCCTTTTGTTGTTGTTATCACTAATTATGACTTTATATTTCATGTGCCCTATAACATAGTTTTATCCTTGCCTTTTATATATTTGTTATTAAAAACATGAAGGACAAAACATTTAGAATAACCAAGCATGAATACCTTATTACTAGCCCTTATACTTGTCTGTGCATTTTTCTTTATTATGGATCTTTCTTTTTTATGTATAGCTTTGAATTACTTTCTAGTGTCTTTTCCCTTCCATCTACAGAACTCCCATTAGTATTTTTTGTAGGGCCAGTTGGGTAGATATAAACTCTCTAAGCTTCTGTTTGTCTGGGAATGTTTTAATTTCATCCTCATTATAGAAGGAAAGTTTCACTGGGTATAGTATTCTTGGCTGACAATTTTTTTTCTTTCAGTGCTTTAAATATATCATTCAATTGCCTTCTGGCCTCCAATGCTTCTGGAAAAAAATAGGCATTTAATCTTGTTGGGGATCCTTTGTATGTGACTGTTTGCTTCTCTCACTGTTTTCAGGATTCTCTCTTTATCTTTAAATTTTGAGAGCCTAACTATGATGTGGAGCCCTGGTGGCACAGTGGTTAAGATCTCGGCTGCTAACCAAAAAGCTGGCAGTTTGAATCCACCAGCTGCTCCTTGGAAACCCTATGGGGCAAGTCTACTCTGTCCTATAGGGTCATTATGAGTAGGAATCAACTTGAAAGCAACGGGTTTGGTTTTTTTGAACTATGATGTGTCTTGGTATAGATCTTTTGGGGTTTATCCTGCTTGGGGTTCTTTGAGATTTTCTTGGATTTGTAAATTCATGTCCTTTGTTAGATTGGGGAAATCTCCTGTCATTATTTCTTCAAACATTCTTTCTGTCCCTTTCTCTTTCTCATCTCCTTCTGGGATTCCCATGATGCGTATGTTAGGTCTCTTGTTGTTGTCCCATAATTCCATTAAACTGTGCTCAGCCTTCTTGAGCCTCCATTCTTGTTGCTCTTCAGCATCTGTAATTTTAACTATCTTATCCTCTAATTTGCAGGCTCTTCTTCCTGACTCAATCTGTTGGTCAATCCTTCTATTGTGTTTCTTATTTCAGTTATTGTCCCTTTCAGCTGCAATATCTCTTTCTTTAAATCCTCATTTTGTTCTTGCATTGTTGTCCTTATTTCTTTTAGCTCTTTGTCTGTTTTCCCTTAGTTCTTTATTTATGTTTAATGTTGCATTATATTCTCTCTTTTTTTTTTCCCATTATTTGTGCTTTCACTCCCTTTGTCACGTTCCTTTGGATGGACCATTGTTTCTCTGTTCTTTGTATGTCTCATGATTTTTTTGTTGAGGCATTGGAACTTTCTCAGTTTTCCTCAGTATTTGGTGTTTTGCCTGCATTACTTTCTGCTAGAAACTCTTATGTGGGCAGAGCCTTTAACCTTTGCTTACCATTTCATCTCCCTCTCTGTGATAGCTCCTTCTTGATCCCTGGTTTAATTGGTATTTGAAAGTTCAGATCTCGTTTTTCAAATTTTAGTCTCTCTTAAACACACAAGAGAACACACTGTGGTCAGTCTGTATACTAGTGGGCATAGCCATTCAGGAGAGATATTATGTACTAATCAATCTGTCCACCAGAGGACACAGTCCCCTCTCTCTGGTTATTACTCCCTTCCCTTCTCTGTTTCTGCAATCACATCTTTCGTCCGAAAACCCACACCCAGTGAGCCCCCTTCAGGGCTGGGTGTTGCCCTTCAGTTTTGCCCGAGGTTTCCTTCCTTGTTCTGTGGGGGCTTCTTACATCTGAGCTGGTATTCAGGGGGAAGCACAGGCAGACTTTCTCTGTTTCAGGAGGAAGAGGGGCTGGCACTTCCTAGAAGGACCTTTGACAGATCTATCTTGTTGGTTTCAGAGCCCCAGTGGCCTTGTGGTGGTTGCAGGAGCAGTCTCCACTTAGGTGACCTATCTCCTGACTCCACTATAGTGAACCTTCTTTAAGAGCCCATATCAGTCCAGCAACTGACAGTTACTGGTTGGGGTAGGGGTAGTCACACTCCGAAAGGACTCCCATGGAGATTTGTCTTGTTGCTATCAGAGCCCCCCTGGAGTATGTTGGCTATGAGTGTAGCCTCCATTAAAGATGACTGCTTCTTAGCACACAGCAGCCTCAGCACTGACTGAAAGGGGGAGCAGACAGACCAGAACCGACTTCCTGGGCGGTCTCTCCTGTTGGTTTTAGAGGCCTGAGCTTTGGGGTACACACGGGGGCAGGTAGAGTGTTGACTGTGAGAGCAGACCCCACTGCACAGGCCATCTGTAGCAATTTGCAGTAGGCTTGAAACCGACAGTATCTGGGTGGGGGAGCTGCTGGCACACTCCAAATGGACCCTTGGGGAGATCTGCCTTGTTGATTTTAGGGCAGAAACTTGGGATCCTGTCTCTTTGTACAGGCAGGGTCTGTGGTGGTTAGGGAAGTAGGGTCTTTTTCTGGGGCCACTACCCCAGTTCACAGCAGCTGGCAACCTGTGTGGCTGGGGGAGGGGCAGGGATGGTGGGAGAAGCGATTTTCCTACTGCATGCGACTCATTGTTGATTTTTGCCTGTCTGCAGTTCCCCGCTGCTTTCCTCTGCTCCCCGATTCAGAGTCCCTCAAAGCCGAGCACTGTTTCCTTGTTGTATTTGTGGGAGTGGGTCAGAATGATGGTTTGTTTATGCTAACATTTTCCCAGAATTCTCAGTGTAATGCTTTTGAGTTGCATTCATGTTTTTGTGTGCAACCGGAGTTAATTTATTTTAATTTCTGAGTAGTATTCCATTTTATGTATGTACCATCTTTTTATTATTCATTTGCCTGTTGATGGATATTTGGGTTATTTTCAGTTTTGAGCTATTATGAGTGAAGCTGCTATAAACCTTCTTGTATGAATCTTTGTATGGATAAATTTTTTTCATTTCTCTTGGGTAAATACATAGTTGTGAAATTCCTAGGTTGTATGGTAGGTGTATGTTTAACTTTCTAAGAAACTACGAAACCATTTTCCAAAGTTATTTTACCATTTTACACTGCCACCCATGAGTATGAGTGATCCAGTTCCACTGGTATCACAGTTTTAAAAGATGTTAGCCATTCTAATGTGTGTAGAGGTATCTCCTTTGTGCTTTTAATTTGCATTTCCCTGATGACTAATGATGTTGAGAATCTTTTCATGTGCTTTTTCATGTGTATTCTCTTGTGATGTTATGAGCTCTTTCTTGTTCTTGTTGGTTGGATACTGTCTTCAGCTGGGTTCTCTAGAGAAGCAAAACCAGTAAAGCATATAAACATATATATAGAGAAAGATTTATATCAATGAATTGGCTCACGTGGGTGTAGAGGCTGGAACGTCCCAAGTCTGTAGGTCAGTGTCTTAGTCATCTAGTGCTGTTTGTTCTAACAGAAATACCACAAGTGGATGGCTTTAACAAAGAGAAATTTATTTCTTCAGAGTAAAGTAGGCTAAAAGTCCAAATTCAGGGCGTCAGCTCCAGGGGAAGGCTTTCTCTCTCTGTCAGTCTT
>NW_004444005.1:7087515-7090750 GCF_000243295.1 Trichechus manatus latirostris | reverse complement strand
ACTTCTCCACTCAGGGACCCTGGGTCCAAAGGACACGCTCTGCTCCTGGCTCTGCTTTCTTGGTGGTATGAGGTCCCTGATTCTCCACTTGCTTCCCTTTCCTTTTATCTCTTACAAGAGATAAAAGGTGGTGCAGGCCACACCCCAGGGAAACTCCCTTTACATTGGATCAGGGATGTGACCTGGATTAGGGTGGTGTTACAATCCCACCCTAATCCTCTTTAATGTAAAATTACAGTCACAAAATGGAGGACAACCACGTAACACTGGGAATCATAGCCTAGCCAAATTGATACAGACACTTTTTTGGGGGACACAGATCAATCCATGACAGTCAGGATAGAGGCTTCTCCTGATTCACGTAGCTGCAGGGGCTGGCGAACACAAAATCGGCAGGTCAGAGAGCAGGGCTCTTGCTCATAGGCTGCGAAAACAAATGAATCCCAAGATTGGTGGACAAGGAGGCAGCCAAGCTGCTAGCTCAAGTTCCAAGAACCGGAGGTCAGATGAACAGGAGCCAGTTGCAGGATCCAGTGCAAGCAAAAAGCCCCCTAGCCTTGACAGAATGTCCTCTTATATTCAAGGAAACTCCCTTTCAACCAACTGTCTACTCACAGCAGATCCCATCATGGGGGTGATGTGTATCAGATCTCAGCAAGGAAATGATCACGTTATACAACTGCCAAAACACTGAGAATCGTGGCCCAGCCTAGTTGACACACCATCTTAACCATCACTTCCTTAAACTCACTTGATAGGGGTCAGAAAAAATATTTTTCCTTGTTTAGTTGTTATTTAGTTGTTGTTAGTTGCCATTGTGTTGGCTCCAACTCATGGTGACCCAAAGTACAACAGAATGAAATGATGTCTTCACAACTATTGGTATGCTTGAGTCCATTGTTGTGGCCACTTTGTATTTTAAGTGCCTTCCAACCTAGGCGGTTCATCTTCCAGCACTATATCAGAAAATGTTCTGTTATGATCCATAGGGTTTTCATTGGCTAATATTTTGGAGGTAGATCACCAGGCCTTTCTTCCTGGTCTGTCTTAGTCTGTAAGTTCTGCTGAAACCTGTCCACCACGGGTGACCCCACTGGTATTTGAAATTCTGGTGGCAACATACAGTTGATTTTCGTTATTCGTGGTAGTTATATTCTATAAAGACCAATGACCTATTCATTAGAATACCTTTTTTCAACAACAAAAATGGCAACTATACAAGTGGATCTTGCCAGATGGAATACACAGGAATCAAATAGACTACATCTGCATAAAGAGATGATGGAGAGGCTCAATATAATCAATCAGAACAAGGCCAGGGGCCAACTGTGGAACAGATCATCAATTGCCCACATGCAAGTTCAAGTTGAAGCTGAAGAAAATTAAAACAAGTACACAAGAGCCAAAGTACAACCTTAAGCATATCCCAACTGAATCTGGAGGTCATCTCAAGAATAGATTTGACTCATTGAACACTAATGACTGAAGACCAGATGAGTTGTGGAATGGCATCAAGGACATCATACATGAAGAAAGCAAGAGGTCATTAAAAAGACAGGAAAGAAAGAAAAAACCAAAATGAATGTCAGAAGAAACTCTAAAACTTGCTCTTGAACATAGAGTAGCTAAAGTGAATGGAAGAAATGATGAAGTAAAAGAGCTGAACAGAAGATTTCGAAGGGTAGCTTGAGATGACAACGTAAAGTATTGTAAAGAAATGTGTAAAGATGTTGGAGTTAGAAAATCAAAAGGGAAGAACATGCTTGGCATTTCTAAAGCTGAAAGAACTGAAGAAGGTGTTCAGGCCTCAGGTTACATTGCAATATTGAAGGCTTCTATGTGCAAAATTTTGAGCAACGCAGAAAGCATCAAAAGAAGACGGAAAGAATACACAGAGTCATGGTACCAAAAAGAATTGGTCAACGTTCAGCCATTTCGGGGGGTAGCATATGATCAAGAACCTATGGTATTGAAGGAAGAGGTCCAAGCTGCACTGAAGGCATTGGCAAAAAACAAGGCTCCAGGAATCAATGGAATACCAGTAGAGATGTTTCAACAAACAGATGCAGCGCTGGGGATGCTCACTCATCTATGCCAAGAAATTTGGAGGACAGCTACCTGGCTAACTGACTGGAAGAGATCTATGTTTGTGCCCATTCCAAATAAAAGTGATCCAACCGAATGCGGAAATTATTGAAAGATATCATTAATATCACACACAAGTGAAATTTTGCTGGAGGTAATTCAGAAACAGTTGCAGCGGTACATTGACATGGAACTGCTAGAAAGTCAAGACAGATTCAGAAGAGGATGTGGAAGGCGGCTATCATGGCTGATGTCAGATGGATCTTAGCTGAAAGCAGAGACTACCAGAAAGATGTTTACCTGTGTTTTATTGACTGTGCAAAGGCATTTGACTGTGTGGATCATAACGAATTACGGATAACATTGTAAAGAATGGAAATTCCAGAACACTTGATTGTGCTCGTGTGAACCTGTCCATAGACCAAGGGGCAGTTGTTTGAACAGAACAAGGGGATACCACATGGTTTAAAATCAGGAAGTATGTGTGTCAGGGTTGTATCTTTTCACCATACTTATTCAATCTGTGTGCTGAACAAATAATCCGAGAAGCTGGACTTTATGAAGAAGAACGGGGCATCAGGCTTGGAGGAAGACTCATTAACAACCTGTGATATGCAGATGACACAACCTTGCTTGCTGAAAGTGAAGAGGACTTGAAGCACTTACTGAGGAAGATCAAAGAATACAGCCTTCAGTATAGATTATACCTCAACATAAAGAAAACAAAAATCCTCACAACTGGACCAATAAGCAACATCATGATAAATGGTGAAAACACTGACGTTGTCAAGGATTTCATTTTACCTGAATATGCAATCAACACCCATGGAAGCAGCAGTCAAGAAATCAAACAACTTATTGCATTGGGTAAATCTGCTGCAAAAGATCTCTTTAAATTGTTAAAAAGCAAAGATGTCACTTTGAGGACTAAGGTGTGCCTGACCCAGGCTATGGTATTTTCAGTCGCCTCATATGTGTGCAAAAACTGAACAATGAGTAAGGAAGACTGAAGAAAAATTGATGCCTTTGAATTATGGTATTGGAAAAGAATTTCAAATATACCATGGACTGCCAGAAGAATGAACAAATCTGTCTTGGAAGAAGTACAGCCAGAATGCTCCTTAGAAGCAAGGATGATGAGACTTCGTCT
>NW_004444005.1:7059932-7087415 GCF_000243295.1 Trichechus manatus latirostris | reverse complement strand
AGTCCCTGGAGGACATCATGTTTGGTAAAGTAGAGGGTCAGTGAAAAAGAGGAAGGCCCTCAATGAGATCAATTGTCACAGTGGCTGCAATGATGAGCTCAAGCATAGCAATGATTGTGAGGATGGTGCAGGACTGGGCAGTGTTTCGTTCTGTTGTACACAGGATTGCTCTGAGTTGGAATGGACTGGACGGCATCTAACAATAAAACAATATTCTATAAAGGCACTGAGAACACTGAATTAGTGAACATAGACCTTTGATCCTAGGGGAAATACAAGATTAGGTTCCTGCAAGCCTCTGGTCACAATATTTTTGTTAATCTATCAGTACGTAACCTTGTTTTATGTGTGTTTCTGTCTAAAGACACCTTATTTAATACATACAGTTGATTCATTAACCTCAAGCTGATGGTCAACACTACTATAACTCATTCTTCAATGAAGCTCACCTAACCTAACACAAGCATTTTCTCTGTAAGCACATTTCAGCCGTAATGGCCTCCACACCCAGAGGAGAGCGTCTTCCATGAGGAAGTGCCAAGTGATGTTGGCAGGAGGGAGATCAGACACCTCCCTGTGGAGCTCTGAGACGCCCTCCGTGTGTGAGGTGTTCTGTGCATGCTCTTGTCTGTGTCTGAGGAAACCAGATAGCTCAAGGGCTCCACAGAGCCATGGGCAGCCACTGAGGTGCAGTTTTAAAACAAATTAAAAGGAAATAACCCATCAGCAATGACTAGCAGAGCCAAAAGATAAATCTTTTATGTTTTGGTTTGATAAAGATGATTTTAATCAGCAGTCATAGATTTCTCTGGAACTGGACTTTAGTTTTATTGATTGCAGCTAAAAAAAAAAATCAGTGTATAGATTGTTACTGAAAGCATGCATTTCATGTATTTCTTCTATGGAGGTGTGTATGAGCGTTTGCACATATATTTATGTTTGCGTGTCTGTGTGTATGTTTGTGTATGCACGTACATGTATGTTTGTGTGTATATATGTGTGTGTTTGTGTGCACACACGTGTATTTTGTGTGTGTGTTTGTGTACGCATGTTTGTGTATGTGCACGCATGTGTATGTTTGTGTGTGTATATATGTGTCTGTAAGCTTGTGTGCACACACGTGTGTTTTTGTGTGCATATATTTGTGTGCCAGAATGCTCCTTAGAAGCAAGGATGGTGAGACTACATCTCACATACTTTGAACATGTTATCAGGAGGGACCAGTCCCTGAGAAGGACATCATGCTTGGTAAAGTGGAGGGTCAGTGAAAAAGAGGAAGACCCGCAATGAGGTGGACTGACACAGTGGCTGCAACAATGGGCTGAAATATAACAACGACTGTGAGGATGGTGCTGGACCAGGCAGGGTTTCTTTCTCTCGTACACGGGGTCGCTATGAATCGGAACCGACTTGACGGCACCTAACAACAACAACAAAAACCATGTTTGTGTGTGCACACGTGTGTGTTTGTGTACATGCTTGTGTGTATATGTGTGTACACAGCCGTGTGTATGTGGTTGTCCACCAGAAACCAAAGAGGCTATTGTGTCAGTAGAGAGAAACAGCGAGGAAATCACTTCTTGGAGGGCTGTTTCCATCTGATTTTGAGTGACAAGCTTTTGCTAACGTCCTTGGTCCGTCTGTGCACCTCATTTGCAAGGGCAGCCGATGAAAATATCAGCAGAGCCAAGTCCCTCATGGAGCAGGGGGCCAAACTCTGCAGGCTTTGGACAAGCAAACGCTCACCGCACAAACTGGAGGCCCCGGCCCTCGGGAACCCTCGGGAACCCGGGAGGGGAGAGTTCAAACAAACGGTTCGCGTTGACACAAGAAATATAAACACAATTCCAACTACCAGACTTCTAATAGAGTCCTCTCTGCTTCCTAGTGTTGACCTTTTCCCTTAGTTGTGGGGGAAAAGGTTTTCTCTCATTTATATAAATTTCAGGCAAAAGCAGGGAAGAAAGATTTGTAGGGGCAAGTTCAGCGCTGTCCAATGGAAATGCAATGGAAGCCACATGGGTCATTGTAAATAGTCTAGTAGTCACATTTAGTCCCTGGGCGGTGCAAACGGTTAAGTGTTTGGCTGCTAGCCGAAAGGTTGGTGGTTTGAGTCTACCCAGAGGCACCTTAGAAGAAAGGTCTGGCAATCTACTTCTGAAAATCCAGCCACTGAAAACCCCACGGAGCACAGCTCTACTCTGACACACCTGGGGTCTCCAGGAGTGGGAATCGACTGTATGGCAACTGGTTTAGATTTTTTTTTTTTAGTAGTTGCATTAAACAAAGAGGGAAAAAATCAGGTGAAATTAATTTTAATCTTAAACTTATTTAACTCAACATATACAAAATATTATCCATTCAACATGTAATCCATGTGGACATTATTAATGAGCTATTTCACATTTTTATTTCATGCTTGCTGAGTTCTGAAATACGGAGGTGACACAAGGGGACCAAGGCATCTAGGAAATAAGCTGTAATTAGGGAGAAGGAGGAGTCCAGAAGTGACAGTCCTGTTAAAAATGAACCTTCCACCCCTCGTGACTGGACCCCTCCCTCTCTCAGAGTCTGGGCCCACCTGTCCCTACGGAGGCCTGTCAGCTTCCTGTCGCTACTGCAACCAAGTGCCACAGACTGGTTATTAAAACAACAGGGATGGATGGTTTTGCAGTTCTGGAGGCTGGAAGGACGAAATCAGGGTGTCAGCAAGGCCATGCTCCCTCCGAAGGCTCTGGGGGAGAACACTGCCTTGTCTCTTCCAGCTTCTGGTGGCCCCAGGCATTCCTTGGCGTGTGGCTGCATCACTCCGATCTCTGCCCACATCCTCACAGGGTCTCTCCCCATGCGTGTCTCTGTGTCTGTCTCTTCTTTTCATGTAAGGACACCAGTCATATTGAATTAGGACCCACCCTACTCCAGTGTCACCTTATCTTAACTAATTACATCTGCAAAGACCCTATTTCTAAAGCAGGTCTCATTCTGAGGCTTGAGGGTTAGGACTTTGTCTACTTATCTTGTGCTGCTAGAACAGAAATACCCCAAGTGGATGGCTTTAACAAACAGAGGTTTATTCTCTCACAGTCTAGGAGGCTAGAAGTCAGAATTCAGGATGCCAGCTCCAGGGGAAGGCCTTCTCTCTCTGTTGGCTCTGGGGGAAGGTCCTTGTCAGTAATCTTCCCCTGGTCTAGGAGCTTCTCAGCACAGGGACCTGGGTCCAAAGGACGCGCTCTGCTCCTGGCTCTTCTTGCGTGGTGGTTATGAGGTCCTTCTCCTCTCTGCATGCTTCTGTTTTTTTATATCTGAAGAGGTTGACTCAAAACACAACCTAATCCTGTAGATTGAGTCCTGCCTCATTAACATAACTGCCTCTAATCCTGTCTCATTAACATCATAGAGGTTAGGATTTACAACACATAGGATAATCACAGCAGATCACAAAATGGTGGACAACCACACAATACTGGAAATCATGGTGTAGTCAAGTTGATGCACATTTTTGAGGGACACAATTCAATCCATAACAGGCTTCAACATACCTTTTTTAAGGGACACAATATACCCCATAACAGGTACGTGTTTCAGGAACCCCCTCAGTCCCGGGCAAACCATTACCCTGGTTACTTAACTACTCTGCACCTTGATTTCCTCACTTGGAAAGAGGATCAGCACAGTGCCCACCTCCAGGGGTCGTGGCTGAGCTCAGGGAGGTCATGTGCTGCAGCCCCTCCCAGTGCTAGTGCGGTGGGCACCCAGTGGGCAATGTCTCTGATCAGGACAGCAGTGGGCTCAGCAGGGGTGCGGCCAGGATTGTCTTGGGGGCAAGAGGAGGGGGAACAGCGAGCTGACACCGAGTGGAGCCTGGCCCTCCTCAGCTTAGGGAGTGGACAGGGCAGCTCAGCTGCAACAGTAGGCAGGGCAGGACGTTCAAGGGCAAAGCAGGCACAGTTGGGTCAGGGTCAGTGCATGGAGGGCCATCTAGGGCATGGGTGCAATGGGCAGAGGTTGGGCCTGGATAACTGGAGGGTCAAGCAGAGATGCAGCGGGCTCTCGGGTGATCTGTATGGGCAGGTCCCCAGCCAGTGACGGGGGCAGGTGGTGGATGCTCTGGCTGGGCTGGCTAGCTTCCTCCGTGCATCCTGTGCTCCTCCAGCAGGTCTCATCCATGGTGGGAGTCAGCTGTCAGTAAGTCCCACAGGACAGGGAGCCCCAGTGGCCCCATCGCCAGTATCACTCAACACTGATGAAGTGCTCAGGGGTGGTGGGGGTATGTAGGGCCTCAGTCACCAGGCTGGGCTCAGGAAGGGGCTCGAGGGGCTCAGGAAGGGGCTTGAGGGGCTCAGGAAGGGGGCCAGGGGGCTCAGGAAGGGCTTGAGGGGCTCCAGAAGGAGATTGTGGTTGAAGGTGGGGTCTCTGGGAAAATGGGGCAGAAGCTTGGGAATATTATGGGCTGTGGATGGAATTTGGCACTACAGACTGTGGGTCAGTGGGGGTGGCTTTCTGGGTTTCCTGCTGGACTTCCTAGTGGATCCAGCTGTTGGGAGCTTGGGGCAGGCCCAGGTAAGGGAGGGAGCCAGGGACTGGGCCTCTGAGCCCCCACACCTGACTGCCCTCAGGGAGGGAGGAGCAAGGCTGTTTGGCTGTTCTCAGGGGAAGAAGTGTATCAGTCAGCTATTGCTAACAAACAGCCCCAACTCTCAGTGGCTCAGAACCACACCATGTGTTTACCTATGAGGCGACAGCTCAGTGGGATGGTTCCGTCTTGGCCAGGCTACTTCCCACATCTGTGGTCAGCCTGCAGCTTTACCCATCTGGTCTGGCCTCTCTCACATCTCTGGGGCCTAGAGGGGGACAGCTGGGCTGACTTGGTGCCACATGGTCTCTCCTCCCCTGGCAGCCAGCCCACTTGTTCCCACGGAAGTGGCGAGGCCCAAAAAGCACATGGAAGCAGTGAGGCTACTTGAACCTGGGCTTGGAGCAGGCACATGGGCACGTCTTCCACAGTCTGTTGGCCAAAACAAGTCACATGGCCTGGCCAGATCCCAGGGTTGTTAGTGACCATGGAATCAGTCCTGACTCGTGGTGACCCCATGCACAACAGAACGAAATGCTACCCCGTCCTGTGCCATCCTCATGATCTTTGGTAGGCTCGAGCCCATTGTTTTGGCCACTGTGTATTTTGAGAGCCTTTCAACCCACAGGGACTCATCTTCCAGCACCATATTGGACAACATTCTACTGGGGTCCAGAGAGCTTTCAATGGCTGATTTTTGGCAGTAGATTGCCAGGCCTTTCTTCCTAGTCTGTCTTAGTCTGGAAGCTCTGCTGAAACCTGTCCACCACAGGTGATCCTGCTGGTATTTGAAATACCACTAGCACAACTTCCAGCAACACAGCAACACACAAGCCAACACAGTACAACACACTGACCCATGGTGGTGGCGATCCCAGGGAGCGGGTGGCAAGAGGCTGTATCTTTCAAAGGGAGGAGCAGCAAAGTCCCATTGCAAAGGGTGGAGGTGCAGGGGAGGGCGGAGGTACAGGGGAGGGTGGAGGTACAGGGGTGGGTGGAGGTACAGGGGAGGGTGGAGGTACAGGGGTGGGTGGAGGTACAGGGGAGGGTGGAGGTACAGGGGAGGGTGGAGAAACGGGCCATTTCTGCTAAACACCCCACTGAGGGGGCAGAGAAAGGCCCACCACTCTCTCTCCTATCTGATTCCTTGCAAAACTACCTTAAGAATTATAGAGGCAAATACCGTGGGGCACGTGAGTCAACTCTTAGGACAAAAGACGATGCTCCTTTCTGGGAAGGAATCCATAGCCATCACTTATGCCCGAGTCACTGCCTTTCTCGGGAGACGGGAGAGAACAGCCCGCCCGTGAGCTGTGTGTGGTTTGTTTTATACCTCACACCATTCACAGCTCTCAGGGCGCCACGGGGCCCTTCTGATGCGCCAGTGGGTTGGGAAGGGGGATTGGTGCCAAAGTGACTAATGATTTCTAAATTCTCTATGTGACAATTACAGAGAATAAAGAGCAAGGCAGAATTTTAAAAACACTTTTAAAAGCATTGCTCTGGCTGCCTCTGTTCATTTAGTTCTACTTTCTGAGCTGTAACTATGCGCCAGGCTGGGCTGGGCCCTGGATAAGCATTCTGTTACTGACTCGGACACAACCTCCCGAGAGGGACGTTGTCATTCACTCTGAGGCCCAGAGAGGTTGTGGCACTTGTCCAAGGTCACCCAGCAAGAACGTGGTAAGCCTGGTTTGGAACTCATGTACAACCCCAAACCCAGGTTCTTAACCTCGCTACCACTGCCCAGCTGGATGTAATTTTGTCTCATGAACTGGAAAGAATTCAATCCGTTGGCTCAGAATAGATCGCCGAGTCAGGTCCCTGGTTAATAGTATCGGACATCTACCATGTGACAGGGCCTATTTCACACACGAGAGGGACCGCACTCTTAGAACAGGACCTGCCCTCCAAAAGCTGAGATTCCATGTGTGTCAGAGTACAACTGTGCTCCATACACTTTTCAATGGCTGACTTTTTGGGATTAGATTGCCAGGCCTTTCTTCTGAGGGACCTCTGGGTAGACTTGAACAACCAACCTTTCAGTCGGCAGTGGAGTGCGTTAACCGTATGCCCCCCCCAGGGACTCCAGAGGTACCCACTATTGTGACTGCTATGACCATTGACTGATTTGACCCGTTTTGTGCGTTATGTACGCGGAATCACACAGTCTCACTCTTTGGGTCTGGCTTCTTTCCCTCAGCGTGTCTGTGAGATTCGCCCAGTTGTTGCCTGTAGCAGGAGATCGTCCTGTTGGATGGGTATCCCACCATTACCCATCGTCCTGCCCACGGTCACCGAGGCTGTTCCCTTTGTTTTCTTTTAGTGACTGTGAATAAAGCTGCTATGAAGACACTTGTGTTATGTCTTTTTGTGGTTCTTGTGGACATACGCTCTCGCTTCTCTTGCATAGAACCCTGAAAGCAGAACTGCTAGGTCCTAGGACAGGCATAAGGAGCCCTGGTGGCACAGTGATTAAGCACTCGGTTGCTAGCTGAAAGGTTGGTGGTTTGAACCCACCCAGCGGCTCTGCGGGAGAAAGACCTGGTGATCTGCTCCTGCGAAGATTATAGCCTAGGATGGAGCAGTTTTACTCTGTCACACGGGGTCCCTATGAGTCGGGATCAACTTGTCAGCGCCCAACACCAGCCCCCGCCCCCCGCGTTTGCGTGACTTTGCCTGTGGCTCACTTGAGGAAACTGAGGCTGGGTGGGCTGCATAACTTGCCCCAAGTGACCAGGGGGTCCAGGGTGGAGCTGGGCCCGAGCCCCTAACCAGCGCCCTCTCCCCTGTCTACACCCCTGCCCACTGGGCCACGCGGACCTGCTTTGTGGTCTCCCTACTTCTCTGCTCCCTCAGTACAGGGCAGCCCCTGGAGGTCGGGTGAGGGTTCCCGTGTCTGACTAACAGGGGCTCAGCTGAGGGCCTGAGAAATGCCAGATCAAAGTTTGTGGCCTCGAGTTGATTGAGGAAGGCCAGGGGGTGGAGAGGAGCTCCCAGGTGCTAAGGAGGGTGGGGCGGAGGGGCCTGTGGGGCCAGGAGGCTTCCCTGGAGCCAGGGAGCCCCCTCACCTCTTTCCCCCCACCCTGTCTCTGTCACGGTGGCACACCAGCAGACCTCTTTCGTCAGGCAGCTTCATGACACTCTCTCCACAGCAGGAAATTGCATTTCAGCGATTGTTAATACCCACTCATGTGAGGGAAAACAGATTAAACCCCAGCGTCGGGCTCCTTAAGGCGAGCGGGTGCCAAGTGAACAGCAGCATCGTTGGTGGGAACTGGTGGGCTTTCAAAGATGGCGGTGAGGGAGAGAGCAGGGCCGGGAGAGCACACTGTGGGGGCCTCTCTGAGCCGCTTGTCCAAGGGAGGCTCTGACAGAAAGGGACCGGGATCAGGAGAAAGGACTTGTTCTCTAAAAGCCTCACAGCTGGGAGAGAATTTCCTCAGAATGATCACCCTCAGGAGGGGGCGGTGGCGGCTCAGTGGTAGGACTCTCACCTTCTGTGAGGGAGACCCGGGTTTGATTCCCGGCCAGTGCACCTCTTGCCCACCCACCACCCGTCTGTCAGTGGAGGCTTGTGTGTTGCTGTGATGCCGGATAGCTGTCAGCGGAGCTTCCAGACTAAGACGGACTAGGAAGAAAGGCCTGGCAATCTACTTCTGAAACTCAGCCAATGAAAATGGATCACAATGGTTTGACCTCCAATTGATCTTGGGGATGGCTCTGGACCAGCCTTCCCCAGGGCTGTCCAGCTTGTCCCCTGCCCCCAACAGAGCTTCTGGCTTCGAAGTCATCCTCATATCCCCATCCAACCTGTGGTATTATTGAGCTGCCTAATTTTTGCCAAGGAACCGTGGTTTTGCTGTGGTTAAGTGCTCGGCTGCTAACCAAAAAGTCGGCGGTTTGAACCCACCAGCCACTCTGTAGGAGAAAGACGTGGCAATCTGCTTCCATAAAGATTATGGACTTGGAAACCCCAGGGGGCAGTTCCACTCTGTCCTACAGGGTTGCTGTGAGTCAGAATCGACTCGATGGCAACGGGTATGGGTGTGTTTGGAGCACAGCCCCATGGTTTATTGAGAATGCCGATCCCCTGGGATTGGGGAAGGGTCTAGTAGAACTGTCTGATTGGAGATTGGACTTAACCCCTGCAACAGAAGCCTTGAAAACCCTGTGGAGCAGTTCTACTGTGCGCTCACGGGGTGGTCATGAGTTGGAATTGACCAGACAGCAGCAACAACCACCTGGGACAGAGGCTTCCTTCCCAGAGGCCTGGAGAGGTGTGAATCGGAACTGTCCTGAAATCTATGAAGCCTGCAAGGTGGGGCCAGCCTTCCCTCCTCAGACCCCACCAACCCCCCACAGAGGTGCGGGTTATCTTCTCTTCCCCCTCTCCTGCCGCTTGAAGGACGTTGACAAGCCCGAAGCTGAGAGGTGCAGCCAAGAAGAATCTTTTGCAGCTGCTGCCACCACCTGTCTCTGCAAATCCTGCCAAAGGCCCTTCCCCGGGCACGGGCGGAGGGGTGGCAGCAGGCTGGGGGTGCTGGAGAGGGAGAGAGGCCACCGGCCACCAGGCATGGGGCTGGCACTCGGGCTGTCCGAGCCAGCCAGGGGGAGCCTGGGCGTGGGTGCGCAGAACCTTCTGGAAGGATGGCGCTCTCTCCTCTTGGTCCTCTTTCTGGCTATTGCTCCCTCTCCATTTGCTCTTGTTTTTTTGTGCTCCTCTTTTCTCCCCACATTCTCTCCTATCTTCTGTCTTTCCCTTCTTCGGTCCCTTTTCTGAATCCTGTTCCTTTCTTCCCCTTCTTTCCTTCCTTCCCTCCTTCCCTCTCTCCCTTCTTTCCCTCCCTCCTTCTTTCCCTCCTTCCTCCCTTCCCCCATCCCTTCCTTCCTTTCCCCCTCCCTCCCTCCCTCCCTTCCCTCCTTCCTCCCTTCCTCCCTCCCTCCCTTCCTTCCTCCCTTCCTCCCTCCCTCCCTCCCTCCCTTCCTCCCTCCCTTCCTCCCTCCCTTCCTTCCCGTCTTCCCCTCCCTTTCTGTCCCTTCTCCTGTCTCTACACCATCAGGCTCACTCACTTATTCAGGTGTTTATTCAGTAAATATCTAGTAACTGCTATCGTGCCAGGCGTTCCGCTGGGTTCCAGGCACAATCCGCATCCATAGGAAACTTACATTTTAGCAGAGAAGAGAGACCTGTAAAAAATCTGCTGCCATCGAGTGGATTCCAACTCACAGCGACCCCACAGGACAGAGGAGAGCGGCTCCATAGGGTTTCCAAGGAGCAACTGGTAGATCCAAACTGCCAACCCTTTGGTTAGCAGCCGAGCTCTTAACCACTGCGCCACCAGGGCTCCAGGGAAGAGAGACAGTAATGAAATAACAATGCAAAATGACATAAAACTCCGAGGGAGAACGTGCTCTGAAGGAAGGGTACAGACTGAAAAAACCAAAAACCGAACCCGTGGCCATCGAGTCAATTCCGACTCACAGAGACCCTGAGTACAGAGCAGAACTGCCCCGTAGAGTTTCCAAGGAGCACCTGGTGGATTTGAACTGCCGACCTTTTGGTTAGCAGCCAAGGTCTTAATCACTGCGCCACCAGGGCTCCTGGGGGTATAGACTAGGAGAGCATTAAACAGGGGACCTGGCCTAGACTGGGGGTCAGGGCAGGTTTTTCTGAGAAAACAAAACTGAACTGGGATCAGGTGGGTGAAGAGGAGTTTGACCAGGTGAAGGGGTTGGAGGGTGGGAGAGGAGAGGCATTGTGAGGCAGGTGGGCAGGGAGCCTGGTACACCCGGGAAGCGGGAGAGGCCGGTGTGGTGAGGCTAGAGAGGCAGGTAGGGGTAAACCACGCAGGTAAGGACATGGGCCTCTCTCTTCCTGAACTGAGGAGACCTGCTGGCAGGTCTTAGGGAGGTGGGAACACAATCATGCTGGCATCTTGGAAAGATGGCTTGGCTGCGGGGTAGAGACTGGGCTGGGGGCTCGAGATGGCTGTGGGAGAGCCCTCAGCGGTCTCGGGTGGGACCCTAGGAAGGCCTGGACAAGTGTGGTGGTGGCACGGCTGGGACTATAAGGTAAGGCAGGTGAGGCATCCAGGGTATAAAATTTAAGGAGGTGCTCTCTCAGGGTTACGCGTGCCAGGTGGGCCCCTGAGAGTTCGTGCCCCCTTAAATTTTGGGTAGAGCCACAGAAGCACAGTGGACAGTCCTCGGTGGTAGATTACATGGGGGAGGGAGAGGAGAGAGACAGAGTGTGCGGGGGGAGGTCCAGACCCCTGGCCTGAGGAACTGGAGAGAGGAGGTAGAGCCAGAGGAGCAGCCAGAGATAGAGAGGTGCCTGGGGACCTAGGAATTGAGAAGGTTCCAGGAGGGGGGCATGAGGGTGTGGGGTGGTCACAGGGCCCCTGGGCCCCTGGAGTCTCTGTCTCCTTTGCCTGCTCGCTCCTCAGTCTGATCGAGGTTGCTCCTGGAAGTCTAGGGTACAAAGGGGCCCAGGCCTGGTGTAGCAGTGAGGCCTGGGGTTAGGACAGGGGCTCCACCTGGACGGGACCCCACACAGTACCCACTGCAGCCTGATGTCCTTGGAACCTTCCCCAGCACCCCACCCCCAAGTCAACCTGCCCTGCTGGATCAGACGCTCCTGCAGGCAGTGCTGGGCCAGGCAGAGCCTCAGCCCTGCCTCCTTTCTGCCTCTACCTTGCTCTCTGCAGGACACGCTCCATCCAAACGTGTCTCCTTACAGGATGATTTATGACGGAGGGTGGAGGTGAGGGTACGAGGGTCCTATCAGACTGTCAGATAGTGATGTATACCCCCTGCCCATCTTCCCCACTCTGCTGGTCAAAGACATCTCAGTTCATAGACTCTCTGCAGAGAGAAGAACGCTGGGTCCACCTGCCTCTCCCTTCATCCAGGCTGACCATTGGCCCACTTCATCTGCCATTTCTCCCATTAAGCAGCCCCTCTGCCTCGGGGAGCTGCAGGATCTAGGCATGGGGAAGGCAGACACAATGCCTGGTCCCCCCACAGTTGTGCTCAGTGTGAGCAGGGCTGCTATGCAGGCTGCATCGCCATCTGCCGTGGTGCCCATAGAGGGCCCCGACTCAGCCTGGAAGAGGAGGATAGAACAGTTCTACATTCTTCTGTAATAATAGAGCTTCAAAGTCTGTGCAGCCAGGATCAACACAGCTACAAGGAAAAGCAGACAGGTCCACAGTCTTAGCGGGTGACTTTAATCAGCCTGTCTTAGCAGCTTGTAAAATTTGAAAAGCAAACAAAAAGCAAGTAGAGATCAAGCAGTTTTGAACAACTCAATTAACAAACTTGCCCCAATTGACAAGGAGCCCTGGTGGCGCAGTGGTTAAGCCCTCGGCTGCTAACCAAAAGGTCAGCAGTTCGAACCCACCAGCCACTCTCTGGGAACAAGATGTGGCAGTCGGCTTCCATAAAGATTTACAACGTTGGAAACCCTATGGGGCAGTTCTGGGTCTCATACAGGGTCGCGATGAGTTGGAACCGACTTGATGACGGTGAGTTTGGTTTGGGTTTGGACCCAGTTGACGAGCAGAGCACCACACCCCACATCCAATTAACTGTAGGTTTCACATTCTTTTCAAGCGAACATGGGACAAGGAGGGAAATTGGCCAGACGCTGGATCATAAAGCAAGTTTCAACAAATTTCCAAAGACTGAACTCATATACAGTATATTCTCTGGCCAGAGTGGAAGTAAGCTAGAAATCAATTACAAAAAAAGTTAAATACAAAATTCCACCCACCCCGCGTTTGGAAATAAAGTAATACACTTCTAAAAAAACAAAAAAGGAAAGCAAAAGACTCCCTGGGTCAAAAGAGAACTCCCAGTGAGTATGAGGAAACATTTTTAAACTGGACAATAATGAAAATGCACGTATCATCGTTTGTGGGATGGGACCATAGTGGTGGCTGGGGGGACATTTACAGCCTTAAACGCATATTTTAGAAGAGATGAAAGGTTGAAAATCAATGAGCTAAGTATCCATCTCAGGAAGTTAGAAAAAGAAAAGCAAAATAAACCCAAAGCAAGCAGAAGGAATAATGGATAAGAGCAGAAAAGACTGAAATAGAAAACAAACGTATAATAGAGAAAAATCCACCAAACCCTCCTACGGCTTCACACTGCAGCTGGAGTCACATCTGGACACCTTGCCTGAGCCTCAGAACGTTTCACCATCCAGCCCTCGTCTACCCTCCAGCCTCACTCAAGTGGACTTAAGTGCTGACTGGGCATCGACTTCATCCCAGAAGACCTAACCAGTTATGGAAATCCCATTTGCCTTCCAGCGATTGGTTCCCAAAAGGCCGAACGAGCCCACTCTGGCCAACGAGGCAGGAGCAGAAGTTTGCTGGGGTTGGGAGAGGGGCTAAGAAAGGTTCCCTTGCCCCTGTAGAAAAGAAAAGAGACGAACTCTGTCTCAGTCACCTAGTGCTACTGGAGCATAAATGCTACAAGTGGGTGGCTTTAAAGAACAGAGGTATCTTCTCACAGGTCAAGAGGCCAGAAGTCCAAATCAGGGTCTGGACTGTGTAGATTCCTTCCTCGTCGGCAGTCCCAGGTGTTCCTTAGTTCCTTAGTGATGGCGTCTGTCTTTCCCTGTGCCTCTGTGTCTATTCGGGTCTTTTTATAACTCAGAGGGCATTAGGGTTAGGACCCACCCTACCCTGGCATGACCTCATTAACATAACGAAAGAGACGCCTGTTTCCACACAGGATCACATCCACAGGTACAGGGGCCAAGAATTCAGCTTATACTTTCAGGGAACACAACTCAACTCATAGCAGTCCCTTTCTTCCTCAGGAATTTGTTGTATCCGTGAGATGCTAGGACTGTTGCGTCCGGGGCCCACGGGACACCACGCTGGAATCTAAACCAAGCACACAGTCATCGGAGTGGCCCGTGGTCCTTTACAGGGCTGGCCCCAGCTCCTCTCCAGCTCGTGTCCCCCCTCCTTCTCGTGGCTTCCTCTGCTCCAGCCACATGGCCTCCTGGATTCTCCGACCTCCCATGAGCACTCTCCCTGCAGACCCCCGTGGCTCTCTCCCTCCTTCACATCTCTGCTCAAATGTCCCCGTATCACCCTGACCCGCTGTAAATGAAGCGCACCTTCCTCGTCATGTTCCATGTCCTCACTATCTTATGTGTCCTCAAAGCACAGTTCCCGCCTGACATGTATATTGTTTGCTTGTATTACATAGCTCGAGCCCTGGTGGTGCAGTGATTAAGCGCTCAGCTGCTAGGTTCGAACTCACCAGCTGCTCCGCAGGAGAAAGATGTGGCAGTCTGCTTCCAGAAAGATTCCAGCCTTGGAAACCCTATGGGGCAGTTGTTCTCTGTCCTATAGAGTCACGATGAGCTGAAATGGACTTGACGGCAATGTGTTTGGTTTTTTTTTGCTTGCTGTTGTTAGGTATCTTCGAGTCGATTTTGACACATAGTGACCCCATATGACAGAGTAGAACTGCCCCAGAGGGTTTTTTTTTTTTTTTTTCCGTAACCTTTACTGGAGCAGACCACCAGGTCTTTCTCCCACGGAGCTTCTGGGTAGGTTCGAACTGCCAAGCTTTTGGTTAGTAGCCAAGCTCTTAACTGTTGCACCACCCGGGCTCCTTAGCTCTTTGAGCAGGAATGGAATTTCTATGACTGTGGACATTTGTCCGCTGTGTTCTTGGCTGTATCCCCAGCAGGTGCTTGATATATATTAGTCTAATGAATGAATGGATGAATGAATGGCTCACTGTGGATGGCAGAGCAAAGAATGAGAAGAACCTGGGTTCTCCATGCTACCACTGAGCTGCCAGACCATCGAAGCAGAAGCTCGCTACCTTTGGACTTCTGCTTTGTGGGTCCACTTCCTTTCTTTGGAAGCCTCACTGCAAGCGGCGTTTCCTCACTGACTAAGTCAAACCCCCGCCGTTGAGTTGATTCTGACTCACAGTGTCCCTCTAGGACAGAACAGAACTGCCCTGTAGAGTTTCCTAGGCTGTAGTCTTTACAGAAGCAGACTGCCACATCTTTCTTCTGCAGATCGGCTGGTAGGTTGGAACAGCCAACCTTTCTGTTAGCACTGAGCACTTAACCACTGCACCACCAGGGCTTCTTTCCTGCTGACCACGGTCTGAAGTCGCCCCACCTCCCCACTGAGTGGTCTCTATCCCACTGAGCTGCTTTGTTCCCTTCAAAACACTCACTCACAGGCTTAGTTGTAGGCTGTCCATCTCCTCCTCCCCCAGTCTGCCTCACATCTCTAGAACATAAGCGGAAAGAGGCAAAGACTAGTCTAACCTGTTCACAACCATGTCTACTGGGTCTAGAATGGTTCCTGGCTCACACACACACACACACACACACAAAACAGTTGCCATGGAGTCAACTCCAACTCATGGTGACCCTATGTGTATCAGAGGAAAACTGTGCTCCACAGGGTTTTCAATGGCTGATTCTTCAGAAGCAGATGTTTTTGTTGTTAGGTGCTGTGGAGTCAGTTCCGACTCATAGCAACGTTATGTACAACAGAGTGAAACACTGCCCTGTCCTGTGTCATCCTCACAATCTTTGTTATGTTTGACCCCTTTGTTGCAGCCACTGTGTCAGTCCATCTCATTGAGGGTCATCCTCTTTTTTGCTGACCCTCTACTTTACGAAGCATGATGTCCTTCTCCAGGGACTGGTCCCTCCTGATAACGTGTCCAACGTACGTGAGACGTAGTCTCTCCATCGTTGCTTCTAAGAAACATTCTTGTTGTACTTCTTCCAAGACAGATTTGTTTGTTCTTTTGGCAGTCCGTCGTATATTCAATTTTCTTCTCCAACACCATAATTCAAAGGCATTAATTCTTCAGTCTTCCTTATTCATTGTCCAGCTTTCACATGCATATGAGGTGATTGAAAACACCATGGCTTGGGTCAGGCGCACCTTAGTCTTCAAGGTGACACCTTTGCTTTTCAACACTTTAAAGAGGTCTTTTGCAGCAGATTTGCCCAACGCAACGCGTCGTTTGATTTCTTGACTGCTGCTTCCATGGACATTGATTGTGGATCCAAGTAAAATGAAATCCTTGACAACTTCAGTCTTTTCTTTGTTTATCGTGATGTTGCTTATTGGTCCAGTTGTAGGGATTTTTGTTTTCTTTATGTTGAGATGTAATCCATACTGAAGGCTGTGGTCTTTGATCTTCATCAGTAAGTGCTTCAAGTCCTGTTCACTTTCAGCAAGCAAGGTTGTGTCATCTGCATATCACAGGTTGTTAATGAGTCTTCCTCCAATCCTGATGCTGCATTCTTCTTCATAGTCCAGCATCTCAGATTATTTGCTCAGCATACAGACTGAATAAGTACGGTGAAAGGATACAACCCTGAGGCACACCTTTCCTGACTTTAAACCACCCAGTATCCCCTTGTTCTGTTCGAACAACTGCCTCTTGATCTGTGTACAGGTTCCTCATGAGCACAATCAAGTGTTCTGGAATTTCCATTCTTCGCAATGTTATCCATAATTTGTTATGATCCACACAGTCAAATGCCTTTGCATAGTCAATAAAACACAGGTAGACATCTTTCTGGTATTCTCTGCTTTCAGCCAGGATCCATCTGACATCAGCAGTGATATCTCTGGTTCTGCATCCTCTTCTAAATTCACCTTGAATTTCTGGCAGTTCCCTGTCGACATACTGCTGCAGCTGCTTTTGAATGATCTTTAGCAAAATTTCACTTGTGTGTGATATTAATGATATTGTTTGATAATTTCTGCATTTGGTTGGATCACCTTTCTTTGGAGTGCGTGCGGTACAACAAACTGACAGACACGTGGGGGCAGAAGTAGATAGCCAACGCTTTCTTCCAAGGTGCCTCTGGGTGGACTCTACTCTCCCACCTTTCAGTTAGCACCCAGGGGCTCCTGGCACATAATAGCTGCTCAATAAATGTTGGTGAATGAATGAATCTCTATTTCATAGACAAGAAGAAAGACCCAGAGTGGTTAAGTAACATCCAAAGTCACCCCTGAGTCCAGGGTTCCCTTCATGCTCCAAAGCTGCCTCTTTAAAATGTCAGAAAATGAAAGAAAAAGAAAGAAGGAAGAGAAAAACAAGGAGAAATAAATAAAGAGGTCTATAAGCTCCTAAAATCAAAATAATGTTTGTGCAAATGTTTAGTCTTGCTAAATGAATTATAAAGCCACGTCCTTTCTGTAAAGTTCTTTATAATATGCTGAGGATTATGGAAATTTGAAATATTGGGCTGGAAGTTGCCTTAAGATCCATCTAATATAAATGCGTGCTTGATAACTTTAATCCCTTTGATAGCAGCCATGCAGTGGCAGCCCATTAGGTATTTGTTGCTTTTAACCCACCATAGTGAGAAGCTCAAGGCTATTAAATTCCAAACCCCCCCAAAAAAATAAATGGTTTAGAGGAGGAGCCTGTGGGGTTCTCTCATGAGTTATTTGCATGAACCTGAGTGTGCTGGGTCCTGAACATCTATCCTGCATGTTCAGAGGCCTGTCTTTGTTATTTCCATTTCTAGGGAATGTTCTAGATGGTCCTGGACATCTATTCTGAAAGTTCACAGGCCTATCTTTATTATTTCCTGTTCTGGGGAATGTTCTAGATGGTTAAGGGATCAGCTAATGGACTTGGTAGAAGTCAGGGGTCCCTATAGGCTTGGCTCTCCCTGAGCTTTGGCTTGTCTTTCTCTAGATTGGGAGGACTTGTTATGCCCCCTGCCCTCGTGGGTCCCAGAGGAGGGACGAGGCCTCGTCACTGTCTTCTGCAGTAGGAGAGTTAGCACCATCGAGTCGGGAATAACCAGCACCAGCAGTGGGAAGGCTCCTTGCTGGCTTCTAAGCTGCCCACAGTGACTAAGAATGATGCATGAAAATAGCAGCTGAAAATGTCACCACCCACCTCCCCAACTTTCCAAGAAAAAACAAAACGTTGGCCCAGGGGAACGCAGCCATGAGCAAAACCGAGAAGCAACAGTTTATTTGTGGCCGAGACCAGGCTTCCCTTGAAACGAATGTTATTCATGACTGTCTCTGAGCGTTGTCCATAGTCACAGGACCCAGTCAGTTCCATTTGGCATGGCCCTTCCCTCCCACCCAGGGGTGGCACAGGTTAGTGGAGGGATGAGATGACGTGGCCGGTAATGTCAAATGTATAAATAGATGCCATTTGAAACCTGCCAGCCACAATTCCTCATCTGAAAGAGGAGATCATTCCTGCCCAGGCTGCCTGCCAGCTGGGTGTGAAGTTGTTCCATGAAGAGTAAAGCATTGTCCAATGGTTTCATTGGGTAACCTGGACAGTCCCCCCCAGTCACTGTGACTCCCTATCCATCTTGAGGCCTTACCTGGTGAACGGGAAGTGGGGAGCCACCACATCACCTGAGGGGAGCTTAGCCTTTGGTCCCTACCCGCCAACAGGAACTTACTGGAATCCCTGGCCTTGGGCCTCAAGTCCAGCATAGTCACTATCCTTATGGGAAATCAAAGGGGCTCCTGTCCGGGACATCTGGGGGGGCCCATATTGAGGTGTCCTGGTCACCTAGTGGCTAATTACCTAGTGCCACAAGTGGGTGGCTTTAAAGAAGACATTTATTTTCTCACAGTTCAGGAGACTGCAAGTCCAAATTTATGGTGTGGCTCTAGGGGAACGTCCTGCTTTGTCTATTTCAGCTTCTGTAGGCAGCAATCCTTGGCGTTCCTGGGTTTGTAGATCCATCTGCCATGTGGCATCTTCCTCCTATGTGTGTCTGCATCTGTTCTGCTCTTTTTATAACTCAGAAGTGATTAGGGCTAGGACCCACCCCGCTCTGGCATGACCTCACTAATATAACAAAAGAAAACCGTATTTCCAAACAGGTACAGGGGCCAGGAAATATGCGTTCTTGGGGGATACAATTCAGTCCACAACAGGTAGAGCTTGTGGAGGCACACAGCTTCCTGACTAGCATGGACCTCAGTCATAAAAGACAAGTAAGGCGAATGGAAAGTCATTAATACACGACACCTAGCGCCTGGTAACCTCAGAGTTGGGAGGAGAGGCAAAGAGTATTTGATCCACCCTCCCGTCCTGGGTAAACCAGACAGAGATCATTGCTCCCAATCCAGAGCTGAGAAAGTGGAGGTCCATTGGGATCACCCCAACCGTACTCTGCAACCTGATCTCCCTCCCAGAGAAAATTTGGAAGACTTGACCTGAGCCCCAAAACACTATGCTGTAAGACCTATCTTTGAGTTTCAGTAAACAGGGGCATTTTAAGCTTTTCATTACTAGGATTAAGCCTTTGCAATCAGTCCTGCCGTTGACTAGAAAATACCAGCAGGAGGCAGACACTCTCTGGATAAATTTCTCAATTGGATAGAGAGGAGTGGAGAGGAACGGCACAGGGGTAGGGGTGGAAATGAATACGTATACAATGCAGGCAAAGATATTTGAAGATAGAATGCAGATCATAATACTGATGATAGTTAGTATTTATTTAGCTCTTACTCTGTCCTAATGGAGCCCTGGTGGTGCAAATGGTTAAGCGCTCGGCCACCAACTGAAAGGTTGGTACTTCAAACCCACACAGCGGCTCCAAGGGAGAAAGACCTGGTGATATGCTACTGTAAAGATTACAGCCAAGAAAACTCCATAAGGCATTTCTGCTCTGTCACATGGGGTCACTATGAGTTAGAATTGACTCGATGGCACCCATCACCACCACAACCACCACCACCTCCACCAACACCACTCTGTGCCAATCTGTGCTCTGAGTGCTTTCTTGGGTTAACTCATTTAATCTGACAACCCCATAATCTTATTACTTGCTCTTGTCCCCATTCTACAGGTGAGGAAACCGAAGCTCAGAGATCTTAGATAAATCCCCCAATATCATTCAGCTAGTTAGTGGCAGAGTCATGTTAGAACATAATTGTGTGTGTGTTAGAACATAAGTTTGTGTGTGTGTGTGTGTGTGTGTGTGTGCGTGAGACAGAGAGAGAGAGAGATGTCGTAATTGTTTCTTGACTTCCAGAACCCTCTAAGACTGTGGCCCCCACAATGTGTAATCTGAGGCCACTGGGGTTTATTTATTTTCATCAGTGAAGGACTCAGGATCTTCTGAGTTTCTTTCGACTTCAGTGTTGCTGTACCTTTCTTCACCGTCAATTGAATTCATTAAGAAAAAGAAGTGAAAAATCAAGTCATAAAGATTTGGAAGCTCACCAGGCGTGCAGTGTCAGACGTGGTGGGGCCTTTGCAGAGCCTGTCACCAGAGCCTCCCCTTGTCTACAGGCTGGAGAAACTGAGGCTGAGAAGAGGGAAGTGAGGTGGCCATGCCAGCCTTTGGCTGAGCCCCAACAAGAACTGACACCCCCAGGGAGCTCCTCCCTGGCCTCCGTTCTCTGCTGGCCAGCCTGGGTGCCTGTCCCAGCCCTCCTCTTACTGCCCCCTCCTCCATGAGGCCTTCTCTGCTGTAACTGCCACCTGGTTGAATGCTGCTGGGTCTGTCCCTGCATTCAAACCTCTTCATTCATGCCAAAGACGCTCTGGGGCTCCTCCTCTGGGCCAGGCTCCTGAGCCCAGGCCACCACTGACAGACCCTCCCCACAGATGCCCCGGGAGCGCCTAACACTGTGGTCCTCACGTGGCTCCATCATCAGCCCGACGCCCGTGGGCAGACCCCAGTGTCATCCTCCACTCTCCATCCCTTCTCTCTGGTCCTCCCACCAGCATCCTCCACCCTGCTGAGCCAACTGTTCTGTTGCTCTCTTGAGGCTATCCACTTCTCACCAATGCCTGGAGAATTCCTAATCGGAGTCTTGCACGCTCACCTCTGGTGCCCTGCTCTTGTGCCACATCCTCTGGCTGTCCCACCCTCCCACCAGCAAGGTCCTCGGTCCCTCCTCTGGGCTGCTGTGGTCCCTTATCTCTAGCTCTGGGTCAGGATCTGTCTTCCTCAGGGCATCCTCAGGCGTCCAGCACAGGGCCCAGTACCCGCAAGTGTGAGCACCATTTATTGCATGAATGGATAAGTGAATGAACAAGATTTATGTCTTCTTTTTTTATCATGGTAAAATATATTTAACAAAACATATGTCACTTCAACCATTTTTGCGTGTACAATTCACTCACGTTAACTGTGTTCGTCATGTTGTGCAGCCATCACCACTATCTATTTCCAAATTTTTCTATCACCTTTAACAGGAACCCAGTGCCCCGTGAGTTGGGGGCCAACTCGACAGCAGCTAATAACAACAAAAACGAGCCATAACTTGCCCTTCCTCCCTCCCCCTCCCACCACTAATAAATTTTGGTAACCACTGGTTACCCCTTGTAACCACTTATAAATTTTGGTCCCTATACACTTGCCTGTTCTAGATATTTCACGTAAATGGGATCATACGACATTTGTCCTTTCTGGGATGATGGAATGTTCTAGATGTTGATCAAGGTGTGGGTTATACAGGTGTGTACATCTGTCGAGACTCACTGAACTGTACTCTTAAGATCCATGCACTTCACTGTGTGTTTATACCTGTATTAAAAAGACAAACAAGAAAAGACCCAGGAATCCCCCTCCTTTCTCTGCAAGCACATCCCATAAAGGGGGACCACACTGTCTACTTCACAAGACCCAGTCTGGTGGCTGCAGTGGGGTTGCCCCTGATACGGGTCTAAGGGGGCATGGCTGGCTCCCCCTTGGCAGCTACCCCCATCATACATCCCAGGTCCCCCATCCAAGTATTTCAGGGGCCAGAGGCTGCCAGGCAAGCAAGGGACTAGCCTTATGGAGGGGCAGATGGTGGGGGGTGGGGACGAAAGGGTGACATGTGGATATAGGACTCTAACTGTGTCAACAGCTAGGTGCTATTTATAGGACGCTGATGTCTTCAGTGTTGTGATTCATCCTCTCTACTTAAATACGTCAGAATCTTTAGAATACAAAGTGTGGCGTTAAGAAAACTCTACGAATTAGGAGAGAAGGTGGGCTGAGAAGCCTGAAGTTTACAGCCCAGACCAGAAGCCAGCAAGTTGAAGTCCTGGAATTTCCCAGATGGAAGGCTGGAGGCCACAGAGCTTACCCCACCCCCATCCCAGACACCCCTCATATAGGAACCCCCTCTTCAGTCCCTGAGAGGGTGGAGAGACGGCAGCTTCATTTTGACAAATATAACCAAGCACCTGCTCTGAGCTGGGCCTGTGTCTGGTGCAAGACGAACAAAGCCAAGTCCTTTAGAGCTTACAATCGGGAAAGGCTGGTGAAAGATATGGCTGATGTTGCCATTGTTGCCATTCTGCTTTTTTTTTTTTAATTAGTCATATAATTTATTTTATAGATTTAAACCTATAACATACGCTTATAATAAAATCAACCAAAATATAAAGAAGACTGTTTAAATAAACACAAGTTTTAACTCTGGGGTTATGGAAGATGGTTGTATCTTGTATTAGCCTTAGTATCTGTTGTGGATTCAATGGTGTCCTCCAAAGTCATGCTGAAGTCCTAACCACTGTACCTGTGCGTGTGACCTTGTTTGGAAATAAGGTCTTTGCAGATATAATTAGTTAACATGAGGTCATACTAGAGTAGGGTGGGTCCTAACTCAATGTGAATGGTTTCCTTATAAAAGAGGAGAAGAGACACAGGGACAGAGGAAGGATGGCTACGTGATAATGGAGGCAAGATGGAGTGATACATTTACAAGTCAAGGAACGCCAAGGATTGCCCACCATCACTGGAAGCTAGGAGAGAGGCATGGGACACTTTCTACCTCAGAGCCCTCAGAAGGAATCAACACGGCCAATACCTTGGTCTTGGACACACAGCCTACAGAACTGTGAAAGGATACATTTCTATTCTTATAAGCCACCCAGTTCGTGGTGCTTTTTTAAGCACAGCCCTAGGAAACTAACACAGCATCCAAGCATCCAATTTATTTCTGAATTTTATTTTGGTTTTACAGTAGCAAGAAAATACTGATTCACACTGATCCTCATAGATAAGTACTTGCATGTGATAACTTTTTTGGAGTGTGTAGTGTGAAATGAACCTTAATCACCCATGGAAGCAGCAGTCAAGAAATCAAACATATTGCACAGGGCAGATCTGCTGCAAAAGACTCTTTAAAGTGATGGGGACGAGGGTGAGGGGGCCTCTCACAGGAGGAGTCCTTGTGTGGTTGGTTGATTGTGTTCCTTGTACTCTTCCTTATAGTTTTCATCATAAACCCAAACCAGTTGCCATCGAGTTTACTCCGACTCATGGAGACCCCACATATGTCAGTGTAGACACGTGCTCCATAGGGTTTTTAATGACTGATTTTTTTAAAAGTAGATCACCAGGCATTTCTTTCAAGATGTCTCTGGGTGGACTCGAACCTCCCACCTTTCAGTTAGCAATCAAATATGTTAACCGTTTGTACCACTAAGGGACACTTTTCATCATATTAAACCTAAGTATGTTGCCCTAAAACTTCCACCCATGAATCTGCACAGAAACAAAACAATTCCTCATCAACAAGATAAGTCTTTGGAAATTTGAAGGTGGCTACTGTCTTGCCGCTGCTATTCATAATGTTTTTACTGGCTAATTAAGTGCTCCAGAACACTTAATTGTGCTCATGAGGAACCTGTACACAGATCAAGAGGCAGTTGTTCTGACAGAACAAGGGGATACTGCTTGGTTTAAAGTCAGGAAAGGTGTGCGTCAGGGTTGCATCCTTTCACCATATCTATTCAATCTGTATGCTGAGCAAATAATCTGAGATGCTGGACTATATGAAGAAGAACAGGGCATCAGGATGAGAGGAAGACTCCTTAACAACCTGCGATATGCAGATGACACAACCTTGCTTGCTGAAAGTGAAGAGGACTTGAAGCACTTACTGATGAAGATCAAAGACTACAGCCTTCAGTATGGATTACACCTCAACATAAAGAAAACAAAAATCCTCACAACTGGACCAATAAGCAACATCATAATAAACGGAGAAAGGATTGAAGTTGTCAAGGGTTTCATTTTACTTGGATCCACAATCTATGTCCATGGAAGCAGCAGTCAAGAAACCAAAAGACGCATTGCGTTGGGCAAACTGGCTACAAAAGACCTCTTTAAAGTGTTGAAAAGCAAAGATGTCACCTTGAAGACTAAAGTGTGCCTCACCCAAGCCATGCTGTTTTCAATCACATCATATGCATGCGAAAGCTAAACAGTGAATAAGGAAGAACGAAGAATTGACACCTTTGAATTGTGGTGTTGGCGAAGAATATTGAATATATCATGGACGGCCAAAAGAACGAACAAATCTGTCTTGGAAGAAGTACAACCAGAACGCTCCTTAGAAGCAAGGATGGCGAGACTATGTCTTACATACTTAGGACATGTTGTTAGGAGGGATCAGTCCCTGGAGAAGGACATCATGCTTGGTAAAGTAGAGGGTCAGCAAAAAAGAGGAAGACCCTCAAAGGGATGGTTTGACACAGTGGCTGCAACAATGGGCTCAGCATAATGATTGTGAGGACGGCGCAGGACTCGGCAGTGTTTCGTTCTCTGGTGCGTAGGGTGCTATGAGTCGGAACCAACTTGACGGCACCTAACAACAACAACAACTATCCTGCCTTTCCTGGGCCTACTCCTTCTGTGAGAGGGCCCTCTCATTCTCATCCCCTTCACCTCGCACCCTCCACGGGGCCTCAGTTTTGGGGGTTACTCTCTGCCGAGGACCTGAGAACTGCAGATGCTCCTGTCCCAGGTAATCGCGGTCAGGAAGGAGGGAGGCCTGCAGCCCTAGCTCTGCAGCGTATTGATGGCTGAACAGTTACATGGTTCTGCTCTTTGGGGGTGAAGAGGGCAGGGGCCTTTCAGATCCCTTTCTGTCACAGATCCTTCATAAATTGTGCGATGGGTTCAGATTATCTTGAAAGATCTAAACTTCTCCTGTTGGTTAGGGATCTCCAGAGAAGCAGAACCAGTAGGAGATACATCCGCCATCTGTCAGTTTGTCCTTCAAGGATGTGAGGAAAACCAGGGGTGGGCAGGACTTGGGGGGAAAGGAAGACACAAAGCTTAGGGTGATGGGTTCAGGGTGGTTGAGCTTCTGTTAAGGGTGATGGAAAAATTCGGGACAGTTAATGGCGATGGTTGAAAAGCATGATGAATATATTTAATGTCATTGAACGTCACATGTGAAGATTGTAGAAATAAATGGTAAATGTTTTGTTACCTGTGTATTTACCACAATAAAAAAGTTATTAAAATAAAAACAAGAACGTGGTGAGGGGCTCCTTTAGGGTCTTGATACTTGATACCTTGATTTTTATCATTAATATCTCTAACTTCTTAGCATAGTACTCGTGTGGTACAAATGGTTAACGTGCTCGGCTGCTTACCCGAAGGCTAGAGGTTCAAGTCCACCTAGAGGTACCTTGGAAGAAAGGCCTGACGATCTACTTCCAAAAACTCAGCCATTAAAAATCCTATGGGGCACAGTTCTACTCTGACACATGTGGGGTTGCCGTGAGTTGGAGTGAAGGCAACCGTTACTGGTTGGTTAATGTCTTAGCATGCTTTTTTTTTTTTTTAATTGTACTTTAGATGAAGGTTTACAGAACAAATAGTGTCTCATTAAACAGTTAGTACACATATTGTTTAATGACAATGATTAATAACCCCATGACATGTCAACACTATCCCTTCTCAACCTTGGGTTCCCTATTACCAGCTTTCTTGTCACCTCCTGCCTTCTAGTACTTGCCCCTGGACTGTTGTGCCCCATTAGTCACGTTTTGTTTTATGGGCTGTCTAATCTTTGGCTAAAGGGTGAACCTCAGGAGTGACTTCATTACTGAGCTAAAAGTGTGTCTGGAGGCCATATTCTCAGGGTTTTTCCAGTCTCTGTCAGGCCAGTAAGTCTGGTCTTCTTTTGTGAGTTAGAATTTTGTTCTATATTTTTCTCCAGCTCTGTCTGGGACCCTCTGTTGTGATCCCGGTCAGAGCAGTCAATGGTGGTAGCTGGGCACCATCTAGTTGTACTGGACTCAGTCTGGCGGAGGCCCTGGTAGTTGTAGTCCATTACTCCTTTGGACTAATCTTTCACTTGTATCTTGTTTTCTTCATTCTCCCTTGCTCCCGAAGGGGTGAGACCAGTGGACTATCTTAGATGGCTGCTCACAGGCTTTTAAGACCCCAGAAGCTACTCACCAAGGTAGAATGTGGAACATTGTCTTCATTAACTGAGTTATGCCAATTGAGCTAGATGTTCCGCGAGACCATGGTCCCCATAGCCCTCTGCCCAGCAATTCAGTCCCTCAGAGAGTTTGGAAGTGTCTATGGAGCTTCCATGACCTTGCCTTGTACAAGTTGTGCTGGCTTCCCCAGTATTGTGTACTGTCTTACCCTTCACCAAAGTTACCACTTATCTATTGTCTATTTTGTACCCCCGCACCCCTCCCATCCCTGGTAACCAACAAAGATTGGTTCTTTCTGTGTGTAAACCTTTTCATGAGTTTTTACAGTAGAGGTCTCATACACTATTTGTCCTTTTGTGATTGACTTATTTCACTCAGCATAATGCCCTCCAGTTTCATCCATGTTAGAAGATCTTAGGGTGCTTTTAATGTCTCCTTCACTTGTTCCTGAATCTCCTTTTTTAAATCCCAGAGTAAAAATCTTCCTTTGATTAAAAAAAATTGTTCCCTGAAAAGAACTTTACTTATTCCACTTGTTTTAAGAAGGAGACATTTTTAACCTTGTTAATTTACATTATGCGAGCTCGATTTCACCGGCAGCTTGCCTGAGTTTGTATGTTTCATTTTATCATTTTCAGAGCACCGTTTTGCGAGAATTGTTTCCTAGGCGCCATTTCTGATTTTGGTGTGTTTTTCTTTGGTGAATAAATCAAGCACATAAAGATGGCATTTCCTCAGCTTCCAGGGTGACGCAATGATATATTCAGCAGCCTATGTCTTCCTTAATTTTTTATTTATTTACTTATTTTTTTGTCTGAATTTCCCTGGGGGTAGCCCACCAAATAATTTCTTTAGGGGATAAAGAGCCCTGTGTTTCTGCTAGTTTTATTTCTGTGCCCATATGCATCTGCAGAATGTTTCCACCGCTTTACCTGTCTACTGATTGTGAATGTCACTCTATGTAGCCTGACTACCATGGGGCTTCAATTATATTTGTCTTCTCTCTCTCCTCCCCTCCCTCCCTCCCTGCCTAGTGGAGCTTCTTGGACATCGTTGAAAAGGGCAGTGGAGCAGAGGGGTATAGAGTGAGAGAAATGGAAGTTTGAGTCCTGGGTTGCCCCTTCCTTATTAGCTGTGTGCCCTTGGGTTGCTCGTCTTACAGTGGGGTCATTTCCGCATTGGCACAGAGTTACTGAGACAGAGGAAAAGCTTTACAAAAGACGGTTGCTCAGAAAGTTCTGGACAGAGCTGGAGAAGGATGTAGAACAAAATTCCAACGCACAAAAAAAGACCAGATTTACTGGCCTGACAGAGACTGGAGAAACCCCGAGAGTATGGCCCCCCAGACACCCTTTTAGCTCAGTAATGAAGTCACTCCTGCGGTTCACCCTTCAGTCAAAGATTAGACAGCCCCATAAAACAAAAAGAGACTAATGGGGCACAACAGTCCAGGGGCAAGGACTAGAAGGCAGGAGGGGACAGGAAAGCTGGTAATAGGGAACCCAAGGTTGAGAAGGGAGAGTATTGACATGTAATGGGGTTGTTAACCAATGTCATAAAACAATATGTGTACTAATTGTTTAATGAGAAGCTAGTTTGTTCTACAAACCTTCATCTAAAGTACAATAATTTTAAAAAAAGAAGAAGACCAAGGAGCCAGGAGAGGCTAGATCATATATGGCCTCATAGGGCTGAGCAAGAGT
>NW_004444005.1:7011601-7059832 GCF_000243295.1 Trichechus manatus latirostris | reverse complement strand
TACTAACTGTTTAATGGAAACTATTTTGTTCTGTAAACCTTCATCTAAAGTGAGAATAGCAGCACAACTGGAAGAATGTAATCGATGTCACTGAATTTTACATGTAGAAATTTTTGATATGCTGTATCTTTGGCTATGTGTATTTTCACCAAAAAAAAAAAAGAAAAAAAATGTCCTCCAAGGTCAAGAAGGGAGAGTGTTGTCATGTTGTGGGGTTGTTAACCAACGTCATAAAACAGTATGTGTACTGACTGTTTAATGAGAAACTATTTGTTCTGTAAACCTTCACCTAAAGTACAATGAAAAAGGGGCAAAAAAAGATGGCTGCTATCATGATTATCATGAATAATCCTTAATGGGCACTTGGCACACAGAGGCTAGACGTTGGCTGGGTCTCCTCACAGTGGATTGCTGGTGTGCCCCATGGGGGCGCTGTGAGACATCCTACATGATGACTGTAGTAGGTTGAATTGTGTCCCTCCAAAATATATGGACAAGTCCCCAACCATGGTACCTGTAAATGTGACCTTGTTTGGAAACAAGGGTCTTTGCAGATGTAATTATGTTATGGATCTCGAGATGAGGTCACCCTGGATTTAGGGTGGACATTAAATCCAATGACAGGTGTCCTTATAAGAGAAGGGCAGAGGAAGATTTGATACACACAGAGGAGAAGGCCATATGAAGATGGAGGCAGAAATTGGAGTGATGCTGCCACAAGCCAAGGAATGCCTGGGACCACTAGAAGCTGGAAGAGGCAAGGAAGGACCCTCCCCTAGAGACTTGGAGGGAGCATGGCCCTGCCAACACCTTGATTTTGGACTTCTGGCCTCCAGAACTGTGAGAGAATAAATTTCTGTTGTTTTAAGCACCCTGTCACTTTGTCACAGCTGCTCCAGAAACTCAGACAACAGTGAGCAGGTAGTCGTGACCAGGTGCACACTGGCCTTGAGGTCAAATGCTACTGGACCCTGGTAGCCCGGAATCATTTTTTTTTTAATTGGTGTATTTGTGCATCACCAATAGCCATAATCTATTGAAGAAAACCTCAGATATTCAAATCATTAGATGCTTCAGGTGACTGCAAAGTTTAAGGTCACAGGGTTGCAAAGAAGATATTGCTGGTCCTTGCACATCTTGGTTATTTGTTTAAGACTCAGTGGAAATTTCAGGAATTGACCAATATGGCATATAAGTGCAGACATAAATCCTTCTACATGTTCCTTTGTGTAGATCTGTGTGTGTGTGGAGGGGGGGGTGTGCGATGAAAAGGTCCTGGGACCAAGTCAACAAATGTATTAAACCAGGCTCTGGGCTGGGTGATGGCTTCATTCACTTGTCTAGCAGAGTTTGGGTGCTAAGTGGGTGACCCACCTGTTTAACAGTGATTCTCTTCTGGTGGCCCTGGCTCTCAAGGGTGGCCCCTGGCACCCATGAGTGTGTTCTGTGACCTGCCTTCCTGGCCACCACTGAATAGGGTGAACATTCACTCCAAATTACTTCTCTTCTCTCAGGGTGCAAGTGGCTGGTCACCAGTTTCCCTTCCCTCCCCAAGTCCTGGGTGGATATAAGAAAGTAGTGTCATGTCACTGAGCAAGTTATATGTGATTCGGACCTTAAGGGAGAGGTGTGGGTAGGACAGGTGTGGGCTGGTCAGGCAGGAGAAGAGGGAGAAAGGAAAAGGAATGCACACCCATGGATGTTTGTGAGATGGTGAGGAGACCTGGCAAATTAGGGAGGAGAGGGAGTTGGAAAAAGCTGGGGAGGCAAATGTGGGGTTTACAGTTAACTTTACCCAAAGAATTGGGTCTTTGTCCTTGGTTCTTGAAAGAAAACCTCTAAAACCTTGGAACTTACCAGTAATTGGAGTCTTGGTTTTCCATGAGGACTTCAGACCACACCTGAGGGTTTATACTGATAAAGTGAGTCTTGGGTAGAAAGACCAATGAACTTCAGGAGAGGGAGGCTGGAGGTTGAGTTCAGCTAGATGGTCAATGATTCAATCAATCATACCTACATAATGGGCCCCTAATAAAAGCTTTGGACACTGATGTTCCATGGGCTTCCTGGTTGATGAAAGAGATCGATGCACAGGGAAAGGCAGCACATCCTTTGAGACACGGAAACTCTGCATTGGGAACCCTCCCAGACCTCGCCTTGTGCGTCTCTTCATTTGTATCTTTTTTGCTACAATAAAACTGTGATCGTAAGTCTAGCATTTTCCTGGGTTCTGGGAGTCATTCTAGTGAATTATCAAACCTGAGGGGAGTGGGGGTGGTGGTGATGGGAGTTCCCTAACTTGTAGCCAGCGGGTCAGAAGTGAGGGGGCAGCCTGGGGAAGCTCAGGCTTACGGCTGGCATTCTGCAGGGTAGTGGGAACCTCCAAATATGTAGTCAGCCAAGTCAGAGATGAGGGGGCCCTTGGGGACACGCAGCTTACAGTGGGCATCCTGAGTGGGTAGAGGAAACTCCTGAATTTGATCATGAAGATGGTATATGACATGGCATATGACCAGGCAGCATTTCGTTCAGTTATGACTTGGAGCCAACTTAATGGCACCCAACAACAACATATTCCTGTACATCCCTTTTATATATCTAGTCTCCTATCTCACAGCCCACTGGAGGTAGATGGTGCGAATATGCTTGTCATCACCATTTTGCAGAGGAGGAAAGTGAGTCATACAGAAGTTGAGGGACTTTCCCCAAGTCTCACAGCAGGTTATGGTGGAGGCATGGCTGGAACTCAGAGAAAGGGCTCTCCTGAGCCCGGATCCATTTCCCCAGGAATGTCCTGGGCTGAGGTCCTGTATGAAAGTGGAGATTGGAGTGACTTCTCAACCAGAAATCAGTGAAAGGTATATAAGTGTGTTTCGACAACAGACGATTATTAATTAAGAGGTGACTTCCATTAGCTCCTGCTCTGAGTAGGACCGTGTGAGGCAAGCACTCCCCACCCCAGCAGCTCACTCTGCAGTGCACACTTGGACAGGCTCCTGCACTGAAGTCAGGGGCATGATGCCCACTGGCTGGGGGCCAGCAGACTGGTGACAAAGGGGCTTGCAAACTGTGCACTTGACAGAGCCTTTTATTGTGCTGAAGCACACTGATGTCCTATGCAGAGGGGACGTAGAACACTGGGGACTTGGGAAGAAGATGCTGGCAGAGCCAGAACATTTGTCCCTGTGTATGGAACAGTATTTCTCCTCACGTCTTTTCCCATTGATTGATTAATTTATGATGTTGTTATTAGGTGCTGTTGAGTTGGTTCCAACTCATGATGACCTTATGTACAACAGAATGAAAAACTGCCTAGTCCTGCGCCATCCTCACAATTGTTGTTATACTTGAGCCCATTGTTGCAGCCACTTCGTCATTCCATCTCGTTGAGGGTCTTCCTCTTTTTCGCTGACCCTCTACTTTACTAAGCATAATGTCCTTCTCCTGGGACTGGTCCCTCTTGATAACATGTCCAAACTATGTGAGATTAAGTCTCGCCATCTTTGCTTCTAAGGAGCATTCTGGCTGTACTTCTTCCAAGACAGATTTATTTGTTCTTCTAGCAGCCCATAATATATTTAATATTCTTCGCCAACACCACAATTCAAAGGCATCAATTCTTCTTTGGTCTTTCTTATTCATCGTCCAGCTTTCACATGCATATGAGGTGATTGAACACACTATGGCTTGGGTCAAATGCGTCTTAGTCTTCAAGGTGACATCTTTGCTTTTCAACACTTTAAAGAGGTCTTTTGCAGCAGATTTGCCCAATGCAATATGTCATTTGATTTCTTGACTGCTGCTTCCATGGGCGTTGATTGTGGATCCAAGTAAAACGAAATCCTTGACAACTTCAGTCTTTCCTCCATTGATCATGATGTTGCTTATTGGTCCAGTTGTAAGGATTTTTGTTTTCTTTATACTCAGATGTAATCCATACTGAAGGCTATGGTCTTTGATCTTCATCAGTAAGTGCTTCAAGTCCTCTTCACTTTCAGCAAGCAAAGTTGTCATCTGCATATCGCAGGTTGTTAATGTGTCTTCCTTCAATCTTGATGCTGCATTCTTCTTCATATACTCCAGCTTCTTGGAGTATTTGCTCAGCGTACAGACTGAATAAGTATGGTGAAAAGATGCAACCCTGAGGCACACCTTTCCTGACTTTATACCACGCAGCATCCCCTTGTTCTGTTCGAATGACTGCCTCTTGGTCTATGTACGGGTTCCTCATGAGCACAATTAAGTGTTCTGGAATTCCCAATCTTCGCAATGTTATCCATGATTTGTTATGATCCACACAGTCCAGTGCCATTGCATAGTCAATAAAACACAGGTAAATATCTTTCTGGTATTCTCTGCTTTCAGCCAGGATCTATCTGACATCAGCAATGATATCTCTGGTTCCACATCCTCTTCTGAATTCATCTTGAATTTCTGGCAGTTCCCTGTTGATGTACTGCTGCAGCCACTTTTGAATGATCTTCGGCAAAATTTTTCTTGTGTGTGATATTAATGATACTGTTCGATAATTTCCACATTCTGTTGGATCACTTTTCTTGGGAAGGGTACAAATATGGATCTCTTCCAGTTGGTTGGCCAGGTAGCTGTCCTCCAAATTTCTTGGCAAAGACGAGTGAGTGCTTTCAGCACTGCATCCGTTTGTTGAAGCATCTCAAGTTCCTGGAGCCTTGTTTTTTGCCAATGCCTTCAGTACAGCTTGGACCTCTTCCTTTAGTACCATTGGTCCCTGATCATATGCTACCTCCTGAAATGGTTGAACATTGACCAGTTCTTTTTGGTACAATGTATTCTTTCTGTCTTCTTTTGGTGCTCTCTGCCTCATTTAATAATTTCCCTATAGAATCCTTCAATATTGCAACTTGAGGCTTGATTTTTTTCTTTACTGCTTTCAGCTTGAGAGATGCTGAGCATGTTCTTCCCTTTTGGGAATACTTTGTATCCTCGAGCCACCCTTTGAAATCTTCTGTTCAGATCTTTGACTTCATCATTTCCTCCATTTGCTTTAGCTACTCCACGTTCAAGAGCAAGTTTTAGAGTCTTTTCTGACATCCATTTTGGTCTTTTCTTACTTTTATGTCTTTTTAATGACCTCTTGCTTTCTTCATGTATGATGTCCTTGATGTCATTCCACAACTCTTTTAGTCTTTGATCGTTAGTGTTCAACACATTACATCTATTTTTGAGATGGTCTCTAAATTCAGGTGGGATATACTCAAAGTCATACTTTGGCTCTCGTGGTCTTGTTCTAATTTTCTTCAGCTTCAACTTGAGCTTGCATATGAGCAGTTGATGGTCTGTTCCACAGAGGGACCCTGGCCTTGTTCTAACTACTGTTGTTGAGGTTTTCATCATCTCTTTCCACAGATGTAGTCGATTTGATTCCTATATATTCCATCTGGCGAGGTCCATGTGTATAGTCACTATTTATGTTGGTGAAAAAACGTATTTGCAGTGAAGAAGTCTTTGGTCTTGCAAAACTCTATCATGCCATCTCTGGCATTGTTTCTGTCAGCAAGGCCATATTTTCCGACTACCATTCCTTCTTTGTTTCCAATTTTTGAAATCCAATCACCTGTAAGTATCAGTGCATCCTGATTGCATATTTGATCAATTTCAGGCTGTAGAAGCTGGTAAAAATCTTCAATTTCTTCATCTTTGGCCTTAGTGGTTGATCTGTAAATTTGAATAATAGTCGTAGTAACTGGTCTTCCTTGTAGGCATATGGATATTATCCTATCACTGCCAGCATTGTACCTCAGGAGAGATCTTGAAATGTTCTTTTTGACAGTGAATGCAACACTGTTCCTCTTCAACTTGTCATTCCTGCATAGTAGACCACATGATTGTCCAATTCAAAATGGCCAATACCAGTGCATTTCCGCTCACCAATGTCTAGGATATCGATGTTTATGTGTTTATGTGTTCCATTTCATTTTTGACGATTTCCAATTTTGCTAGATTCATACTTTGTATGTTCCATGTTCCAGTTATTAATGGATCTTTGCAGCTGTTTCTTCTCATTTTGAGTCATGACACATTAGCAAATGAAGGTCCCGAAAGTTTGACTCCATCCATGTCATTAAGGTGGACTCTGAGGAGGCAGCTCTTCCCCAGTCGTCTTTTGAGTGACTTCCAATCTGAGGCACTCATCTTCCAGCACTATATCAGACAATATTTCGCTGCTATTCATAAGGTTTCCGCTGGCTAATTTTTTTTAGAAGTAGACCACCAGGTCTTTTTTCCTAGTCTGTCTTAGTCTGGAAGCTCAGCTGAAAACTTGTCCGCCATGGGTGACCCTGCTGATATTTGAATACAGGCGGCATAGCTTCCAGCATCGTAACACACAAGCCCCCACAGTACGACAAACTGATAAATGTGTGTGTGTGCGGGGGGGAGATTGACTGGAAGATGATAGATAGATAAATAGATGATTGGTAGCTAGATAGATGATAGTTAGATGGATGATAGATGATACATAGATAGACAGATAGACAGACAGACAGCTGCCCTAGAGTCAACTCTGAACAAACATTACCCGGCCCTGCATTATCCTCACAATTGCCAGCATGTTCAGGTCCATCATTGCAGCTATTGTGCCAATCCATCTCACCGAAGGCCTACCCGTATTGGCCCCGTACCTTACCAAACATGATGTCCTCCTCCAGCGATTGATCCCTCCTAATAATGTGTCCAAAGCAAGCAAGTTAGACAAAGTTCTATTGTGCTCCATACAGTTTTCATCACCTAGTTTTTGGAAGTAGATCTCCAGGCCTTTCTTCTTTGTCTGTCTTAGTCTGGAGGCTCCTCTGAAACCTCTCCACCATGGGTGACCCTGCTGGTGTTTGAAATTCCGGTGGAGTAACTTCCAGCATCACAGCAACATGCAAACCTGCACAGAACGACAGACAGATGGCTAGTGGTTCCCATCTAAAGTCTCTCCTTTATCCTGGCCTGCAGGAATCTGCTAAGCTATTTTCCCCCTTGCGATTGACTTCTGCTCCTGCAAACCTAGGAGCTAGTCGCTCCTAGCTGAACAGTGAAAACTGCACCGAATTAAGATTTTTTCCATTCTTGGAAAATTATTTCCCTCTGCAAGTTAATAATCTCTATTGATCACCATTCTCAGGGCAAATAATTCACTCTGGGAGATAGTGGCAGTGTGAATTGTACCTGATTTACCTGAAAGAGATTTGAACTTTAAAAAAATATCCCCCCTTTAACTGTGGAGCTGAAATAGCTCAGAATTCTTATAGTGATTATAATTATGACGATGTTTAGTGAGTACAGCGAGGTATTAGACACTTTACACCCATTCTCTCCACTTCCCAGAAAACCTCTGCAGGTTACAACTCATTATCCCCGTTAGAGAGAGAGAGACAGAGAAAGAGCTTATTAGGGATCTACATCTCAGAGAGGTTAAATAACTTACTTGAGGTCACACAGCTGGTCAGATTTGACCTAAGACTTGAACCAGGTGTGTCTGCCCACACTTCCCCCATTCCCTGAAGATGCTCTGATTCCAGGACATCGGAGCTGGGAAGGACCTTAATCTTGTCCACCCGTGGTTTTGCAGGTGCAGACACCCACCCTCAGAGGGGAGACTGGAGGGGAGACTGAAGGGGAGACGAGGACAGCTCAGAGTTCTAGAAGGGAGGAGTGCTGGCTCGTTTTCCTCCTGGGTGGAGCACCAGACACAGAGCATGAGGGAGGAGGGGGGAGGGATGAGGGCTTGGTTGGCTGAGGTAGGGAGGAGGGAGGGGGATGGCCAGTTGGAGACAGACTAGATCTCAGCAGGCCAGAGATCCACGTGCAGGGTAGCAAGGGGAAGGAATGTACCCGAATGGGGACAGATTGTTGTCAGGCTCAGATCGGTAGAAAGTGTGGGCTGGTCAGGGGCCACCAGGTGTCTCTCCATCACACACCCCTTGGGTCACCTGCTGGTCTCATTGTCTCCATGGTGCAGGCGTCTGTGGGTCCTCCAGCAGGCGGGTCCATGTTATGGATTCAGCTCCAGCCTTGCTCTTCAGATGTGTGCGTGCTGCAAGCCAACCACCCTTCCTCTGTGTGCCCAGCTGAGGAACTGCTTACACAAGCAACTCTTTCCTTGGTTTGTGTATTTTTGTCTCAATGAGCTTTTCTGTGTGTGTGTGTGCGTGTGTGTGCGCGTGTCTCTGTGTGTGTGAGTCTTTCATTGGGTAGCTCTTATCTCGAAGGAAGGCCACCTGACCTACATCTATATCAGCTCTCACCTGCACCCTCAGGACTCTCCATTGGTGCCTCCCGCTGAGACCTTGTCTCCCACCTCCCTGGTACGCCATGAGCATTGCAAGCAGTGGAGCCCGAATTGAACCCCTTGTTTTTGTTAGTTGCCGGCAAGTCGGCTGAGACTCAAGACGACTTTGTGTACAACAGAGCGAACCGTTGCCTGGAGGTGTGCCATCTTCATGCTCATTGGTGTATCTGAGTCCACTGTTGTGACTGTCGTGTCTATCTGTCTCACTGAGGGCTTCCCTCGTTTTCACTTACCCTCAACTTTACCAAACATGATGTCCTTTTCTAGTGATTGGTCTTTCTTGATGATGTGTCCAAAGTGTATGAGCCTGTCGATAAACCTCCCCTCCTCATTCTCGCTATCTTTGTGATGGGCGCCCAATGACCTCCATGCCCAAATGACAAACTTACAGTCCTGCTTAACTCCGCTCACTCAACTCCACACCCAATCAGACGCGAGTCTGGTCTACATCTCTCTCATCTCTGTCCTCTCCTCTCTATTCCCACAGTCCCTGTGCTGTGGCCTCTCAGCTGACCTCTCTGCCCTGAGTCTCTGCTTTTGAAGCCAGAGTGAGCTCTCTAAAATGAAAATCTCAGAGGCAGGGCAAAGGCATAGAGTACCATATCGTCTTCCTCTGAACAGCAAGCCTTCTCGGCCATCAGTCTCCAGTGTCCTGACACTCTGATCCAGAGCAGCATGTCTAGGAGTCTGTCCTGCAGAAAGGTCCTGGGTGGCACAAATGGCTTGTGCTTGTCTACTAACCTAGTTGGTTAGTAGTTGGTTGGCAGTTTGAACCCACTCAGTGGTGCTGTGGGAGAAAGTCCTGGTGATTTGCTTCCGTAAAGATTATTGTTGTTTTTGTTTTTGTTAGTTACCATTGAGTTGGCTCCAAATCATCACAACCTTATATATAATAGAATAAAATGTTGCTGGGTCCTGCGCCATCCTCATAATCATCGCTATGTTTGATCCCACTATTGCAGACTCCCAACAGTCCATCTTGTTGAGGGTCTTCTCTTTTTCTTTGACCTTTTACTTTACCAAGCATGATGTCCTTCTCCAGGGGCTGGTCCCTCCTGATAACATGTCCGAAGTAAGTGAGATAAAGTCTCGCTATCCTGGTTTCTAAGGAGCGTTCTGGCTGTACTTCTTCCAATACAGATTTGTTCATTCTTCTGGCAGTCCAAGGAAAATTCAGTCCACCATCTGACTGTCAGTTTGTTGTACTGTGGTGGCTTGCATGGTGCTGTGATGCTGGAAGCTATGCCACCGGCATCTCAAATACCAATAGGGTCACCCACGGTGAACAGGTTTCAGTGGAGCTTCCAGACTAAGACAGACTGGGAAAAAGGTCTGGTGACCTGCTTCCAAAAATTAGTCAATGAAAACCTTATGGCTAAACCGTAAAGATTACAGCTAAGAAAACTCTACGGAGCAGTTCTACTCTGGTATGCATTGGGTCGCCATGAATTGGAATCAACTCGACAGCGATGGGTTTGGGTTTTTTGTTTTGGTCCTACAGAAGGATGTGTGTCAGCGAGCACAGAGGATGTTGACAGCAGCGTTATGAGCAAAAGTGAAAAACACCCCGAATGTCCACCACGTGGGAGCTAGGTACATCCCATTCCTGAACTGGATCCTGGGACAGAAAAAGGACATTGCTGGGAAAACCAGCAAGATTGAAATAAAGGCTGCAGTTCAATTAACAATAACGTACCCGTGTTAATTTCTGAGTTTTGACAGATGTCCGTGGTCGTGTTCACATTGTCGGGAAGCTGTGTGAAGGGGATATGGGAATTCTCTTCATAACTTTCCTATAAATCTAAAATTATTCCAAAATAAAAAGTCTGTTTTAAAATAAAATAAGAAATGGTACAATCCCTTAAAATACTGCCCTGAGATAATCTTTAAACCTTAAACCAAAAATACCCCCTGAAGTCTTCTTAAAACCAAACCACAGTTTAGCTTCGCTAGTAAGAACTGTCTGCCTTGAGCATTGTGCTCTTTTAAGATCAGCTATATGGGATCAAATGGACAACAACTCAAAAGTTTAGATAGGAAACTTAGGGGGCAGTGAGTTTATGTTAATGGGTAAGGAACAACTCAGAAAAGGAAGGTGAGAATGGTTGTACAACTCAAAGAATATAATCAATGTCATTGAATTGTACATGTAGAAACTGTTGAACTGGTGTATGTTTTGCTGTGTATATTATCAACAACAGCAAAAACAAAATAAAATGAAGTACATTGTTGTTGTTAGGTGCCGTCGAGTTGGTTTCAACTCATAGTGACCCCACGTACAACAGAACGAAACACTGCCTCGTCTTGCGCCATCCTTACAATCGTCGTTATGCTTGAGCCCGTTGTTGCAGCCACTGTGTCAGTCCATCTCGTTGAAGGTCTTTCTCTTTTTTGCTGACCCTCTACTTTACCAAGCATAATGTCCTTCTCCAGGGACTGATCCCTCCTGATAACATGTCCAAAGTATGTGAGATGAAGTCTCACCATCTTTCCCTCTAAGGAGCATTCTGGCTGCTCATCTTCTAAGACAGACTTGTTTTTTCTGGCAGTCCACGGTGTATTCAATATTCTTCACCAACACCATAATTCAAAGGCATCAGTTCTTCTTCGGTCTTCCTTATTCATTGTCCAGCTTTCGCATGCATATGAGGCGATTGAAAACAGGTGCATCTTAGTCTTCAAGGTGACATCTTTGCTTTTTAACACTTTAAAATAAAGTGTATATATATATATATGTGTATACACACACACACACACACACACACACACACACACACATACACATATATATAATATGGAGCCCTGGTGGCGTAGTGGTTAAGAGCTTGGCCGCTAATCAAAAGGCCAGCAGTTCGAATCCACCAGCCACTCCTTGGAAACCTAATGGGACAGTTCTACCCTGCCCTATAGGGTCACTATGAGTCAGAATCAACTTGTTAGCAGAGGGTTTGGTTTTTTTTCGTTTTGTATACGTACATATAAAGAAATTGTGCAGTCCTGCAATGGAATGCTATGGAGGCTTAAAAAAGAAGGGGTCTGCTTATGGCTATGAAAAGTGTCCCTGATATGCTTATGGACAAAATCAAGCTGCAAAATAGGAACATGACACCATTTATTCCTTTAAAAAGCACCCTCTGAGGGTGTGTACGTGCCCACGTATGTGCTGCTTCTTCTTCTTTGTTGCTGCTGTTTTGATCCTGCAAGGATCCGTAAACCAGTTAGTGCCAGTCGACTCTGGCTCATGGTGACCCCATGTGTGTCAGAGTAGAACTGTCCTCCATAGAGTTTTCAATGGCTGATTTTTCAGAAGTAGATCACCAGGCCTTTCTTCCGAGGTGCCTCTGGGTAGACTTGAACCACCAACCTTTGGGTTAGCAGCCGAGCACGTTAACTGTTTGCACCACCCAGGGACCCTGAGAGGAAAACCAGCAGTGACCTCTGGAGAATGAGATCTGGAAAATCGACTCTCACGTTACACTCTTTGCCATCGTTTTAACTGGCTGTAACAAATACACATTACTTCTATAGTTTAAAAATACGCATATTTACTAAAGCAGACTTGATTATATCAATTCTCTTCTTAAAGCACTTCAGTAGATTGTTCGCTGATTCATCCAATACTTATTGAGTATCTGCTTGTCCCAGGCATGGTGCTTGCTGCTGATGTTGAGCAGCTAACCAAGACTCAGTGGCGGTTGCAGCCTGGGGTGGGGCGGGTGGTGACTAACAGGTCAGTTCTATACAGTCTAGGAGTTTAGGTGCAAATGGTTAATGTGCTCGGCTGCTAACCGAAATGCTGGAGGTTCAAATCCACCCACAGGTGCGTCGGAAGAAAGCCTGGCAATCTACATCTGAAAAATCAGCCATTGGAGTCGGAATCAACTTGATAGCAACTGGTGTGGTCTTTGGTTTTCTAGAGAGTCTGGGAAGTGTCGTCACAGAGACAGCCCAGGCTGCTGTGGAGACCTCTGGAAAGACGCTGAGCCAGGTGAGGGGTGTCAAGGCCTGACTCCGGGCGAGGGGGCCACCTCAGCTGAGGATGGAAGAACAGAAACAGAGCACTTCTCCGGGTGGGGGGAGAATGGGGAGGCTGGGTAAAGGCCCAGAGATGAGCTTGGGGGGTTTGAAGGATTGCTGGGGTTCCGTATGGCTGGAGTGACCAGTAAGGCCCAGGAGGGGAGCATTAGCCTGTGGAAGCACTGGATCCTGGGGCTGCTGAACTTGTCTTGGGAGGGACATGTTCAAATTTGCAGCCCTGTCGTAAACAAGTTGGAAAGGCCAGTTATCCAGGTGAGGGGAGGAATCCAGGTGGCGATGGACAGTTGGAAGCATCATTTTGCCATAGGGCCTGGGGACAGATGGTCGGTGGTGGTGAGAGCAAGCTCAGGGTCGGCCCCAGGCTCTGATGGGGCCTGGGTGGGCCGGCCATTCACTTAGGTCCAAAATGCAGACGGGGGAGTAGGCTTGGGGAGAAGAGGTAGATTCTCTTTTGGACACATTACATTTGCTTTGCTTTGGGCAGTTCCTGCAGGCTGATAACTGGGCATCTCAGGAGAGAGATCGTGACCGGAAATGGAGATTTAGAAGCCTAAATCCCCACTTGATGGCCATTTTTCCTCCCTAACTCCAGGCAAATCCTAACAGCCAAACACAGCAGCACGGAAAGCAAGGGAAACATTTAGAATGGCATCTGAAGGAACTCCTAGGCACAATTTGGTTTCTTTCCTCCAAGCTCTGATCTGGTCTTCATCCAACATGGTTGGTTGGTTGGTTTAATCCTAGACTTAAGGCAAACTCTGTTTCCAATTCCCTTTAAATTCCTCATCTTGTCTTAGCTCTTCCTAAGGCCTCCTCCCCTTTGACCTTGTAGGTCAGATGGTGGTCTGATGTTTGCGCTGCTTCCCCCAGAGGGTGGAAGTCTTCCTGTTCTGGCCTCTAAACCCAAGCAAAACAAACCAGTTGCTGTTGAGTCAACTGTGACTCAGGGCAACCCCACGTGTATCAGAGTAGAACTGCTCCATAGGGTGTTCAAGGCTGTGACCTTTCAGAAGCAGATTGCCAGGCCTGTCTTCCGAGGACCCTCTGTATGCGTTCAAACTACAAACCTATTAGTTAGTAGTTGTCTTAGTTATCTAGTGCTGCTATAACAGAAATATCACAAGTGGATGGCTTTAACAAACAGAAGTTTATTCTCTCACACTTTAGGAGGCTAGAAGTCCAAATTCACGGTGCCAGCTCCAGGGAAAGACTTTCTCTCTCTGTCAGCTCTGGGGAGAGGTCCTTGTCATCAATCCTCCCCTGTCCTAGGAGCTTCTTAGCGCAGGGGCCTTGGGTCCAAAGAATGCACTACCCTCTTTGTTCTGCATTCTTGGTGGTATGAGGTCCCCCTGTCTCTCTGCTCACTTCTCTCTTTTGTATCTCAAAAGAGACTGACTTAAGACACAAGCTAATCTTGTAGACTGGGTCCTGCCTCATTAACACAACTGCTGCTAATCCCACCTCATTAACATCATGGTGTTGTCCTTAGGTGCTGTTGAGTCAGTTCTGACTCATACAGACCCCGTGTACAACAGAACGAAACACTCCCCTGTCCTGCACCATCCTCACAATCGTTGTTATGCTTGAGCCCGTTGTTGCAGCCACTGGATCAATCTGTCTCATTGAAGGTCTTCCTCTTTTTTGCTGGCCCTTTACTTTACCAAGCATGATGTCCTTCTCCAGGGACTGATCCCTCCTGACAACATGACCAAAGTATGTGAGACATAGTCTCACCATCCTTGCTTCTGAGCAGCATTCTGGCTGTACTTCTTCCAAGACAAATTTTTTTGTTCGTTTGGCAGTTCATGGTATATTCAATATGCTTCGCCAACACCACAATTTAAAGGTGTCTGTTCTTTGGTCTTCCTTACTCATTGTCCAGCTTTCACATGTATATGAGTCGATTGAAAACACCATGGCTTGGGTCAGGTGCACCTTAGTCTTCAAGGTGACATCTTTGCTTTTCAACACTTTAAAGAGGTCTTTTGCAGCAGATTTGCCCAATACAATGCATCTTTTGATTTCTTGACGGCTGCTTCCATGAGTGTTGATTGTGGATCCAAGTAAAATGAAATCCCTGACAACTTCAATCTTTTCTCTGTTTAGCATGATGTTGCTTATTGGTGCAGTTGTGAAGATTTTTGTTTTCTTTATGCTGAGGTGTAATCCATCCTGAAGGCTGTGGTCTTTGATCTTCGTCGGTAAGTGCTTCAAGTCCTCTTCACTGTCAGCAAGCAAGGTTGTGTCATCTGCGTAATGCGGGTTGTTAATGAGTCTTCGTCTCATCCTGATGTCGCGTTCTTTTTCATATTGTCCAGCTTCTCGGATTATTCGCTCAGCATACAGATTGAATAAGTATGCTGAAAGGATACAACCATGATGCACACCTTTCCTGGCTTTAAACCACGTACTATCCTCTTGTTCTGTCCAAACAACTGCCTCTTGATCTATGTACAGGTTCCTCATGAGCATAATCAAGTATTCCAGAATTCTCATTCCTCACAGTTATTCATAATTTGTTATGATCCACCTAGTTGAATGCCTTTGCATAGCCAATAAAACACAGGGAAATATCTTTCTGGTATTCTCATGTGGGGGCATTAACATCATAGAGGTAGGATTTACAACACACAGAAAAATCATGTCAGATGACAAAATGGTGGACAATCACACAATCCTGGGAATCATGGCCTAACCAAGTTCACACATATTTTTGGGGGACAGAATTTAATCCATGACGGTAGTCAAGTGCATAACTGTTTGGGCCACCCCGGAACTCCTTCCTGACCTGTAACCCTCCACGTATTCTGCTTGACTATTGAAGCTAATTAGATGACATAGTTGGGAAAGCAGGTGAGCTCCTGGCATCCCCTGGAGGGCACTCTTCATGTCACTTTTGGGCACTTTTTCCAGGTTGTCCTGGTGTAGTGACCTAATCCCCCAATGGCACAGCAATTGACACAAAATAAGGGCTGTGCTTTCACCATGTCTATTTCCTCTACAGCCTTTCTACCTGTAGCAGGTTGAATGGTGGCCTCCGAAAAGATATGTGCACGTCCTAACCCCCAGAAGCTGTGAACATGACCTATTTGGAAAAAAGATCTTTGCAGATGTGATAAAGTGAAGGATCTCGAGATGGGATCATGCTGGATTATCTAGGTGGACCCTAATACCCCCAGTGACAGGTATCCTTATAAGAGACACACAGAGGGATATAGGAGGAGGCCACATGATGACACAAGACGAAATTGGAGAGATGCAGCCACAAGCCAAGAAACACCTGGAGCCACCAGGAACTGGAAGAGACAAAGAAAGATCTTCCCTAAAACCTTCAGAGGGAGTGTGGCCCTGCTAACACCTTGATTTTGGACTCCCAGCCTCTAGAACTGAGAGAGAATAGCTTTCTGTTGCTATAAGCCACGTAATTTGTAGCTCTTTGTTACGGCAGCAAGAGGAAACTCATACACTGCCAAACTGTGTTCTGTGGACCAGCAGCATCAGCAAGGAGCTGGCTGGAAGTGCAGAATCTCAGCCCCTCTTCCCAGATCTCGTGGAAAGAACTTGCATTTTTACAAGATCCCTAGGTGATTCCTATGCACATTCAAGTTTGAGAAGCTGTTCAGTATCCCAGACAGTGCTTTGAGTATATAAATAACATCTCAAAAACCATCTGTTGAACTGATAAATGATAAAGAATTGAATAGTAGCCAGAAGCATTACTGATTCCTAGCACATTGCCTGCCATACAGTTAACCCTCAGCACATGTTTACTGAATGAATGATTGAATACGTAAATTCTCATTCTTACTGCTTATCTGTAGCTGAGCAGACTTCAGACATTTTTCATTAGAATTAGAACCAGACAGGAGAGGTTGGTGACAGCGGTGAGCATCTTCTTGGGAACTATTTCTTCATCAAGACGGATTTCTGGATTGCATCCGGGTTTAACTGGGGTAAACGGTCTGCAGAAATCTGCCTGTCAGTAAACAGAAGTTTGTGCAAAGGAGTGGGGAGAACAGACCTATAGCAAGTGCACAAAGTAATTTCCACCTGTAAAAGAAAATAGAATTAGAGAGGGTGGGTCACTTCCTTCCACTGAATGTTGTGGGCTGGATCAGAGGAGCCAGGAGAGGGAACTTCAAAACAAACATGTGCCCGGGACAGGTGCCACGGATTGCCAACACTTAGTTTGGTGCTATGCCAGTTTGGTGCGCACATACCTACCAGCTGTGTGGGCTGCTCTGGGTGACACCGATGTGTCTTTGGGAATTTTTCTGACCCAGGACCCTTCCTCCTGCCCAGTTTGCATCATAGTCATTGTGTTTGCTGTGCTTTTTCTCTAAAACCATGTTCTTCGGGAGTAGTTTGTGTTGGCAGGGGTATTGTGCTTGGGGGAGGCGGGGGCTGAGATATTTTGCTTGTCGCTCTCCGCACAGTACTCGGGATTATGTGCAATGCAAAAATATCATTGATGGTCCCCTACCTTTGTGGTTTTAGGAAGTCACCTCACCTCTATGAACCCTGAACTTGAGTTTCCTGATACGTAAAATAAGAGTGGGGATCAGAACCAGTGATTTCTAAGGTTCCAGCTCTGAAGTCTAAGTTACTGCCTAGATTTTACGGCGGAATTCACTTCCTCTACTGCTCCAACAAGTTCCTGGAAGCCAGATAGACAGCAGCATAATTACTCCAGAAATTGAAAAAAAGTAATTTCCTTTCTTGAATCTTGGAACTACTTTTCTTCCCTTCTACTTGCATCTGTGAGGCATGGCTATGACCTAAAATGGTATTCATCCATCCGGTCATCTGTCCATCTATCTATCCCATCCATCATCATCCATCTATCCATCCATCCATCCATCCATCCATCCATCCATCCATCCATCCTTCCATCCATCCAGACTCACATAGCCAATGTCAATTGTTTGTCTACACCTGGATGATCTCAGGGACTCAAATTTACTATGTTGTAGCTCAACTAGCTTGCCTCCTCCACCACAAGCCTGTTCTCCTCTGTCTTGCTATTTTGGTTAATGACTTGGAAGTCATCAGAGACCTTTCCTCTCCCTGTTCTTTCACATCCAACGAGCCACCAATTCTGTCCTCTCCACCTCTATTTCTTTAGTCTGGCCCTTCCTCCTGATCTCCGCTGTAACTGCCCTTGTCACATCCTCGTCATTTTTACTTTCATCCACTCATTCATTCGTTCAACAAATACTAGTGCCTGTCAGGTGATAGGCACTGTGCCAGGTACTAGAAATTCAGTGGTATATGGAGCTTGCAGTCCCCTGGGCTATTATAATAGCTTTCCGATCCTCCCTGCCTCCAGGCTCACATCCTCCAAACTATGAAAAGAGAGTGATCTTTCCAAAATTATAATGAGTTACTCATTCTCCTTTTAAAATCTCTTGTTGACTCATCATGGGACCTTGAAAAAGCGCCTTCTCATTTATGGCTCATCTAATATTGGGAACAGAAATTTTTCTTGGCCAGTATCAGTGGACACTTGTGGCATTATTCCCTTCCAATCACATTATTCCCATTGGCCATCTAGAAATGCATCCTAGAGCTGTTTTGCCAGGGATCCCTGATTGAAAGGGCCTCCTTCGAACATTTCTCCAACCTCTGTTAGAGATGAAGAGTTTGTTATTTAGTTTATAAAACCTCCCTTGGTTTTATATGAAGGTCTCTGAGTGGTTGAAACAGTTTTCGCCCATCTACTAACCTAAAGGTTGCTGGTTCGAACCCACCTAGTGGCACTGTGGAAGAAAGGCCTAGCAGTCTGCTTCCATTAAGATTATAGCCAACCCTGAGAGTCTGGCCCCCGGGCACCCTTTCAGCTCAGTGGTGAAGTCACTTCCGAGGTTCACTGTTCAGCCGGGGATTGGACAGCCCCATAAAACAAAATGGGACTAATGCGGCACAGTAGTCCAGGGACAAGGACTAGAAGGCAGAAGGGGACAGGAAAGCTGGTGATAGGGAACCCAAGGTTGAGTAAGGACAGTGTTGACATGTAGTGGGTTTCTTAACCATTGTCATAGGGCAATATGTGTACTAACTGTTTAATGAGAAACTATTTTGTTCTGTAAAGTTTCATCTAAAGTGAGAATAACAGCACAACTCGATGTCACTGAATTGTACATGTAGAAATTTTTGAAATGATGTATCTTTGGCTATGTATATTTTCACCAAAAAAAAAAAAAAAAAGGTCCTCCAAGGCCGACAAGGCAGCATGTTGATGTGTCGTGGGATTGTTAACCAATGTCATAAAACAATATGTGTACTGACTGTTTAACGAGAAAATATTTGTTCTGTAAACCTTCACCTAAAGTACAATTAAAAAAAAAATTTAAAAAAAGATTATAGCCAAGACATAACATAGTTTATAAAGAAAATGTTCTATCTACATTCTACCTTTGTGAGTAGCTTCTGGGGTCTTAAAAGCCTGTGAGCAGCCATCTAAGATACCCCACTGGTCTCACCCCTTCAGGAGCAAGGGAAAATGAAGAAAACTAAAGACACAGTGGAAAGATTAGTCCAAAGGACTAATGGACCACAACTACCACAGCCTCCAATAGACTGAGTCCAGTACAACTAGATGGTGCCCGGCTACCACCACTGACTGCTCTGACAGGGATCACAATAGAGGGTCCCGGACAGAGCTGGAGAAAAATGTAGAACAAAATTCTAACTCACAAAAAAAGACCAGATTTACCAGCCTGACAGAGACTGGAGAAACTGTGAGAGTGTGGTCCTCAGATACCCTTTTAGCTCAGTAATGAAGTCACTCCTGAGGTTCACCGTTTAGCCGAAGATTAGACGGGCCCATAAAACAAAATGAGTCCAGCCCAGGGGCAAGGACTAGAAGGCAGGAGGGGACAGGAAAGGTCAAGAAGAGAGAGTGTGGTCTTTGATCTTCATCAGTAAGTGCTTCAAGACCTCTTCACTTTCAGCAAGCAATGTTGTGTCATCTGCATATCGCAGGTTGTTAATGAGTCTTCCTCCAATCTTGATGCTGTGTTCTTCTGCATATAGTCCAGCTTCTTGGATTATTTGCTCAACATACAGATTGAATAGGTACGGTAAAAGGATACAACTCTGATGCACAACTTTCCTCAGTTTAAACCACGCGGTATCCCCTTGTTCTGTTCGAATGACTGCTTCTTGATCTATGTACAGGTTCCTCATGAGCACAATGAAGTGTTCTGGCATTCCCATTCTTCGCAATGTTATCCATGATTTATTATGATCCACACAGTTGAATGCCTTTGCATAGTCAATAAAACACAGGTAAACATCTTTCGGGTATCTTTGGCCACATACGGTTCTGGTGATTAGGATGTAGACATCTTTGGGGGCCATTATTCAGCTGACAACATCTTGGCACTTGTCCACACCTCCTACCCTGCATTTAACTCACCTGCTCATCCTTCTACGTTCAGCTGGAGCCACCTCTTTCAGGAAGCCTTCCGTCTTCACCCAGGCTGGGCTAGACATTGCCGAGCCCTCCCATTCCACCACTTGTGGCCTCTGCCGTAATCACTGAGTTCCTTTCTGGTTTCCTACTCAGACCACATACTCCTCTGGGTGGTGACCCTGTGCCTCACATGGTGAGCTGCCCGTAAAAACCAGTTGCCGTCAAGTTGACTCCTACTCATGGTGGCCCCATGTGTGTTAGAGTAGAACTCTGCTCCACAGGGTTTTCAATAGGTGATTTATCAGAAGTAGATCACGAGGCCTTTTTTCCAAGGTACCTCTGGGTGAACTCAAACCACCAACCTTTTGGTTAGTAGATGAGTGTACTAACTCTTTGCACCACCCAAGGACTCCGAGTAGCCCATAAAAACCAGTTGCCATCGAGTCGAATCAATGTTGGAAAGAGTGTTGACGTCAAATGAAGGGATGTCCTACTTCTCCCCTGGGGGAGGATACTTTTAGGAAATCCATTGCCCTGAAAAGTGGGGATACTTGCGGATATGTTGTTGCTGTGTGCCATTGAGCTGATTCCGACTCAGTGACTCTATAGGACAAAGTAGAACTGCCCCAAAAGGGCTTCCTAGGAGCCCTAGTGGCACACCAGTTAAGAACTGGGCTGCTAACCAAAAGGTCGGCAGTTGGAATCCACCAGCTACTCCTTGGAAACCCCATGGGGCAGTTCTACTCTATCCTGTAGTGTCACTATGAGTAGGAGTTGACTCAGCGGCAGTGGGTTTTTGTTTTCTGGTAATCTTTATGGGAGCAGATTGCCAGGTCTTTTCTCCTGAGGAGCGACTGGTGTGTTTGAACCACTGACCTTTCAGTTAGCGGCAGAGTGTGTAACCATTGCGCCACCAGGGCCCTTTCTTGTGAATATAATTGGACCTGTAACTGGTCTTTCAGCCTTGGTGGACCACAGGGACACCTGCCTCGTGGGAGTTCGCATTTGAGAGCTGTCCAGCTCCACCACCTCTCTGAGGGTGTGAGCAGTCCCACGCAAATATTTTTGCAGGCCCCTCTCTAAAGAAACAGTTGATTAAACGACGTATTACAAAATTCAGGGCCGGTGTGCAGTATAGCAGGTTACCGATGAAGACATAGAATGATGGGCAGGGAGAGTTGCTTACATATTTGTGTTTTGTCCACTCAGTGCACAAGAAGATCCTTCACGGTGTCAGGGCATCCCTTCTCCCATTCAGGTCTTCTTGTTCCTAATTGTCAAAGGCAGATTCCTGGCTAATTTTGTGTCTACCACAGTCAGGAAAAGGTAGCAGCACTATAATTACTCACAAGGCCACTTCTCTTTGGAACCTGTTAGCTTTGAAACAGTATAGACCTTCCTGCCCTTGCAGGTCCCTAATGGCATTTATTTAATGCTGGTTCCATCATGACTCATGATGTTGCATCAGCTGTCATGCCTTCCGTGAATCCTGGCTCCAGCGACCACCTCCAATGACCCTCCCAAAGGTGGTTACTGTGCTTCAACAGCGATGACCACAACTGAAGTCTTGCCCAGAGTATGCAAAATAAAGTGAATAATTTGTCTTCCAGTCATGTTAAGCTTGCCATTCTGAATTTCATAGTATGAACTTAGAGCAACGTATCTTTTGTCCACATTGCCTCCTGAACGGTTTAGGCCACGATCTCTCAGTGTTGACTACACCCCTGCCGTCCACACACTGCCACCAGTCAGAGGCACGGGCAACACGCTAGGGTAGAACAAGAAGAGGGTCCTGTTCACACAAGGAAGTTCTCCCATCCAGCATGGCTTACAGCTTAGCTGGAAGAGCATGATGTCAATGTATTGCTTAGAGGTGAGACAGGATGTTGATTGGAAGAGTGTGGAAAGGCACAGTTCCATGTTGAGCCATGGTCTGGAAGCCCTGGGACAGGTAGGTGCCATGTGACCTGTGGCATGGAGCCTGCAGGATGGGTAGGTGATTACCTAGTAAGGGATGCACAGGCTAAAGGATGACTGCCACCACCTCGCCACCCTTGGGTGCTGTAGACCAGAGGCAGCCTCAGGTGGAGTAAGCTCAGGCTAGAGCCAAGGCCTGGGCCCACACACATGGGTCAACCTCACAGGTTGGCAGTGGACTGTCTGTCCTGAGTCCTGAACTCGCCTTGCATTTAATGTGAGTTATAGTCACTCAAAACCAACATGTCAACACCTTCTGTCAGCCCGTATCCTGTGGGTCCCAAGATGGTGTCATGAGCATGAGGTTTGGGGTTCCTGAGCCATTTGGTCAACCTTACAGGCCAGGTAAAAGGTTGGAATGTACCCAATATGGGAGCTGGGGTCCACCCTGGATCCTATCTAGGATAAGGATATCCTAGCCAGATGGCACCACCGTCCTGATCGGTTTTAGACACAGGAAAGGTGTTATGAATTGAATCCTACCCCTTAAAATATGTATTGAATTCCTGGCTTCTGTACTTGTGGATGTGACTCTGTTTTGAAATAGGGTTTTTATGTTGTTGCATTAATGAGGTCATACTAGAACAGGGTGGGTCCTAAACCTAATCACTTCTGAGTTATATAAAGACCAGATTAGACACAGAGATAAGCAGACATGGGGGAAGACAAATACCGTGTGAAGATCATCTGCAAGTCAAGGGATGCCAAGGAACCAAGGAACACCTGGGGCTACCAGTAAGGAAGGAATCAACACACCTGAGACCCTGATTTAGACTTTTAGCCTCCAGAACTGTGAGGCAATAAATGTCTGTTCTTCTAAGATGCAACTATTGGTCTCTTCTCATCAGGAGCAAAAGAGAAAGAAGGAACCCAAAGTGTCAGAGAAGAAACTAGCCTATAGGGCTAATAGCCTACACGAGCCACGGCCTCCACTACTCTGAGATCAGAAAAACTAGATGGTGCCCAGCTACCACTACTGACCATTCTGATCAAGCTCACAATAGATGGACCCTGATAGAACGGGAGAAAAATGCAGAACAGAACTCAAATTCTTAAAAAGTCTATCAGTTGAGACTAGAGGACTCTCTGAGACTATCACCCTGAGATACTATGTAAACCTTGAACTGAAGCTCTCCCCTGAGGTCACATTTTAGTGAAATAACAGATTGGCACATAAAATGAAGGATATTACCCATGAGTGTGGTGCCCCATTAAAAAACTATCTATATGATGCTAAAAGTTCATCAATTACTCTAAAGCAAAGATCAGAAAATAAGGGGGCAGGGAAACTAGAGTACTGGAAATGGAAGAACCAGAACACAGTTAAAGAGAATGTTGACACATTGTGAAAAATGTAACTAGTGTCACTGAAAAATTTGTGTAGACATTGTCAAATGGGAAGCTAATTTGCTGTGTAAACTTTCACCAAAAACACATTAAATATTACTATTATTATTTAAATGTCTGTTCTTTAAAGACACCGAATTGTGGTCTTTGTGTTACATCAGCATTAGCAGACTAAGACGAGGGGTCTGAGAAAATGTGGAGGAAGGCACTAGGAAGGGTAGGCCCCAGAGCCTGGGGCCCCATTTGTTAAGGGCTAAGGGTAGCATGGAGCCCTGGTGGCACAGTGGTTAAGAACTTGGCTGCTAATCAAAAGGTAGGCAGTTCTAATCCACCAGCTGCTCCCTGGAAACCCTATAGGGCAGTTCTCCTCTGTTCTATAGGGTCGCTATGAGTTGGAATCAACTCGACAGCACTGGGTTTGTTTTTGTTTGTTTGTTTGTTTTTTAAGGGTAGTACCAACTCTGGGCCTCAGTTTCCTTGTCTGTCACTCAGGAAAAATAGCACAGGTACAGGTGAGAGTGGTGAGTGTGGTAAGACAGGCGTGTATGGTTCTGAGGGTGGGCTGTGGAGGGTGGCTAACATCACCCCAGAGGAGGTAACAGTAAAACTGGGTTCTGAAGGATCGATTGGGATTCATCACAAAATCTTCCCAAGAACTGGGGTCCACGAGGGCTCCGCTGTCGTCTCAGTGCCAATGACATTAATCATCTGTTCCCCTAGAGGGTTTCGAGAGTCATAGACTTGTGAGTTGGAAGGACCTAGAGGCAGCCTCCCAGTTAAGGCAGGATTTCCCTTTGTGGGCCCTGAGGGGTTTGCTGAAGTCTCCCCTTCACCCCAGCCCAGGATTGGCCTCACAGGCATGTGACCCATCAGTCGAAAGTGCCATATGCTCAGAAGGGATTAATGTTCTGTTGCCGCCATCTTGAAATTCTTAATCAATTTTGAACAATGGACCCTGCATTTTCACTTTGCACCAAACCAAAAACTAATCCTATTGTTGTCAAGTTGGTTCCGACTCGTGGCAACCCCACGTGTTACAGAGCAGAATTGCTCCATAGAATTTTCTAGGCTGTCATCTTTCTTTCACAGCGCCGCTGGGTGGCTTTGAACCGCCAACCTTTTAGTTAGTAGTCGAACGCAAATTGCTTGCACCAGCCAGGGGCCTTCACTTTGCACCAAACCCAAACCTATTGCTGTGGAGTCGATTCTGACTTGTGGTGACCCCATGTGCTGCAGAATAAAACTGTGCTCCATAAGGTTTTCAAGTCTGTGACCTTTTAGAAGCAATTGCCAGGCCTTCCTTCTGAGGTGCCTATGGGTGGGTTTGAACCGCCAGCCTTTGTAGTCAAGCACTTACCCGTTTGCACCGTTTGGGCACTTCTTCACTTTCTGCAGGGCCCAACAAACCATGTAGCTGCTCCTAGCCTAGGCTTAACCCCTTACCTCCAGCAAAGACATCTGCAAATGAACTCCATTGTTTCTTGGACATTTGACATAATTTTACTTAATATTTTGTTGTGTTTTTTGCCTAACCGTTCAACGAGCATTATTTCTGCCCCTGGGAATGAAGTTTCTGGTGACAAAGAGTATCCTTGTAACATGTTCTCTTTACTAAGAGAGGCAATATTGTCAATGGAGATTCAAACAGAGGCATCGTATGAATTAGGGAGTGATTACTCCCATTTAAAAGAAGCTCTCGTTTTTAGAAAACGATCCCCCACAGAATTCCTTTAAATAGCCAGCTTTCCTAATGTATTTTTAACATACTTCAACATATTAAAAATTATTTGCACACAGTTTTCTGAGGTCTGTTCATTCAACTAGCGTTTGCTGAGCCACTGCTTAGTGCCAGCCCTGTGATGGCCCGGAAGTTCCATAGCTGGCAGGCAAGTGGTCCCTCCTGGGAGAAATGCCCACCTAGGAGAGCAGTCACCACACCATGCAGGGAGTGAGCGGGTCAGCAGGACCGTGAGCCCAGGCAGATCTGCAGCTCCCCAGAGCCCAAGCCTTTCCCCAAGGCTGGGAGAGGCAGATGGGATCTGAAAGGCAACCCAGGATTGTGCCAGGAAGGATGGGGGGTACAGTTCTAGGGAGAAGGAGAATTGTCAAAGGCCCCAAGGTGTGAAAGTAGAGGGGACTTTAGGAAGAGGCTGTGTTGGCGAAAGGGTTGTGCTGGGAGAGGAAAGGAAGGGCTTGGTTGGCTGCAGAGAGCAAGGGCTTTCATGCTAGTCTGAGGGGTGAGGCCATCCCAGGGCTGTGGGGAGCAGGAATGTCACCCTCAGAGCTGTGGTCTTGGACGATGACCTTGGTGGCAGTAGGAAGACGGAGCAGAGGCTTGCAGGCCTGGAATTGGCAGCTGGCTTCGAGGTGGCTGTGATAGTCCTGGAGAGCAGTGCTGGGTGGGGCCTGGACATAACAGTGGCACCAGAGTGAGAGGAGAACAGAGTCAGGGATCCTCTCTAAGGGGGTGCAGGACAGGGCACAGAAGGGATGGCACTGGAGAGGGAAATTGAGAATTACTGGCCCGTTTCTAACTGGAGCAGCAGGAAGAAGGAAGAAGAGCAAGCCTGGAAGAAGTAATGAACCTGGCAAAGCTCTGAGGCTCAGACACAGCCCCAGAGAGAAGGTGCGGCACCTTAAAGGTTGGCTTCTCAATGTTCTGGAAGTTTCTAACGCGGTGAGGGGAGAAGCGACTCAGAGGAAAACAGTGAGAGAGGAGTTAAATGTAGACCCATGTAAGCCTGTCCAGGAGGGAAGGAGATTGAGAATCAGGTGGACTGGAGGCGTGGGGGAGGCTCCAGGGCAGGGGGACGTCTGGTTGGAAACTTTGGAGCCTCAAGGTTGGTCGGGAGTTAGATGTGAGCAGGGGGCAGGGCAAAAAGGCCCTTCAGACCCAGGGAAGACCATGGGCAGAAACCCCAAGAGAGGAATGTTTACAGCCTGGGAAGTACAAACAAACTCAGAGAGGGAGCACACATGGGGGAAGAGCAGGCCACGAAGATGGGGGAAGTGATTAAGGTTTTGAGTGAAATAGTGTGGATTGCCAGACAGCAAGAATGTCAAAGACAATGACAACAATGATGATGATAATGACAATGACGGTGATGATGATGACAATGGATGATGATGATCACTGATAATGTCAACGATGATGACGACAATAACAACAATGACAACAGGGAAGATGATGGTGCTGATGACGATGATGATGATGACAAAGAGGACAATGATGATGATAATGACATTGACGGTGATGACGATGACAAAGAGGACAATGACGATGATAATGACAGTGACAGCGATGACAAACAGGACAATGACGATGACAATGACATCGACGGCGACGACGACAAAGAGGACAATGACGATGACAATGACATCAACGGCCACGGCGATGACAGAGGACCATGACGATTACAATGACAATGATGGTGATGACGATGACAAAGAGGACAATGACTATGACAATGACAATGACAGCGACAATGACGACAAAGAGGACCATGGCAAAGATGATGACAATAATGATTCTAATGACACTAATAATGTTGACTGACAACCATGACAAGGACAAAGAGGACAATGGTGATGACAACCATGATGACGACAAGGACAGCTAACATTTCTGGAACATTTATGGTGTTCTAAGTGCTGCCTAGAACACCTCACATGCGTGTGTCATTGAGTCCCCACAGCATTGCTCCTGATGTTTGTTATCCTCATTTAACAAGGAAACTGAGAGCAAGAGGGGTTTGTCCAAGGACATGCACAGCTAGGCAGGAGCACCACAGGGATCTGCACCCAGTCCCGCTGACCCCGAGCTCACGTGTCTAACCACGGTGCTCTTCTGCCAACAGATGAAGCCTTGGCTTTCTTGAGCAGGGAGTGATGGGATAAAATAGGAGAAGATGTGCCCTTCTAGAACGAGACTCTTGCAGGGTGTGCCTGCTTCAGCGTTTCCTTCTTCAGATACAAGCACCTGACAAGCTCCCGTTTTGACTCTTCCAGAATTAGGACTTCCAGCTGTGGCCCACATGTTGTCTGGGCATTAAATGGAGCTTCTGGGGCCTCGTGGATGGGTGTGTCAAAGCCCAAGTGCCCCACCAGGCTGGGCCCAGATCACGTCACATGGAGGTGTCTGTGTTCTGTAGATCAGCCTGGGCGGTGGCTGCAGACTTCATTTTCTATCAGCCCCACTGACCCTCTCCTTCTGGGGCCTGTGTCACCTCCCTCCCATCACCCAGGGGAGCTGGCACCACCAGCCTCGTTTTGTAGACCAGTGAGCCAGGCCACTTGCCTGCGGTCATGCAGGGTAAGTGGGAGTGGAACCCCTGCCTTTCCGACTCAAGGCCAGGACTAGGTGGGGCAGGGAAGCTAGCCATTCTCACAGGAAGCCATAGGGAGCCTTTGAGCACAAGGAAGCCTGGCTCAGATCTGTGCTTTTGTGGGGCTTGGGGTGTGAGAGGCAGCTCTTTTACTTCATCATTTCTTCCTTTCACTTTAGCTACTTGCCATTCAAGAGCAACTTTCGGAGTCTCTTCTGATACCCACTTTAGTCTTTTCTTTCTTTTTAATGACCTTTTGCTTTCTTCATGTATGATATCCTTGATGTCCTTCCACAACTCGTCTGGTCTGCAATCACTAGTGTTCAACACATCAAATCTATTCCTGAGATGGTCTCTAAATTCAGGTGGGATATACTCAAAGTGGTACTTTGGCTCTCATGGACTTGTTCTAATTTTCTTCAACTTTAACTTGCATATGAGCAATTGATGGTCTGTTCCACAGTTGGCCTCTGGCCTTGTTCTGACTGATGATATTGAACTTTTCTATCGTCTCTTTCCACAGATGTAGTCGATTTGATTCCTGTGCAGGAATACACTGCCATAACTAATCACCACAAACTGGGTGGCTTAAAACAACAGATACTTATTCTCTCACAGTTCTGGAGGCCAGACTTCCAAATTCAAGGTGTCAGCAGAGCCACGCTCCTCCTGGAGGCTCTAGGAAGAATCCTTCCTTGCCTCTTCCAGCTCCTGGTATCACTGGCAATCCTTGGCATTCCTTGGCTTGTAGACATATTGCTCCATCACATGGCACCTCCCTGTGTGTCTATGTCTCTGTGTCCAAATTCCCTTCTTCTTATAAGGACACCAGTCATATTGGATTAGGGCCCACTCTGATCAAATATGATCTCATCTTTCTAACTATATCTGCAGAGACTGCTTCCAAATAAGATCACATTCACAAGTTCTGGGTGGACTTCGATTTTGGGGGTGCTATTGATTGAATTGTGTGCCCCAAAAATGTGTAGCAACTTGGCTAGGCCATGATTCCCAGTATTGTGTGGTTTTCCACGACTTTGTGATCTGATGTGCTTGTCCTATGTGTTGTAAATCCTAAGCTCTATGAAGTTAATGAAGCAGGATTAGAAGCAGTTATGTTAATGAGGCGGGACTCAATCTACAGGATTAGGTTGTATCTTGAGACAATCTCTTTTGAGACATAAAAGAGAGAATCAAGTAGAGAGGAGAGGGACTTCATGCCACCAAGAAAGAAGCATTGGAAGTGGAGCACGTCCTTCCGGCTGGGGGTCCCTGTGCTGAGTAGCTCCTAGACCAGGGGAAGACTGATGAAAAGAACCTTCTCCCACAGCCAACAAAGACAGAAAACCTTCCCTTGGAGCTGGCACCTTGAATTCGGACTTCTAGCCTGATAGACTGTGAGAGAATAAATTCTCTGTATTAAAGCCACCCACTTGTGGTATTTCTGTTATAGCAGCACTAGTTGACTAAGATGGGGGACACTTATCTAACTTAGTACAGGTTATAAGCTCCCCAGGTCAGGAACTAGATTTCACCTTCTACAGGACTAGCACCCAGGAGGCATTCAATAAAGACCCGCTGGTGGGTTGAGTCCTCAGAGGGATCCCAAGGGCAGAACCTGATGAACTGAAGGACAACCTTGTTCACTGCATATACAGTTTGCGTTTCCAATCGGGGCCGGACTAAAAAGTGTCAAGGAGGAAAAGATCCAAGTGAGCCTTGGTCAAAGACAGGTCTCAGGGGAGAAAGCATGCCCCCAGTGTCGCAGAGTGACCTTGTTTTAGGGCTCTGACCACGAAGAGCTGTTGGTTGGGTCAGGACAGTGAGGGTTTTCTTTCTTGCAGGTGGGGCTGTGTCCTCAGGCCCAGAGTTCTATGCGACTAGAGCCTCTTAGACTGTACCGGGCGGGAATTGTTGAGAAAATGGGGAAGCATTCTGTAGCCAGCCTTCCGACCTCTTCCTGGACCGCTAATCAGAAGCCTTGGGCCCTGCTACGGAGCCTGGGAACCAGCCTTTCTCTCTCCCAGTTTTTTTCTCATTATCAGGAAGCCTCTCTCCCTGTTCTGGGCACGCAGTAACTTTCTCTGTTCTGCCCATGCATGGACACTATATGGCATCTGGTCAACCCCACTTATGTCTCTGTTCCTGGCAGCAAGGGAATAGGGTCTCTCAACTGCAGCACAGAGAGAGGAGCGCAGACCATCAGCCCTGCATCAGCTGCGGGGAGTGACCTGCTGGCCATGGGGGACCTGCAGCTGCCAGGGATGCTGCCCGTGCTCGGTCTTTTCTCTGTGTGAGTAGCGTGTTGTTCTACCCACTGCCTGTGGGGGAGTCTGCCTTTGTTGGTGACCCCAGGCCCTGGTTGACAGGGAGCCCCCTGGATGCCATGACACAGACACCTGGGTGTTCACCTGGATTGGCAGATCCACATCTCGACACCATCAGAATGTGATCAGAGACTCAGAGGGTTGTGTGCATCGAGACCCCTGCTTGGTCTTGGGGGACAGTGTGAGTGGCCGATGTCCCTCTCTTTTCTGTTTTCCATTGAAGATGACTTTCTGTGTGCCTAGGCAAGGCTGGGCACAGTCCCAGCCCCTCGCTGCTCCCACTTCTTTGTTTCCTCCTTGTTAGCAGTGAGACAATTATGGGGCGTGGGGTGGGGAGGGGGCAGCCAGGAGGTGGGGAGGGCAGTAGGCTTGGGGAATCCGAGAAGCTTGGTCTGAGCGAGGCAGGGCTGCCCATGGCCAAAGGGAGGGTGATTCTGCTTCCCTGGGCCTCCTCGTGTTACAGACCAGAAACCGGGGCCTGGGAGGCGGAAAGCAGTGGGTGAGGTCACTTAGAAAGCCAGTGCAGTGACAGGCGAGAGCACTCACGCTGGAGGTCAGCTCCATCTGCCCTCAGGTATGTCCAGTGGTGGAAGGTATGTGTAGCCTTGAATTGGCAGAAGTGGGCATGGCTCTAGGCTGCACCTCTTACCTGCCAGGGACCTTTGTCAAATCCTTTCACCTCCTTGAGCCTCAGCATTCTCACCTGTGGAGGGAGGGTGATAGGACCCCGCTGGCTTGGCCTCCCTCATAGGGTCCCCGTGAGCATCAAACCAAATGAGGTAGCTGGGAAGTCCTCAGTGAGCCTTCTAACGCTTGAGTAGGAAAGAGGGCAGGGGTGGCTTAGTGGTAGAATTCTCGCCTTCCATGTGGGAGACCCGGGTTCAACTCCCGGCCAAGGCACCTCATGCGCAGCCACCACCCGTCTGTCAGCGGAGGCTTGTGTGTCTGAATAGGATTCAGCGGAGCTTCCAGACTAAGATGGACTAGGAAGAAAGGCCTGGTGATCTACTTCTGAAAATCGGCCAGTGAAAATCCTATGGATCACAACAGTCCAATCCACAGCTGGTCACGGGGATGGTGCAGGACCGGGCAGTGTTTTGTTTCCTCGTGCATGGGGTCACCATGAGTCGGGGTCGACTCCACAAAACCCACGCAGGCCATTCCCCAGGGATCGGTTGTGTGCCTGGGCCCACCTGGGACAGAGCGGGGCCTTGCCCGCCGCCTCCCCCGCTGTGGTGGCTAAACAGAGGAGGAGGAGGGCCAGATGCAAACGCTTGTTCCCAAGGGAAACGGGTGTCCCTGGCAAACTGGAGCGTTCTCCGCTGCTTTCAAGCGCACTGGGTCAAGGAGACCCAGGATGAGCGCCCAGGGAGCCGCTGGAGTGACAAGCATCTGTGGCCGATGAGTTAAAAAGCATGTCCACGATCGAAACTCTTTCTCGGCGTTCGGGGATCGGGAGGCAGTGTGTACCACTTGAGAAATGCTCTTCTAAACAGCCTCAGCGTCAACAACGGCTGCATCCAGCAACTCTTCAGGACTGAAATGTTTTGATTTCTGAGAAATTTGCAGAATGTGGACTGAAGAACTGACATTCTAGAACAAACACCTTTTCTTCTATGTGCTGAGTAGAAGCAGCCCCGTGCTTGGAGCCTGGCAGTGGGGGTTCCTGTCCCAGTTACTATATAATCCTGGGCAGGTTTGAGACTCGATTTCCCAAGGTGCCAAGTGGGAACCATAATGTCAGCTCAGGGGAGATCCTGCAGGAGTTTGGGTAAAGAATTTAAAAATAATAAACACAAATGAGCTGCTGCTGAGTCGACTGCAACACACGGCCACACTCTGAGTTGTGTTAGAGTTGTGCTGTGCCCAGTGGTTGATGTTTCAGAAGTAGATCACCAGGCCTTTCTCCCAAGGCGCCTCTGGGTGGACTTGAACCTCTGCCCTTTCAGTTAGCAGCTGAGTGCATTCACTGTTTTTACCACCTTGGGACTCCTGGGGGCCCTGGCGGCTCAGTGGTTAAGAGCTCAGGCTGCTAACCAAGAGGTCAGCAGTTCAAACCCACCCACTGCTCCTTGGAAACTCTATGGGGCAGGTCTATGCTGTTCTACAGGTCACTACAGGTCAGAATAGACTTGACGGCAACGAGTTTGGTTTGGTTTTGGTTTCAGAGGCTCCTGGTAAAGACAAAGTCCTTACAAATGCCCGTTTTGAGGGCAGGGACTCAGGACTGCCTGGCCCATCTCTTGAGCCCACGTGATTCCAGCTCACGCCTTACAGGACACATGAGCCCTTTGACTACCCAGGATTCAATAGCCCCTTCCTCCCAAAGAGGGAAATGGAGCTCACGTTTAACAAGGAGCCCTGGTGGCCCACTGGTTAGGAGCTCAGCGGTTTACCAAAAGCTGAGCAGTTTGAATCCACCAAGCTGCTCCTTGGAAACCCTATGGAGCAGTTCTACTCTGTCCTGCAGGGTCTCTATGAGTCGGCAACGGATGTGCTTTCTTTTTGTTTCTTTTTTGTTTTATTACATACCAGGCGTGTTTAATTTGGTTTTACAGAAGCGGACTGGCAAGATCTACCACCTGATACACTTGTTGTTTTGCAGTCGAGTCGATTCCGGCTCATAGTGGCCCCACAGGACAGAAGAGAACGGCCCCCGTTGGGTTTCCTAGGCCGTAATCCTTTCGGTAGCAGAACGCCAAGTCTTTTCTCCCTTGGAGCCACTGGGTGGGCTCTAACCGCCGACATTTTGCTTAGCAGCTGAGTGCTCAACCACTGCCTCTGGAGGCTAGAAGTCCAAAATCAAGATGTCAGCAAGGTCAGTTCCTTCGGGAGGTCCTGACGGAGAAAGCGTCCCGTGCTGCAATCCTAGCTTCTGGTAGTTCTGGCAATCCTTGGCGTTCCTCGGCTTATAGACGCATCACTCCAGTCTCCGTGTCCATCTCCACATCTCTTCTTCCCTGTCTCCCTCTTGTGCCTTCTTAATAGGACACCAGTCATTGGACTCTGGGGTCTATCCTAAATCCAGGCTCACTTCATCTCCAGATCCTTCACCAATCACGCTGCAAAGACCCTATATCCAAATAAGATCACCTCCTGGGGTTCCAGGTGGACATGAGTTTTTTTTGGGGGGGGCGCTATTTAACCCACTGCCTTGGTGCTGCAGTGATTAAGAGCTATGGCTGCTAACCAGAAGGTCGATAGTTCAGATCCAACACCGCTCCTTGAAAACTCTATGGGGCAGTTCTACTCTAGCCTATAGGGTCACTGTGAGTCTGACTTGACTTGACAGCAATGGGTTTGGTTTGGTTTGGTTTGGGTTTTATTTAACTCACTACAGTCCAGCCACTGGCCCCCTAAGACATAACCTTTCCATGTGCAAAACCCATTCACCCTATCCCCACATTCTCAAAAGTCTTACTCTTTCCAGCATCAACTCTAAATCCAAAATCTCATTGAGCTATTGTCAACTCAAAATGCCCCAAATCTCATCATCTAAATCAGGTATGGGTGAGGCGCTGGGTAGAATTCCTCTCCATACATGGACCTGTGAAACAGGAAAACCTGGTTAAGTGTAAAATGGACCAATTCCCACATAAGGCTTCTTCTCTTCCTTCGGTGCATGACCTCACGTAGCCTAATACCATCTAGAGAATATTAAGCAGAAGAATGGACTGTAAATAACTGAAGAGCAACCCAGCATCTCTGCTCTCATCTCCTTTCATAAAGAAAAGTTCCTCTCTCTACTAAATATAACACAGAGAATGTATCCACTCTTGTTCATCCTGAATAATAGCCATGGATTGAATGGTGTCCCCCAAAAATATCTGTGTCGACTTGGCTAGTCCATAATTCCCAGTACTGCGTGATTGTCCACCATTTTGTTATCTGATGTGATTTTCCTCTGTGTTGTAAATCCTACCTCTATGATATTAATGAGGTGGGATGAGTGGCAGTGTTGTTAATGAGGCAGGACTCAATCTACAGGATTAGATTGTGCCTTAAGCCAATCTCTTTTGAGATATAAAAGAGAGAAGTGAGCAGGGAGACATGGGGACCTCATACCACCAAGAAAGCAACGCCGGGAGCAGAAAGAATCCTTTGGATCCAAGGTTCCAGTGCTGAGAAGCCCCTAGACCAGGGAAAGATTGATGACAAGGGCCTTCCTCCAGAGCTGACAGAAAGAGAAAGCCTTCCCCTGGAGCTGGCACCCTGAATTCGGACTTCTAGCTTCCTTGACTGTGATAGAATAAATTTCTCTTTGTTAAAGCCATCCACTTGTGTTATTTCTGTTAGAGCAGCACTAAATGACCAAGACAATAATTTTAAAAACCCTGGAATATGATTCTCCCTTTAAAATGTTCCACCTTCTGCTTTGGGGATACTCCTCAAATTCTGAGCACAGTCTCAGAGTCTGGCTCTAACATCGGTCCGAGTGGTAATTGAGTTGCCCTTGTGGTAGGAACCAAGGATAGTAAGACCCCCCTTCTCCTAAAGAAGACCTGCTCCATCCCCACACCCAGCCTGTTCCAGAGACTCGGGATGGAGGAAGTGTGGTGGGTCAGCGTGTGCAGCTCAAGTCCTGGCTCCACCCTCACTAGTTTTGGGGTTGGGTGAGATATTTAACCTTTGTGTACCCTGGAGATGATAGTTGTACCTGCCTCGCCTCGCCGGTTCCCTGACTCATCCTTCCCTCTGTCTGTCTATATGTATTGGCTGGATGGCAGCTGGTGGTGGTGAACTATAAAAAGAGAGAATGGACGAGAGGAGCTTCTAATTTTTGGAGTTTAATTGGATTAAACTGGCAGGGTCTGGCTCCATCTGATTTTGCCTAGCATTGGGTGTGTGTGTGTGTGTGTGTGTGTGTGTTGGGGTAGGGGGTAAGGAGAGGACTTCTTGCCACTCCTGGTACAATGAACAGTTCTCTTTGATTTGAAAGTGGGAAGCCTTAAGCTGGGCGGGGGACTCAGAGAACCAGGTACAGGTGAGTGAAGTAGGTGACACAGCACAAGTTCCAGGATCCCCCCTTCTCTGCTTCTTCTAATAGGACTCTGCAGGCAGTCACCCATCAACCAGCACTTACTGAATGCCTACTGTATACCAGGATATGCGCTCAGTGCGTACCTGCAAACTAACTTACAAACCAACCCCAGAGATCCATTTAGCAGAGAAGGTCCAGAGTGGGTTGTGGAGCGTGGCTGGGGTCTGGGGTATAAGCTCAATCATGTTAGCAAAATTTGGCTACTGTTTCTGGATGGGTGAGTGACAGAGTGCAGTTTAGTTACCCTCGGTCACCCCGACAGGGGAAAATAAACTGTTTATTCTGTGAGCCTCGTGTTCTCGGATGTATTTTTACCACTCAGACTCTATTTATAAAAGCCAGGCGCCAGTTCTGTGCTCAGCACCGCAAACATGCCCACAGCCAGGACTCCGCTGCCCCTCTGGAGACTCAGTCCCGGCCAACAAGGCCAGATAGTGGGCGGTCCTCGTGTGGGGACCTGGGCTGAGCGCTGTGGGGACACAGACGTGGACAGGATGCTGTTCCTGGCCCCAGGGAGCTTTCAGTAGTTGGGAAGACAGACAGATGAACGTGGCACAAGGCAGGGAAAGCAAAACTGAGTGCTGTGGGAGCCAAAGGAGGTACGAGCTAGCTACACGGGGACGTTATTAGTCCACCAAGCGCCGGCTGACTGTTGGGTGCTGTTATGGATCAAATTGTGTCCCCCCCAAAATATGAGTTGGAATCCTAAGCCCTATACTGTGGATGCGATCCTGTTTGGGAAGAGGGTTTTCGTTGTTATATTAATGAGGCCATATCAGTGTAGGGCGAATCCTAAACCTAATGATGTCTGACTGATGAAAAGCAGCTTAGACAGAGACAAGCAAGAGCCAGCTGAGGAAGACAGATGCCACGTGAAGATTGCCAAGGAACCAAGGAGCAGAAGCTGAAAGAGACAAGAATCTTCCCCCAGAGTGGACACAGAGAGAGAGCCTTCCCCTATAGCCGATGCCCTAATTCGGACTTCTAGCTTCCTGAACAGAAGAAAGGCCTGGCAATCTCCTTCTGAAAAATCAGCCATTGAGAACCCTATGGAGTGCAGTTCCACTGTGACACATGTGAGGTCACCAGGAGTTGGAATTGACTCAACAGCAACTTGTTTGGTTCTTTTGGTTTACCATGGGGGTGACAGGGGGGCTCGTGCTGGAGTACAGGGTCCGCCATGCCCAGTGGCTGGGGTAAACTAGGCAGGGTGTTGAGGAGTATCCTGAGGGCACCAGGAGGGAGCCGCAGAGGGCTCTGAGCAGGGCGAGGCTCGGGGGTCTCTGCCTGCCATTCTGTACAACCAGAGTGTCTTAGTCATCTAGTGCTGCTATAACAGAAACACCACAAGTGGATGGCTTCCACAAAGAGAAATTTATTCTCTCACAAGTCCAAATTCAGGGTGTCAGCTCCAGGGGAAGGCTTTCTCTGTCGGCTCTGGAGGGATGTCCTTGTCATCAGTCTCCCTTGTTCTGGGAGCTTCTCAGCACAGGAACCTCAGGTCCAAAAGACAAGCTATGCTCCCGGCACTGCTTTCTCGGTGGTATGAGGTCCTCCTGTCTCTCTGCTTGCTTCTCTCTTTTATGACTCAGAAGAGATTGGTTTAAGACACTATCTAGTCTTGTAGACCTCATCAAGATAACTGCCACTAATCCATCTCATTACATCATAGTGACAGAATATGCAACACACAGGGAAATCACATCAGATGAGAGAAGGGAGACAATTATACAATACGGAGAATCATGACCTAGCCAAGGTGACAGATATTTTGGGGGGACACAATACAATCCATGACATAGAAGTTACAGACATTCCAGAGACAAACCTACCATTTATTTTTCTTCACAAACTCTGTCAACCCCAATGGGAACCTCGCAAAAGAAAAACATTAACCTATTGGCTTTTTATTGTTGTTATTGTTGTCAGGTGCCATTGAGTCTGCTCTGATTCATAGCAACCCTGTGTACAACAGAACGAAATTCTGCCCGGTCCCGCACCATCCTCATGATCGTTGTTATGCTTGAGCCCATTGTTGCAGCCACCGTGTCAGTCCATCTTGTTGAGGGTCTTCCTCTTTTTCACTGACCCTTTACTTTACCAAGCATGATGTCCTTCTCCAGGGATTGATCCCTCCTGATAACATGTCCAAAGTACGTGAGACGAAGTCTTGCCATCCTGGCTTCTAAGGAGCATTCTGGCTGTACTTCTTCCAAGACAGATTTGTTCATTCCTCTGGCAGTCCATGGTATATTCAATATTCTTCACCAATACCACAATTCAAAGGCATCAATTCTTCTTAGGTCTTCCTTATTCATTGTCCAGCTTTCACATACATATGAGGTCATTGAAAATACCATGGCTTGGGTCAGGTGCACCTTAGTCCTCAAAGTGACATCTTTGCTTCTGAACACTTTAAAGAGGTCTTTTGCAGCAGATTTGCCCAATGCAATTAGTCCTTTGATTTCTTAACTGCTGCTTCCATGGGCGTTGATTGTGGATCCACAAAACCTGGATCTTTGTATTTTTAGTAGATCTGATATTTCAGCAGCTACCTCATGGGGGCTATCCTTGGCTAAGCAATTGCTTTGAAATTCTTTCCTGACCACTGCCAGGCAGGTAATCGCAACCTCCAAATTCACACATTTTCTCAAGCACTCACCTTTCTCATTCCTCCCTGATTTATAAACCTTTAACCCTTTTCTAGTTCACCAATAAATTAGAAATTATTGCCATTAACATTTGTTCATGGCGTGTCTCATTGTTATAATAATGATCTTCATTTTATTATTACAATTGCTATTAATCATTCATAACGCCTTAACTACTGTTCTTACTAGAGACTGCCAAGTGGCAGTTGAAAGATTTTTGCCTATGTCCTCCCCAGAGGGAGATAAAACTGGGGCTTGTTGTTCAAATGGTTAATGTGCTTGACTGCCAACTGAAAGGTTGGAAGTTTGAATTCACCCAGAGGCACTTCTACTGGCCATCTACTTCCAAAAAATCAGCCATTGAAAACCCAGTGGAGCACAGTTCTACTCTGATACACATGAGGTCGCCAGGAGTCAGAGTTGACTCGATGACCATGGCTATGGAATCTGTACTGCAGCCTCCCAGTCCGTAATGTTATCCCCAGGCAGCAGTGGCCAGGCCCGTGGTCAGTGTTTGCTAAGTGTCTTTTACAAGCCCAGTCCAGCTGCCATGTGGTAGGTAGGGCACCAGCCTTGGATTTGGGGTTAGACAAGGTCAGAAATGGTTGCTTACCAGCTGTGCTCCTTTAGATGTGTTACCCAACGTATGCTGGCCTCGGTTTCCTCGTCTGTGTTGTTGTTGTTAGGTGTCATCGAGTCAGCTCCGACTCCTAGTGACCCCGTGTACAACAGAAGGAACCACTGCCCGGTCCTGTGCCCTCCTCACAATCATTGCTATGTTTGGGCCTATCGTAGCAGCCAATATGTCAGTCCATCTTGTTGAGGGTCTTCCTCTTTTTTGCTGACCCTCTACTTTACCAAGCATGATGTCCTTCTCCAGGGACTGATCCCTCCTGATGACATGTCCAAAGTTCATGAGATGAGGTCTCACCATCCTTGCTTCTAAGGAGCATTCTGGCTGTACTCCCTCCAAGACAGATTTGTTCATTCTTCTGGCAGTCCACGGGATTTTCAATATTCTCAGCCGAGTCCCTGAGTAGCAAAAATGGTTAAGCGCTCTACTATTTGCCAAAAGGTTGGCGGTTCGAACCCAGCCAGAGGCTCCCTGGGAGACAGGCCTGGCGATCTGCTTCTGAAAGGTCACGCCTTGAAGACGCTATGGAGCAGTTGTACTCTGCACACACGGGGCCTCCAGGAGTCAGAATCAAATCAACTGCGCGGCAGCTAGCAACAGCCTACTGAAAAGAAAAGCAGTAATTTACTGAGGACTAGTCTTGTCTCATCAATATTCTTCACCAACACCGCAGTTCGAATGCATTAATTCTTTAGCCTCTTCTTTCTTTCTTTTTTTTTTGTGCTTTAGGTGAAACTTTACAGAGGAAATTAATTTCTCCTTCAACAATTTACACACAAATTGTTTTGCGACGTTGGTTGCAATACCCTCCATGTGTCAACACTCTCCCCTTCCACACCCCAACTCCCCGTTTCCATCCATCCATTTTTCCTGCCCCTTCCTGCCTTCTCGTCATTGCTTTTGGGCAAGTGTTGCCCTTTTGGTCTGGTGGACATGATGGGACGAAGAAGCGCTTTCCTCACGTGGGTTATTTGTGTTTAAACCTGACTGATGTTTGGCTGAAGGGTAAACTCTGGGAGTGGCTTCAGTTCTGAGTTAGCAGGGTGTCCAGGCGATCTTCCTTATTCATTGTCCAGCTTTCACATGCATACGAGTCGATTGAAAATACCACGGCTTGGATCAGGAGCACCTTAGTCCTCAAAGTCACATCCTTACTTCTTAGCACTTGAAAGAGGTCTTTTGCAGCAGCTCTGCCAAATGCAATATATCGTCTGATTTCTTAACTGCTGCTTCCATGGCTATTGATTGTGGGTCCAAGTAGAATGGAATCTTTGACAACTTCAATTTCTTCACTCTTTGTCATAATATTGTTTAAGGGCCCATTGGCGAGGATTTCTGTTTTCTTCACATTCATGTAGAAGCCACATTGAAGGTTGTAGTCTTCCCTTCATCAGTAAGTGCTTCAAGTTGCTTTACTCACAAGCGAGGCTGTGTTACTGCACTGTACAGTGGGGTTAATAATACCCCTGAAGGGGGGCTGATCACCAGCCTGCTAATCACTCTGCTCCCTGAGTTTATCACCTACATGTGGGCTCCACCCTATGTTAACACAAAAGTCATACTGGAGAAGGGTGGGTCCTGAGCCTATATGATCCTATTTAAAAAACCCATAAAAAAGAGAAGAGGCACAGAGGGAAGGCGGCCATGTGGCGACTTAGTTATACTGCAGTGCAAGCCAAGGAGGAGCACCAGAAGCTGGGAGAGACATCAAGGGTCTTCCCCAGAGCCTTCAGAGAAAACACGGCCCCGCCAACGTGCTGAATCCAGACGCCCAGAGCCTCCAGGATGGTGAGATGAAACATTTCTGTTCCTGTAAGCCATCCCGTCTGCTGTATGTAGTTATGGCCACCCTAGGAGATTAAAGTCAATGGAAGAAAAGATGACGTAGAAGAGCTGAGCCGATTTCCAAGGGTGGCTTCAGAAGAAAAAGTATTATGATGAAATGTGCAAAGACCTGGAGTTAGAAAACCAAAAGGGAAGAACATGCTCGCTATTTCTCAAGCTAAAAGAACTGAAGAAAAAAGTTAAGCCTCAAGGTACAATATTGAAGGATTCTATGGGCAGAATATTGAATGATGTGGGAAGCATCAAAAGAAGATGGAAGCAATACGTAGTCAGTGTACCAAAAAGAATTGGTCAACATTCAGCCATTTCAGGAGGTAGCATATGATCAAGAAGCGATGGTACTGAAGGAAGAAGTCCAGGCTTCACTGAAGGCATTGGCAAAAAACAAGCCTCCAGGAGTTGATGGAATACCAACGGAGATGTTTAAAAAAATCGTGCAGTGCTGGAGATACTCACTCTTCTATGCCAAGAAATCGGAAGACAGCTACCTGGCCAATCGGCTGGAACGAATTCACAATTGTGCCCATTCCAAGGAAAGGTGATCTAACAGAATGCAGAAATTATTGAACAATATCATGAATATCACACGCAAGTAAAATTTTGCTGAAGATCATTCAAAAGCAGCTGTAGCAGTATATCAACAGGGAACTGCCAGAAATTCAAGCCCAATTCAGAAGGTGACATGGAACCAGGGATATCATTGCTGATGTCAGATAGATCCTGGCTGAAAGCATAGAATACCAGAAAGATACTTACCTGTGTTTTATTGACTATGCAAAGGCATTGACTGTGTGGCTCATAACAAATTATGGATAACATTGCAAAGAATGAGAATTCCAGAACACTTAATAGTGCTCGTGCGGAACCCATACATAGACCAAGAGGCAGTTGTTTGGACAAAACAAGGGGATACTGTGTGGTTTAAAGTCAGGAAAGGTGTGTGTCAGGGTTGTATCCTTTCACCAGACCTATTCAATCTGTATGCTGACCAAATAATCCAAGAAACTGGACCATGTGAAGAACTTGGCATCAGAATTGGAGGAAGACTCATTAACAACCTGTGGTATGCAGATGACACAATCTTACTTGCTGAAAGCCAAGAGGACTTGAAGTACTTACTGATGAAGATCCAAGACCACAGCCTTCAGTATGGATTACACCTCAACATAAAGAAAACAAAAATCCTTACAACTGGCTCAATAAGCAACATCATGATAAACGGAGAAAAGATTGAAGTTGTCAAGGGTTTCTTCATCAACAGCCACGGAAGTAGCAGTCAAGAATTCAATGACATATTGCATTGGGCAATCTGCTGCAAAAGACCTCTTTAAAGTGTTAAAAAGCAAAGATGTCACTTTGAGGAGTAAGGTAAGCCTGACCCAAGCCATGGTATTTTCAATTGCCTCTTATGCATGTGAAAGCTGAACAATGAATAAAGAAGGTCAAAGAAGAATTGACGCCTTTGAATTATGGTGTTGGCGAAGAATACTGACTATCCCACGGACTGCAAGAAGAACGAACAAATCTATCTTAGAAGATGTACAGCCAGAATGCTCCTTAGAAGCAAGGATGGTGAGACTTTGTCTCAGGTACTTTGGACATGTTATCAGGAGGGACCAGTCCCTGGAGAAGGACATGATGCTTGGTAAAGTACAGTGAAAAAGAGGAAGACCCTCAACGAGATGGATTGACACAGTGGCTTCACTGATGGTCTCAAACATACCAGTGATTGTGAGGATGTGCAGGACCAGGCATTGTTTCATTCTCCTGTACATAAGGTCACTACGAGTCAGAACTGACTTGACGGCACCTAACAACTGCAGGTAACTACTCTAGTATGACCTCATGTTAACAATGGCATCTTCAAAGACCCTATTTCCAAACAAGGACACATCCACAGGTACAGGGGTGAGGACTCCAGCATATCTTTCTGGGGGATACTATTCAATCCATGGCAGCATCTCAAAGAAAAGCTCCTGATAGGACATGAAATCCTAACCCCAGTCACACAGGCTGAGTTCACTCAAGCTATGAAGTGAGTGAGCTCCAATCAATGGCAGAATTGTCATATTCCTGACTACTGAGAGGCAGAGGAGCCCTGGTGGCGCAGTGGTTAAGTGCCCGGCTGCTAACTGAAAGTCAGCAGTTCGAACCCACCAGCAGCCCAGTGGGAGAAAGATGTGGCAACCTGCTCTTGTGAAGAGTACAGTCTTGGGAACTCTATGGGACAGTTCTACTCTGTCCTTTTTTTTACTAAGAGGTGGAGGTTGGAGAAATATGGTGAGTGCCTCTAGTGGAGACACTTTGTGGAGGAACTTCCTTATTGGAGACCATTTTCTTGGTGGGAAAACAGCACTTGCAGAAAAAAAGAAAATTGTGCTCAGAGCAAAGGCCCTGGACACTGTGTGGTGTGTAGGGTTTATCTGGTGCCTGGAGGATTGGGAGGAGGCGGCCCTGCCCCAGAAACATTTTCCGTTGCCTTGTCAGGACATCTCAGGCATGGGCTGGGTACCAGGTGGACAACCCTCCAGGCAGAAACCACAAATCCTGGTTCTAGTGCCTGGCACTCCACGCCACTTCCAGGTGACCATCCAAAAACCAAACCCATTGCTGTCGACTCATAGCGACCCTGTAGGACAGAGAAGAACTGCCCCATCGGGTTTCCAAGGAGCAGCTGGTGGATTCGAACTGCCGACGTTTTGGTTAGCAGCTGAGCTCTTAAGCACTGTGCCTGTGTAGGTCATATTAGCTTCTCTGCACCTCAGTTTCCTTACCTGTAACCCTACCAGTTACCAGGGAGTCGACTCTGGCTATGGTGATCCCATGTATGTCAGAGTAGAACTGTGCTCCATAGGGTTATCAATGGCTGATGTTTTTAGAATTAGATCGCCAGGTCTCTCTCTGAGGTGCCTCTGGGTGGACTCGAACCTCCAAGCTTTCAATGAGCAGCCGGGCATGTTAACAATTTGCACCGTCCAAGGACTCCTGGGGACGTGTAGCATGACAATCTAATCCTGCCCTTGCAGGCCTCCTGGAGCTGTTGGGGAGGTGAAATGGGCTGGAGTCTAAAGGGAGCGGGGCTGTGACAAAGCCAGATCAACCCATTTCTAAATGTACAATATGTATCCACAATCCCATATGTGCAATTCTGGAATCCAAACCATTCTGAAAGTATGTTTTCCAATAAGTTTGATGTCCAGACTCATTGGGTGGCAAACCTTGACCAGGAGTGACATGAATCTATTTATTGTTGTTCCTGTCCAACTTACTGTGAGTACCCATGTGTTTGCCTATGTCTCCACCAAGGTGTTTGATGACTTTACATCCCGCCGAGGATGTAAAAAAATGCTTGATATACTCACCATATTACTTTTCTAAAATCTCAGAAATTCTGGGTTACTGTAAATCGGAACATACTCAGCCCTTTGCTGGGCGCCTGCTTGACACTGCTCAGTGTTCTCTTATCCTGAGGGGACCTTGGAGCAGAGGACTCAGGTAACACCTCCAAAGCCACAGGCTGCTGGTAGGTGGGCGAGGAGCCGACCCTGGGGCCTCTGCTCATCTTTTCCATCATCTGAAATGAAGCGCTTGGCATGATAAATTCTGAGTCCTCTTTGGCACTTAAATTCCATGATTCTGAGACCAGGCTTTAAACATCACAAAGGTACAGCATAATTATTGAAGAATTTACACCCCAAACACCACCTACTCTTTTATTCTAGATGCAGTATTTTTAAAATTTTATTGTGGTAAAATACGCACAACATAAAATCTGACATTGTAACCATTTTTAAGTGTATGATCCAGTGACACTGATTACATTCACATTGTTTTGCAACCTCCACCAATATCTACTTCCAAAACTTTTTATCACCCCCCTAAAAAATTCTGCACCCATTAAGCAATGCCCCCGCCCCAGCCCCTGTAACCTCTAAACTGCTTTCTGTAAGATGCCTTTTTTGAGCATTTACATGTGTCCACTATCGTGTTAGGTGCTAGGATTATAATGATGGCTAAAACAGGACCCCTCTGTTCAAGTTGGTGAAACAGATGATGTCATAGGGTAAATTCAGTGGTCGGGTGAGTGGGTGGAATGGGGCCAGTGACTGAGACATGTGCAGAGAGGGCTTCTTAGCACAGTACCTGGCACATGTGCAGAGAGGGCTTCTTAGCACAGTACCTGGCACTCAGTAAAAAAAAAAAAAAAAAGCAAAAAACCCAGCTGCCATTCAGTTGGTTCTGACTCATGGTGACCCCATATGTGTCAGAGTCCAGCTGTGCTCCGTAGGTTTTCAATGGCTGATTTTTCAGAAGTGGATTTCCCAGGTCCTCTGGGTGGACTTGAACCCGCAACCTTTTTGTTAGCAGTGCAGTGTGTTAACTGTTTGCACCACCCAGGGACCCCAGCATACTGTGAGCCCTCAATAAGTGGTGATGACAATTCACTCCTCTGTGGGCGGGAGTCAGGAAAAGCTTCATCAAGGAGATGACATTTTAATTGGGGCTTAAAAGAAGGGTAGATGTTTATTGGCTGGCCTGAAAGATGAGCCAACGCAAGAAGGTAAGGACGACAGCTTGGAGGGACTGTGAAAGCTTAAGGAGCAAGCAGACTGGCCAGGGGATGAAGGGGCTCAAAGGCCAGGCGATGCTATTGACCCTGGTGCAACAAAGGTTTAGTGAGGCAGAGCCTGGTTAATTCAGGTTTTAGAGAGATGACTCCCACCGCACGGGACGAATGGACTGGAGGGGAGAGAGGCAGGGAGGGAGGACAGTGATGAGGCTGTGGATCAGCTGAGAGATGACAGGAATGGTGGGGGTAGGACTGCTGAGCTTAGATGTCGCTCCAGAGAAGAGGACACTAGGATGATGAATTAAGGTACTGGTCTAGGCTGACTTGTGTCTCCCCAAAAAGACATGTTCAAATCCTAATGATCAGTCCCTGGGCACGTGGCCTTGTTTGGAGACAGTGCCTTTGCAGATGCACTTAGTTAAGTTCACATAACGTCCTACTAGAGTAGGTGGTTCCTAACCCAATAGACTAGTTTCTTATAAGAAAAGGAGACACACAGAGAGACAGGTACACAGGGAGACACGTGAGGATGGAGGCAGAGACTGGAGCGATGCATCTATAAGCCCAGGATCGCCAGCCATCGCCTGAAGACAGGAGAGAGGTCTGGAATAGATCCCCCCTCAGAGCCCTCAGCAGTAATCAGCCTTGATGTCAGACTTCTACCCCCCAGGACTGCGAGAGAACATACCTTTCTGTTGTTTTAAGCCCCTAGTTGGTGGTACTTTGTTACTACAGCCCCAGGAGGCCGAGACAGGTAAGTAGGACTCGGTGTGTGTGCTGTGGGGCCTGAGAGAGGAAAGGATGACTCCAGCAGCCAGCCAATGGCACTGTTAAAACATTTACTGTGGTAAAGTATATGCCCGTGGGGTGGGGGTGTTGTGTGTGGGATGGTGGCTCCACTTGGTCACAGTGCGGGCGGGGAGAAATACAGACGCTGGAATTAACTGTAGACACTGCTCGTTGATATGGCCATTACCTATAGCCCCCCCCCACCAAAAAAAAAAAAAAAAAAACTCATTGCTGTTGAGTCAATTCCAACTGGAGTCAAATCAGAGTAGAATGACTCCAAAGGGTTCTCTTGGCTGTAATCTTTAGGGAAGCAGATTGCCAGGCCTTTCTTCTGCATCACCACTGGGTGGGTTTGAACTGCCAACCTTCAGGTTAGTTGATGACTGCAAACCATTTGTGCCACCCAGGGACCTTCTTTTCCAGAAATGGAGTATGTCTGTCTGTTAGCATCCATCCATCCATTCTTTCGTTCACACTCTCATTCATTCACCCAGGAAGGGCCTGCTTCGCTCCAGGCACACGGGTCCTTCGGTCACCACACTCCTCCTGTGCTCTGCCCACTGGCCAGCCTCAGAGCTGGCTCACGCTCCGGATGACAACCATCGTCACTGGGAGGCAGGGTGCCCCTGCACTAAGGACTCGAAGGGGAAGCTCTGCCTGGTGGGACTCCCAAAGGTCAAGAAAAGAAATGGTGTGTAGAAATGGAAAGTTTCTCAGGAAAGGTGGCACTGGAGATGGATTTTGGAGGATGAACAGGATTTTCAGAAGGGGGGCTATGAGGAAAGGGCTTTCCAGGTGGAGGGCGCAGTGTGAGCACAGGGAGGGAGCCGGGGTCTTTTGCCGCAGGAGATGGGACCTGACTTGCACTTTGGTTTTCTTCCACATAATCCAACTCTCCCATCATCATCACCATCAGAAGCACCCCAGCCCCGGGCCTTCGTTCCTCACTCAGGGAGTAGGTACCTACGAAAAAAAGGGGCGAACAGATGATCAACACTGTAACCCAAATTTAATGAACACAAACCAGCAAACAGCAAAGCCCCTGGGTGGTGCAAATGATGAGCATGCTTGGCTGCTAATTGAAAGGTTGGTAGTTCAAGCCTACCCAGAGGCACTGCAGAAGAAAGGCTTGGTGACCTACTTCCGAAAGGTAACAGCCATTGGAAATCCTATGGAGCACAGTTCTACTCTGACATGCCATGACTCGGAATCGACTTGAAGGCAATTAGTTTGGTTTTTTGGATTTTGCTTACTCACTTAACAGTTGCTGTTGAATCAATTCCAACTCATGGCGACCCCATGTGTGTCAGAGTAGAACTGCACTCCATACGGTTTTCAATGGCTGATTTTTTGAAAGCAGCTCACCAAGCCTTTCTGCCAAGGTGCCTCTGGGTGGATTTGAACTGCCAACCTTTCGGTTTGCAGCCCCGTGCTTAACTGTTTGGGCCACCCAGGGCACACAGCACTCAGATTCTCTGCAGTAGGACCCATTAGCAATCTGAGAGGGTCACGGACAACCTGAACATCTCTCTGCTGATTCAGTTACCATACGTGACTGATGAAATTGCTCTGATTTTTTGCCAAAAAGCCAGTGACATTTACAGAGATTACAGCGGGAATCCTCTCTCTCGAATTCCGTCTCCGGCTCTCTGAATGCTGGTCCCCAGGGCGGCCCACTTGGCCAGGCTAGTGTCCAGCCAGCAAAAACACTAAGGCGGTGGGGCACCAGGCTGGGTTGGGCTGAACCTAGAAGTGGGAGGACCCCGAGCATCCAAGTGGGCCTTTTGCTTTGCACCTGATGAACCCCCTTCTCTCTGCTTGTTGTCAGATGAAATATATCAATGGCCACTTACAACATGTGCTGGTTTTGCATAAGATGACCAAACCCACAGCGATCTCTTACCGAAAACTTCCTAGAAGCTAGGTGCCGGGGTGCAGGGATGAGGGGCCCTCGGTGTTTGGGGGATCCGACAGACAAGCACATAATCACTTGTACAAATGCTGTAATAGAGACCAGAACAACATTGGGGTCCTGACCTGGCGGGGCGGGGGGTAAGAATCCCAATAAATTTTGCGGACAACAGAACTGTGTGGTTCACGTTCGCGCCCGGTGGCTGTGTCTCTGTGCATCCTTCCTGCGGTGGAGAAATATGAAGTTATAACAACTGAGCAGCTGAAATCTTACTTTGAAATAGGACGGCACCCTTCTCCCCAGCCTCTTTCAAGCATACGTGTGCCGCCAAGGAGGCACAAAGCACCCTGACGTGAATTGATGAGGATGGTAACTGCTTGGTGGCAATATCGACTGGCGACATTAACCTGGCGGTGGGGCTGGACTTCTGAAAGGCGACCTCGCCAGCTGTAGTTCTAATTGTTTTATGTCTACGTTGCCCGCGCGTTTACGAGTTTTAACAACAGTCTTAAAAAGTCCAGTGACATCTGTTGAGAGTTTAATTGTGAGTGTAAAAGAAAAAAAAAAAATCATTAAAGGCACAGCCGAGAGATCAATTTTCCTACTGTTTAAACAACACGGAGGCCATCAGGCGGCGGGGGAATCTGGCGACAGGACTGGTTTAATCTCCCAAACCGCAGCGCCGGTATAGAGAGGCGAGAGGGATGCAGGGTATCTGAATAAACCAGGAGCGGGAGACCGAGGCCGGGAAAGAGAAGAGCGGGAGACGGGAAAGGGGGAAGGAGGGAGCAGCGGGAAGAGAGAAGAAATGGACATTTTCCCCCACTGGAAAAGAATCATTCACCCCGGCGTTAGGCTGGGCACCCCAGCAGAGGGGGGCGGGGGGAGCCCCGCTTTCCTTGGGTTCAGCGGGGTGGGGGGGAGAGGAGGAGGACATCTCGGGTACCCGACCCTGCAGAGCTCGGCTCGTTCCGAGGCGGGCTGCCCCAAGCCGCGGGCCGGCCACTTCGCGCCCTCCGTGCCGCCGCCGCCACTTTGTTCTCG
>NW_004444005.1:7010005-7011188 GCF_000243295.1 Trichechus manatus latirostris | reverse complement strand
CCCCTCCCGCAGGCCGGCCCGCCTCGCCCGCCCCCGCCGAGCGCACAACTTCCCGGGAGCCGGAGGCAAAGTGAGCGCAAAGTGCGCCCAAGTTGCCGGCATGGCGCTGCAGAGCCGGTCCAAGGCGCTCGCGGTGGAACTCGCGCGCCACCAGGTAGGTGGCCGGGACCCTGGGGCAGGGGGACGCGGAGAGGCGGAGGCCCGAGGGACCCGAGCCCACGGTTTCTCTTTCTGGACGCGGGGCGTGCGTGGCTGGGGTGTCAGGAGGGACCCCCACCCCCGTGATCCTGCCCGGCGGGAGGAGTGTGCACGGATCCACCCCCGGGCGCCCCTCCCGCCCCCGGTGCAGTCTGGCACAGTTTAAGAGGCTCGAGGAGCGCGTGAGACTCGAGCCCGCCGACTTCTCTTTCTCGTCGCAGGGTGTGCACGACTGGCGGTGCTGCGGGGGCGGGGTCCCCCGTCAGCCTGCCCGGCGGGGAGAGTGTGCATGGATCCCCTCGGGTGCCCCCCCGTCCCTCGTGCAGTCCTGCAAAGTTTGGGGGGCTCGGGGGTCGGGGGCACGAGGGACCCGAGGCTGGCGACTTCACTTTCTCGTCTCAAGGTCTTCGTCGCCGGGGTGCCGGGAAGGGGCTCCCCGAGTGTCTGCCGGTGGGGGAGTGTGCATAGACCACCCCCGGGCTCCCTTCCCGGCCCTTGCACACAGTTTGGGGGGCACTTGGGATGGGGCGCATAAGATCTGAGCCCGACGACATGTCTTTCTCGTCGCAGGGTCTGCATGAGTGGGGGTACCGGGAGGTGCCCCCGCGAGCCTGACCGAGGGGCGAGGGTGCAGGCCCCCCCATCCCCTTGCGATCCTGCACAGTTTGCAGAAGTACTTTTGCAGGCTGGTGCTGGGCGGCCGCGGTGTGGCGGCCGGGCCGGGCAGGCTCGCAGCGCGCGGGTGTGTGCTGGAGAGATTAGGACGCGACTTGAATATTTATGAGCTTTGCTCGACACGGACTCGCCGTGTTTACTTGGCTCTTTGTTCCTCCCCCCTCCCCCGGTACGCACTCACACTCGCACTCCCCCACACACTCAGCCGGCCTCCAAACTTGCCGCGCTCTGGGCGCCGCCGCCGGTAGCCCCGGCCCGCCGCCCACCGCTACCCCGATGAGGCGGCAGCCACAGGTAAACGGCCCCGCCG
>NW_004444005.1:6996163-7008812 GCF_000243295.1 Trichechus manatus latirostris | reverse complement strand
CTCCCCCTCCCGCCGGTCCCCTCCGCCCTCGCCGCCGCGCCTGCTGCCATCGATCGCGCTTCCTTCGGAATGCCGGCCGCCGCCGTCAGCACCAAACTTGGACAGCTCCCGGCCCGCGCCGCCCCCGCCCGCCGGCTCAGCCGGAGATCCGCGCCCCCCACAAGGGCTCCCCCTCCCCGGAAGGGATTTTCGGGTGGGGGACCGAGGCGCGGACGCGATGGCGAAGGGCGGGGGGCGGCGACCCCGGCGCCAGGGCACTCGGAGGCCGGGTGTTGGTTTCGAGTCTTTAAAGTTGGGAAGTGGTAGGAGGGAGCGTGCGGGCGAGGAGGGGGCGGGGAGGGGAACGCCGAGGGAAACGTAGCTGTCCCCGCGGGTCCCCGCCGGCCCGGCTGCAGGCCGGGCGGGAGGGCTGGGACGAGCGCGTTCACCCCCTTCTGCCGGTGCGGGGAGGGCCCCCTCCCGGCTGCGCGCCCCCGGCCGCGAGTGGAAGCTTCCATTCCCGCCGGAGGGGGGCCCGGCGCGCGGCGAAGTCGGGGAGTTTGCAGGGGGAGGGGACCGCGGGCCCCGCATTACCATTTTGATTGCTTTGATGCCATTTTTGGAGGGGGAGGGGTGGGAAGCCCCTTCGCCGCGGAGCACAAAGATGTTTAATCACAGTGTGGAATCAAATCAGATACTTTCTCTCTTGGAAAAAAAAAAAAATCCACCACCAAATCTGGTACAACGTGATCGCCGAGGCTTCCTGGGCCCTTTTTTCACCGCAAGTTCTTGGCTCTTTAACGCTGAGAGTAGGAGCTTTAAAAAAGAGAAGGAAATCCAATAAGCCTGCAGCTTGTATTGCAACAATGCCTCTTTTTGTGTGCGTCCACATGGCAGTAGTTTTACTATTTGGAGTGGCTATCCCGAGCTTGGGTTTGCACGATCTTTCGCTATTGTAGCAACTGTTTCAGGGCTGTTTAAATTTTTATGAAGATAGTAAATGAGTAGCTATTTATTATCTGTCGTGCCGGAATGTAGATACGGCGGAGAGAAACGTTTGAGAATCCTGCTCTCGCGGCGTGGTGCAGCTTAGGCAAGGGGAAGGCGCTTTTCCACTCTAGCTGCGTTTTCCTTTAAATTGCTACCAACTCCGGGGGAAGGAGGCTTGCGAACGGACCTCCATCTTTTTGTGTGTGTGTGCGTGCGCGCTCGTTTAAAAAGAAGGAAAACTTTTGCTTTGTGTCCTTTTTAAGAGGTTTCTCTTTTAAGGGACTAAAATTAACATTGGTAAACAGACAGGGGTTGGCCTGGCCGATGGGAACTTGTATTTGTCACTGCGAGTGTGCTGTTTTCCAGTCTCCCTTTGTGGCATTTTATGTAACAAGGGCTCGTAAAGGAGGAAGGGAGGGCGCGGCGCTAGAACGGCATGCTAATAAAGCTGCCTCGGCTCTCCCGAGCCCGGCGCTTGGAAACCTTCCGGAGGTCACCCATGAAATGAGTTGGGTAGACTTAACATTTACTCGCTCCTCTCTCCTCGGGAGAGTTTGCTGGTGATTGGCAGCTTGGCTGGGGAAAGGTCGCTTCAGAGGCGACTAGGCTGGCCCAGAGTCTTGAAAAGGGGCAGAAGTGCTTTGCTTTGGGCCCGCTCAGTCCCCCAGAACCTGCCCGGGAGGGGCTGGAACGAGGGAGGGGGAGTGGAAAAGCGAATATTTCCGAGTTTGTTGGTTTTAAACTCAACATAAAATTAACGGTAGAATTCTTTTATAGATCTGCTTGGGTAAAAACGCCATCCACCACCTGGCGTTTCTGCGCAGCTCCTGCTTGGAATACCAGCGATAAAGGTTAGGTTTCAATTAGAAGTGCACAGGTGCATGGTGAACGAGACAGTAAAATGAACGGGTGATCCTGTTATCCACATGTGTTAGAAATACCTAGCCGGAGGGTCAGTTCTTTCTCGGAGCAGCCATTTGGCAAACGCAGCTAGAGTGGAAAAGTGCCTAAAAACATTTAGGTTTTTGGCGCTGGCATTTTTAAAGTTACTTTTAGAAACGTGGACAGGTATTTAAAGATTTTTTCAAGGACTCATAGAAGTGGATAAGTTGTTCAGGTAAATTGTATATATTTAAAAACCGACCAACCAGTGGCCATAGAGTCATTTCCGACTGATGGTGACCCCACATGTGTCAGAGCAGAACTGTGCTCCACAGGGTTTTCAGTGGCTAATTTTTTGGAAGTAGATCACCAGGCCTTTCTTTCGAGACTTGTCTGGGTGGACTCGAACCTCCAACCTTTCCGTTAGCAGGAAAGTGTATTAACTGTTTGCGCCACCCAGCGACTCCAAATTGTGTATAACCATCCACCTTTTCTTCCACTGTTGGTGGGCTAGGGGATAAAATGGAAAACTAGCTTTCATGGGACCTTGCTATTTGAAAACAGTTTGTATTTTTTCCTAACACAAACAAAAAAACAGCTGTGGGGAGTGCTGCGTGGGGCCTAGCTGAGAAGGGCCAGGCCACGCCCCCAGGTGGGGCCGCGCCCCCAGGTGTGGCTCCAGCGTACCCTGCTGCCCTCGGCTGCTGTGCAGACTCGCTGGAGGACAGGTCCTTCTTGTTTAACGAGAGATGATGTGTGAAGAGTCCATTAGCTGCTCCAGTGGTTTTACACCACGAATTCACAGCACATGCAGAGAAGCAGTAACGTTTTTATCTCAATTGTCAAGCAACACGCAGTTCCCGTGTAAATAACAGGCCCGCCATAAATACCGAGGGTTTTTTTCCCGACTCGTTGGAGTTCTCAATGGAACATTGAGGTGCCACGTGTAGCAGGCATCCCCAGACGTAACACTTCCTGCAGGGTGGGCTTTCCAGGAGAGCTAAGAGCCCCCTCCCGCGTGACTGCGGGCCTGGCTCGTGTGACCTCGCCAGCGACACCCGGAGCCCAGGCCTTGGAGGACTGCAGTTATCTATCGATTTGATGGACTCTGGGTTCCCAGGGGCTATCCTCCAGCGCAGCAATAAACGTGTGTCTTCTTGAAAGGTATTATGTCTGTGGTGCTCACCTGGGGGCTGAGTCGCGTCTTCACTGTGATTCGCATCGGTCACTGCAGGAGTCAGCCTTCGAAGTGTCCACCAGATGAAGCTGCGGGTGGATTTATTCTGGAAGCCCGAGGCTGTCATTGTCTGTAGTCCTTTAGGAAAAGGACGTTCCATTTCCCGAGGTCTCCTCTCAAGCTTGATCTCGTCCACGAAGGTGAACTTTCATCCTGACCCAGAGTGCAGGTTCTGGTTCTTGAGCCAGCATGACTTCATGTTAAAGAGAAAATTAATGCCGTTTCCAAAAGCTGCATGTTACGTGGGGCTTGGACTGAGCCGGAGCCCTTCCGTTTATGGCTTTGCCCACTACTACTGTGAGGCCTTCGGAGCCTCTGGGTAACACATTTAACAGGCTTGACTGCTAACCAAAAGGTTGGTGGTTCGAGTTCACCCAGAGGTGCCTCGGAAGAAAGACCTGGCAGTTTACTTCCAAAAAATCAGCCACTGAAAACCCTGTGGAGCACAGTTCTTCTCTGACCCACATGGGGTTGCTAGGAGTGGCGTCTGCTTGATGGGGACTTTATTTTAGTTTATTTTTTTAACTGTGTGGCCCCCCCTCGCACAGTGCCACCCGCTGGGCCCAGCTCGTTTGTCTGTGGAGTATTACTGGAGCCTTTCATCCTGTCATTACCACGCTGGTCCCCACCACCAGCGTCTCTCCCTGGAAAATGGTAGTGGCCACCTGCTGGCATCCACTCGTGTCCCCTCTAGTATGTCCTCCACCGGAGTGTCTTAAAACCAGGGCTTTGAAATGGTTCATTCTGCTGCTGAGAATCTGCATTTCTAACAAGTTCCCAGGCGATGCGAACGCTGCTGGTTAGGGACCAATTCTGAGAACCACTAGTACAGCAGGGGTTCTCAGTATTTATGATACATAAGAATCACCTGGGGATTGTTAAAGTATAGATTCTGATTCAGTATTTCTGAGGGTGAAAAGGCAGATTCTCAGCAGGGATTTGAACTGAACAAACCGGTTGGAAGCTTTGTTTAAAACCGTTGCTAGAAACCGTTGATGGTCTTGCCTTGCTCTTAGGAGGAATCCAGAGGCCCCACCTGCTCAGGGCAGCCGACACCTCACACCTGCGAGCCCTGTGGGGTGGCGGTGTTGGTTGTTTCAGGCAGTCCCTCAGACGCCTGGCGGGTTGGGGCTTCAGGAGTGCCCTTGGCTCCCCTGCCTTGTCTGTCTGTGTCTGTGACGATTTAATGCCTGTCTGTGCTAGACGGTGAGCTCCAAGGCCGGGGGGTGGGGGCGGGGGGGCGGTTGCCCTGTCTTCTCAGAGCGGTGCTTATTAGTGCTGATTATTTATAAATGTATGACATCGCAAAGGCATTCGGCTGTGTGGGTCGTAACCAATTAGGAATAACATTGTGAGGAATGGGAATTCCGGAACACTGAATTGTGCTCGTGCAGAACCTGTACATAGACCAAGAGGCAGTTGTTTGAACAGAACAAGGGGATACTGCATGGTTTAAAGTCAGGAAAGGTGTGTGTCAGGGTTGTGTCTTTTCACCATACTTATTCAGTCTGTGTGCTGAGCAAATCATCCGAGAAGCTGGACTATATGAAGACTGAAGAATTGACACCTTTGAATTATAGTGTTGGCGAAGAATATTGAATATCCCACGGACTGCCAGAAGAACGAACAAATCTATCCTGGAAGAAGTACAGCCAGAATGCTCCTTAGAAGCAAGGATGGGGAGACTTCGTCTCGCGTACTTTGGACATGTTATCAGGGGAGATCAGTCCCGGGAGAATTACATCATGCTTGTTAAAGTAGAGGGTCAGTGAAAAAGAGGAAGACCCTCAATGAGATGGACTGACTCAGTGGCTGCAATAGCGGGCTCAAACACAGCAACGATCGTGAGGATGGCGCAGGACCGGGCAGTGTTTCATTCTGTTATACATAGGGTCGCTATGAGTCAGAACAGACTCAGCGGCACCAAACAACGTGTGTGTGTGTGTGTGTGTGTGTGTGTGTGTGTATAGCTGCTGTTGTTTGGTGCCGTCAAGTCAATTCCTACTCGTAGCAACCCTATAGGACAGGGTAGAATTGCCCCATAGGGTTTCCTGAGTTGAAATCTTTACAGGAGCCAATCACCAGGTCTTTTCTCCCAAGTAGCTGCTGGGTGGGTTCAAACCACTGACCTTTCAGTTAGCAGCTGTGTGCTTAACCATTGCACCACCATATATATTTTTTCCTTCATTTTTTTATTGGTGAAAATATATATAACAAATTTGCTATTTTAACCATTTTTCAGTGTGCACTTCAGAGGCAATAGTCACATCCACCATGTTACGCAATCATCACCACTATCTAGTTCCAAAAGTTTCCCATCACCCCAAACAGGGACTCTGCACCCATTAAACAATAACTCCTCATTTCCGCCAGCCCCCAGTAACCTCTGATCTACTTTCTGTCTGTCTGGATTTGCCTCATCTAGGTATTTCACAAAAGTGGAATCATACAATATCTGTCGTTTTGTGCCTGGCTTATTTCTCTCAACATTGTGTTTTCAAGATTCGTTCATGTTGACATATATCAGGACTTCGCTTGTCTGTCTGGCTGAATGATATTCCATTGCAGGGATAGACCACATTTGATGTGTCCATTCATCTGTTGATGGACACCTGGGTTATTTTCACCTTTTGGCTATTATGAATAGTGCTGAGACGAACATTGGTATACAAGTATCTGTTCGAGTCCCTGCCTTCAGTTCTTTTATGTATATACCCAAGAGTGGAATAGCAGGTCATATGGTAATTCTGTATGTTAACTCTTTGAGAAGCTGCCACATTGTTTTGCTCAGTGGCTGTACCATTTGTGGCATAGTGGTCAAGAGCTCGGCTGCTAACCAAAAGTTTGGCAGTTCAGATCCACCAGGCGCTCGGTGGCTACCCGGTGGGACAGTTCTACTCTATGCTGTAGGGTTGCTATGAGTCGGAATCAGCTTGACAACAATGGGTTTGGTTTGGTTTTATCAGCAAAGCAAGGGGGTTCCGATTTTTCCACATCCTTGCCAACACTTAATGTTTTCCATTTTCTTGATTGAAACCATCCTAGTGGGTGTGAGGGAGTCCCTGGGTGGTACAAAGGGTTAATGTGCTTGCCTGCGAAGGGTTGGAGATTGAGTCCACCCTGATGCACCTTGGAAGAAAGGCCTGATGATCTACTTCTGAAAAACCAGCTATTGAAAACCTTACGAAGCACAGTTCTGCTCTGAGCCACGTGGGGTCACCATGAGTTGGAGTCGACTCGAGGGTGATTATGAAGTGCTATCTCACTGTGGTTTTGATTTGCATTTCCTTACTATCTAATGAGATTGAGCATCTTTTCAAGTGCTTATGAACCATTTGTGTATCTTCTTTGGAGACTTGTTGATTCAGATCCTTTGCCCATTTTTAGTTGTTTGTCTTTTTATTGTTGAATTGTAGGAATTCTTTATATATTTTGGATATTAAACCCTTATCAGATATAGAATTTGCAAATATTTTCTCCCATTTTGTGGGTTGTCTTTCCACTCTCTTGATAGTGTCCTTTGATGGATGAAAGTTTTTAATTTTAATGAAGTCCAGTTAATCTGCTTTTTTCTCTTCCGTTGCCTGTAAATGCATGCCTTTGAGCGCGTTGTAAGAAGATCGCATCAATGTCGGGGTGGGTGTGGGATCACCAGTGATTTACCTGACGTCCCTAGTACAGTCCCTAGTCTGGAGCCGGCATGCAGTCAGTTCTAGATTTTTGAAATCATGGGTTTGCAATGAGTTGACTCAGGGATAAGTAAGACCAGCTCCCTGCCCTGGTGAACCTCACAAAAGAGTGTGAGAGTCAGAGGCGTAGATAACACGTCTCAAGGAGCTTCCAGAAAACTGCTGTGAAAATCAGTAAACAGAAAATGCTTTGGGAACTCCGGCATCCTTTCTGGCCTGGAGACCCAGCAGGACTTCTTGGACGAGGTTTCCTGGGAGGTGGGTCTTCAAGAACGCCTGGGCATGTGGACAGCGGGGATGGCGGCCAAGCTTGCTAAGAGGAGAGACAGCTGAGTATGAGCTGGAGGGGAGAGACAGGGGTGCCGCAGGTCAGAGCGTTCGAGACACAGGACGAGTGAGAAAGCAGAGGTGAGCTGGGGTCAGAGCAAGGGAGGCGGGAGATGGAGGGTCCGGGTTTTACCATGTAGGTTCAGAAATCACCAAGCGCTTTTAGGGCAGGAGTCAGGAAGGTGCAGGATGTGCGGAGGGCAGATTAGAAAGGAGGTGAGTGGAGGAGGCCTGGACCCCTCCTCGGGCTAGGGCACAAGCTCCTTCCGTGTTTGTCCCCTGTGCAGGGAGGCTGGAGGGGGCAGGTATGGGGTGGGGAGCAGGAGGTGCCAGACCGATAGCTCGGGGTGACGAGTGGTCAGGCCCTGGGGCTAGGGCCGCAGGCGACCATTCTCCTCTGCTTCAGCAGAGCTTCTTAGAGCTGAGAAAGTAGAGGGAGCACTTCTGGAACCTCCAGAAGGTAACTCAGTGGGTATCTCTGTTCAGCTGGTTTAAGGAAAAAAGTGTGTGTGTGTGTGTGTGTGTGTGTGTGTGTGTGTGTATACATATACATGCATTCATATTTATGTATCTTTGTTGATGAAATAAAATCCTTGCTCAAGAAGGTGGTTGTCAATGTTCTTTCTCTTCTTTCTGGCATGTCGAGGAGATTAAAAGGAATTCTACTTTCAGAAAAACATTTTATTATAAAAGCAACACATGCTTGTTGAGACGAAGTTAACAGTCTGGATTGGAAAGCCGTAAAACTCCAGCCCCCTGCCCCACCAGTGGATGAGAACAGTGTTAATTTTGAGATGTGTTCATCAGAGACATCTGTGCTCACATGCTCATCCGTAATATGGGTAAACGTGCTCTTCCTTACGCACATCCGTAATACAGGTAAACGCACTCTTTCTTACGCATGTCTGTAACATGGGTAAACGTGCTCTTTCTCACGCATGTCTGTAACACGGGTAAACGTGCTCTTTCTCACGCACGTCTGTAACACGGGTAAATGTGCTCTTCCTTACGCACATCCATAATATGGGTAAACATGCTCTTTCTTACAGAAGTGGGTGCCGTAAACGGTTTTGTTATTGTTGGGTGCCGTCAAATCAGTTCCAACTCATAGCAACCCCATGGGACAGAGTAGAACTGCTGCATAGGGTTTCCTAGGCTGTAATCTTTATGGAAACGGATGGCCAGGTCTTTTCTTCCACAGAGCTGCTGCTGGGTTTGAACCACCAACCTTTCGGTTAGCAGCTGAGCACTTAACCGGTAGGCCACCAGGGTTCCTTGCACTAAACATACTACTTCTAAACTTGCTTTTTACACTTAGTGACATATTGTGGACATCTTTTGGGGACAGTTTAGTTTAATTCCACAAACGTTTAACATGTTCCCACCAGGTGGTGGGGATGCAGAGGTGGTGGGGTAATTTGATCTTAGCGATGATGACATCTCACACTTTCTGAGACTTTACACTTAAAGAATGCTTCCACTTGGTCTCTGCTGGCGCAGATTTTAGCACATACCTGGGGAAGCAGCTGTATCCAGCTACTGGTCCTGGGAGGCCCCGCGAGGTGTCTGCATAGGAAATCTGGCTGCCAGGCTGACCTCAGACAACACAGGAACAGCGTGCTTTGATGGGACGTGGGAATGGCTCTAGGCTGTCCGTGTCGCTGCCCTTGCTCCTTCAGGCCGTCCCGTCACTTCCCTGATGCCCATCTCGATCTGAGTGTCCGCACGGTCCTGTGAACTCGGGTCGGAGTCGGCAGGCAAATCCTCCCGGCTGGACAGATCAGAGAGAGGAGACCTCCCAAGATCAGGCAGCTTGGGTGTTCCAGGAATGAATTTCTGCTCCCTAGCCAAGGGCGCGCTCCATCCTAGCTCCCTGCCCCAACTCCAGCTGGCTCTCTGTCATTGTCGTTAGATGCTGTCAAGTCGGCTCCTGCTCACGGCGACCTTATGTATAATGGAATGAAACGTTGGCCGGTCCTGCGCCGCCTTCATGATTGTTGGCATGTTTGAGCCCATTGGTGTGGTGTTTATGTCGATCCATCTCACGGAGGTGTCCCTTGCTGTCACTGACCCTTCACTTAACCAAACATGATGTCCTTCTCTAGCGACTGGTCGTTCCTGAGGGTGTGTCCAAAGTCTCACCGTCCTTGCGTCTAAGGAGCATTCTGGTTGTATTTCTTCTAAAACTGACTTTTGGTCCTCCAGGGACTAGGGTATACTGTGACGTAGCTGGAAGAGCCAGACCCTGGCATCAGGACACCGGGGGTCAGTTCCGGCTCCCCTGCCTCTCTGCTGGGTAACCTCAGACAAGCCACTTGCCTCCTGGAGCTGCGTTTCCCAGGTGCAAAATGGGGGTGATATTAGTAAGCCCTGCCATGCTGGGTTGTTGAGATCAGGTAAAGGGTTGAAAGGGTGCGTCAGCCACAAAGGGAAGGATGCGTGTGAGCACTTTGACTGTGTGATCGGTGTTGATTTGGAGAGATTTGCTTATTGCTACATCAATGACAACAAGAAACGCCGGCCATCCCTGCCCTGTGCGCCTGTGGGAGGTGGCGCCTTCCATTGTTACCTTGTGTCCCCATCCTGGGGCATCCTCTTCCGCCTGAGGGCATCACATTGCTGGTTGCCTCCAGTAAAGGTTGACTATGCCATTGACTCCAACCATTCCACAGAGTTTGCTTGGGTATTTCAGCCCTTGAAAGCACCTGCTGTCAGAACTGTACAATTGATTTTGATAACTTTGAGGTTTTTTCCCGTAAGATGACTTGGATACCAAGTTTGGTAATCCCGCGGTGCCTCGGGGTTGCTGGCTGTGACGATAGTACTGTGATTGGCAGGTTTTAACTCTGATGCCTTTGTCTCCTCTGGAGCCCGTGTCTTTTCTATGTCACTGGTCACCGCGCAGGAGGCGGCTCTCTGCCCCGTCTGCGGAAGCACCGTCAGTCCTGCAGAGACGACATTCCTTCTTCAACAGCGGAGGCTCAGGACGTAGAGCTGCGTCTCGGAGACACCCTGCTCAGGTGTGAGGGCTCCACAGAGGCCCCTTTGGGGGTGTCCGTTGGTCTAGCCTCTGAGGCCCTCATCCCAGACATGAAATGGACTTTGGGCAAGAGGTAGGTTCCACGGAGAAGTCCGTCTTCCTAACACCGTTTGGAATTTACGGCTTTGAAGGAAATGAGTCTGGATTGATTTCCACAGAGAGCTGTGGAATGCTGCGGACATTGTCCCTGGGAGGCACGTGACGGGTTTACGGCTCAGGCTTTACCCGAGCCGTGCCGGAGCTCTGGACCCGGCTCCCCCCGCCCCGGCTGTGCTGCTGTCTTGGGCGGGTTATGCTGCTGCGGAGGCTCAGGCACCTCAGCTGGACTTAGGACATCAGGTCACAGAGCACCTGGCGTGTGGCGAGTGGCCTGGACAGGGGACAGGAGGGTGACACGGGATGCCACACACGCTCTTGACCCCTTGTGGCTCCTCAGCAGGCAGGGTGTTGAGGTCCTCTTCCAGCCCTGTCAAGAGCCCCAGCCTTTCTGTACGACGTGTCCTCTGAGCCAGGCCCTCTTATAGTGCTTAATGTGGACTGATGCACCCAGTCCTCACAGGGGCCCTGCCAGCAGGCTTGCTGGCAATTTACATCTTTCTCACAAGGAGCCTGAAACTCAGAGACGCTGAGAACAGCCAGCAACACCCAGCTGGTGAGCAGAGACGCTGTGACGCAGTGCTGGGCAGCGGGGCCCCAGGTCGTGAGCTGAACCCTCAACATGCTGGAGTGTGTGGGGAGAAAGGCTAACGCGTCATACCACAGATACGAACGGTTGGGTTTGTGACCCTGTGACTCCGGGACATACGTTAGGATAAAAATAAACAGAGTTAGCGTGTTGGATGCTCATCGACATGTTAGAGACTGTTCTGGGGACAGTGAGTAAGGATTGCCCTCTGAACAGAAGGTCACAGGAGTTTAGAGGGTCTGGGTTTGTGTTTGGAGGCCCCGGGTGGTACAAACAGTTAACACACTTGGCTGCTAACTGAAAGGTTGGCAGTTTGAGTCCACCCAGAGGCACCTTGGAAGACAAGCCTGGCAATCTCCTGAAAAATCAGCTACAAAAACCCTGTGGAGCACAGTTCTACTCTGACACCCACGGAATTGCCGTGAGTTGGGGTTTGGCTGGGGTTTGCGTCCAGCCTCTGCACCTGCCCAGCCTGCAGTGGGTTGGGGAGTGTGTATAGCAGGCTGGGTGTGGGGGACAGGGGACTTCTGTGGTCTAGAAGTTGAACCAACCGGAATTGGGGGTTTGGACTGACCCCAGTGCACACTGTCCCCACCCTCTCTTAAGGCGCCCTCTCTCGGTGGCCTGGAGCCATGCATCTGCCACCCCACCCCTGCCCTGCATCCGTGCTTCCTCGGCCTGAGCGTCCCTGGCTTGGACACTGCTGTTTTTATTGTTGTTATTATTACTGTTATTATTTCTGCTTTAAGGCAGAAATAATAATATTTTGCAATGGTCTCTGTTCTTAGAAGGAACAGACACGCTTCCTTAAGATAGATACGCGTGCACGCGCGTGCATACACACACGCATATATGTAGATATATGTATATATATATATATTTTATTGGCAGTTACTTATTGTTGGGTCGTAGCAATTTCCAGAGTTCCAGGAAAAATTGCTGATGCAGCTGTGGCTGGCGACAACCTCCCACGCTGACAGGGAGCGTGCCCGCCTCCCCGCGCTCTCCTGTGGCCGCGCCTTACATGGCTTTAGTTTTTGCCTGGCACCTGTGCTTGTCTTATTGAAATGCAGCAGAAAGAAGTGGGTCTGGGGTGGGTATTTTTTGGCCCAGAGTCAAGTGGAACCCCCAGCCCTGAAGGAGGGTGGGAGCCAGGCTGAGCTGGGAAGCAGTGCCCCGGGTGGGGCTTTGGTGTCTTTACCTGCAAAGAAGGGAAATGCTGCTTCTCAGGCGTGGTTCCGGGTGTAATCCCCAACACGCGGCAGGCACGCGTGATTCTGTTATGACTTGCCTTTGCGTCAGCTCCAGCTCAGTGGCAGCACCGTGCACAACAGAACGAAACATTGCCTGGTTCTGCATCATCTTTGCGATTCTTGGCATGCTCGCGTCCATTGTTGGGTTACGGTGTGTTTTGAGTGCCTTCCAACCTAGGGGGCTCATTTTCTAGCACTGTACTGGACAATATTCTGTTGTGATCCTAGGGTTTTCATTGGCTAACCAAAAGGTCGGCAGTTTGAATCCACCAGCCGCTCCTTAGAAACCCTATGGGGCAGTTCTCTGTCCATTAGGGTTGCTATGAGTCAGAATTGACTCGACAGCACACAACAACACCAACAACAAATTTTCAGAAGATTGCCATCCTTTCTTCCTAGTCTGTCATACTCTGGAAGCTCCTCCGAAATTTGTCCACCGTGGGCAACCCTGCTGGTATTAGAGATACGGTGGCACAGCTTTAAGTGTCACAGCAACGTGCCGGCCAGCGCGGTACGGCAGACTGCGCGCGCCGAGGGCAGATCTCAGCGTGCCGGCCAGCGCGGTAC
>NW_004444005.1:6973212-6996057 GCF_000243295.1 Trichechus manatus latirostris | reverse complement strand
GCGGTACGGCAGACTGCTTGCCTGTAGCGGGCAGTTCTCAGCGTGCCGGCCAGCACGGTACGGCAAACTGCGTGTAGAGGGCAGATCTCAGCGTGACGGCCAGCACGGTACGGCAGACTGCTTGCGTGTAGAGGGGGCAGTTCTCAACATGACTTTATTGATAGCAATACAAGAACCAGGTAGCTGGCAGGACCGTGAAGATGTGGCTCCCCTAGAGAAGCAGAGAAACTGCTGTGGATTTTTGTTAGGAAGACACCTCCAAATTGTGTTTTGTCTCTGGTGACTGGAGTGTCCAGAGCTGAGGTTGGGCTCAGACTTTGCATCCAGTGGAAATTGAGGTGACGTGGCTCCCAGAACCTGATGGCTTAGGGCTAAAAGCACAGGACGTGAGAACCAGGAGGGGTTTCACAGGGCACTGAGGTCAAGCCCCTCGTCTTACCCGTGGGAAACTGAGGCTCTGAGTGGGGTGTGGGATTACGCACAGGAAACATAACTGGCCCCAGGGACCCCAGTCTTCCACCCACCTAGGCAGCGCACATGTTCAGAAGAGCCATCGGACATGCGTGACTCTAGGTTTGCACCCGTCAGAGACTCAGGCGCCTTCGCCAGCAGAGAGCACGCTGTCGTTTTCCTCACGGGCAGAAAGGCTGATGGCAGACATCGTACCTGCAGGGGGCGCTTGTCCCCCACATGCTGGGAGGCACTCCTGCTTCCAGAGCCCACACTTGGGGAGGGATCAGTGTGGGCTGGGTGGGGGGGTGTCCCAAATGGAAAAAGTGCTGAAAATAGGAAATGCAGGAGGTGGGTGCCCGTCATCTTTGGGGACGTATTGACCGCCTTTTTGATCCCTTGAGTGGAAACAGCAAAGAGTTCCGTGTGGCGGCAGTAGGGGAGTCGTTTGGGGTCCTCCCGGAGGTGCTTGCATGCCGTCCCGCGGTGAAGCTGTGATCGCTTTTCGGTGGTTGTTAGCTACCGTCCAGTCCGCCCCGACTGACGGTGACCCCGTGCGCAGCAGAATGCAACGCTGCCCCGTCCCGTGCCATCTCCGTGATCAGCTGTGGATCAGACCATTGTTACCCGTAGGGTTTTCACTGACCGCTTTTTGGAAGTAGATCACCAGGCCTTTCTTCCTAGTCTCTCTTAGTCTGGAAACTCCACTGAAACCTGTTCAGCATCATAGCCACACCCAAGCCTCCTCTGACAGACGGCTGGTGGCTGAGTTGGAGCTGTACTGGCCAGGAATCAAACCCGGGTCTCTGGCATGGAAGGCGAGAATGCCACCTCTGAACCCCCACGGCCTCTCATCATCACTTTGGAGAGCAGCTTTTTGCCCCAGGAAAGAGGAACAAGCTGGAATGGGGTGGCGGGGGAGCAGGAGAAAGAGAGGAAGAGATGTTCCTCTTCGATGTCATTCAGGCAGAAAAGCAATGTGCACATGTAAATGAACTTGGAAGTGTAATTAAAAACATATACATCGCGGAGTCTGCGATCCCAGATTTCATGTGAGCTGCAGGTTAGAGTGACAAGTGCGTTCCCTTCAATCAGTGACACCAAATCTGCTCCATGATTAATGCGTCTCGGTGGTAGTAAACACACCCAAGACAAATCTTGCCGTGATTTCTTAAACCGCAGTCGTGACAACCCACTGGCTGCAGATGTCTCTCCTCTGTCCCTAGCCTCCTTCTCCCGGCCACCACTGCAGGGGCCACTTGCTAAAGATGCCCCTCCGAGAGCACCTCCTGGCCTGAGAGAAGAGACAACGCAGAGTTGTGGGTGCCTTCGTGCATCGAGCTCAGGGGGGCTCTGGAAGTTGCTTTGTCCGGAGGTTCTGGGCAGTGAGGAGTGGGGGGCATACGGCAGGAAGGCTGGGAGAAGCCAGCTGAGTCTGTGCCGTAGAGCGGGAGGGGGACACGGTGGGCCCGGGGTGTTCAGTGTAGGGTGCTGGAAGGATCCAGGGTGGCAGAGTTCCCATTGTCTTAGCCCTTCTGCGAATTCTCCGGCAGTGCCCAGCGCTGGGCTGGGTTTAAGACCTAACCACGACAGCTAGCGTGTGTTCTAGAGTGGACGCTCAGGAGGGCCAGGGTACCCGTAGCACGGCAACACGAAGCCTCCACTGACAAATGTTAGCGGTTAGCTGAATGAAGACGCGTGGGGTGGTGCAAACACAGAGATTCAGCAGGTGCCTATGTGTGCCGGCTCTGTGCCAGCTCCGTGCTCGACACGGGAGACGCAGCAGTGGGCAGAGAAGCCTGCAACACACACAGTGTCAGGGGAGGAGACAGGTAATGGACAGGAAGCATAAACCAATGGGGGAGACGGTTAGAGGGTGATGAGGGCAACAGGTAGAGCAGGGTTGGGGGACTGGGAGGGTCCGGGGGACATGGGGGAAGCAGGTGGCAGTTTTAATAGGGCGGTCAGGACAGGTCTCATTGAGAAGGCAGGATTTGAGCAAACGCCTGCAGCAGTTGAAGGCGCGGGCCCTGTGGCCGTAGCCGTGCAAAGGCCCTGTGGTGGGATGGGCCTGGCGTTCTCAGTGGAGGCCAATGTGTCTAGAATCCAGTGAGCTGACTGAGAGACAGGAGAGCCCAGAGCTGATGGGACAGAGTGGGGGCTGTGCCCTTGGACGTGGTGACCCCGGCCCCCACCCACTGGCTGCAGTGGGTAAGAGGATGCAGCCCCTTCCTGGGGCAGATTTTTATTTATTTGTTAATTGTACCAAATATGTTTATAAACCAAACATTTGCCAGTTCAGCCATTTTTTACATGTACGATTCAGCGTTGTTAATTCTCTTCACCATGTCATGCTACCATCACCACCATCCGTTGCCAGATATTTCCACCGCCCTTAACGGAAGCTCAGTATGGGGCAGAATTTTGACTAGAGCTGGAAGTTTCCGGAAGGCTGATTTCAGCGCACAGTTAGGGGAGCTCCCCGGAAGTGAGGGCTGTCTGGGATGGCACTGATTGCTTGGAGACATTCCCCCGCCATCACTGCACCAAAACGCAGCTGTATGGGTGAAGAGGAGGCTGCAACCCTAGTGATGGACGCAGGTTCTCCCTCTTGCTAAGATTCCAAGTTCAGAAACTCCAAGACTTGTTGAAGATGCTGTCCCTGAAATTACAACCCGAGGTCCTCTGACAGAGTCCAGTAAACCAGTTTCCACTGAATTGACTCTGACTCATGGCAACCCCATGTGTGTCAGAGTAGAGCTGTGCTCATGGGGTTGTTAATGGCTGACTTTTTGGAAGTAGATCCCCAGGCCTTTCTTCCAAGGTGACTCTGGGTGGACTCGAACCTCCAACCTTTCGGTTACCAGTCAGGCACGTTCACTGCTTACAGTACCCAGGGACCCCTGTAACAGTCCAGGCTCTGTCATAGCCTAAGGTCCTGAGGCACCGTGATTCTGGGGTCCTAGAGCCCACAAACCCCCACTAGTGGAGAAAGTCAATGGCACGAGCTGAGAGCCGCTGAGTTTCTTCAAGGGTGTCCATCTCATTTCAACAATTAAGTGGAGCACACGTACATCTCTGTAAATAGAAGAGTCCCCCAGCCCGGCCCGAGTCCATGTCTGGGCGAAGTTATTTTATTAGCCGGTTCTGCTGAGTGGGCTTGGATGGGGGATGCAGTCTCTCTGACGGTGGATCTAATTATAAGCACAAGGGACCGCACCAAATAAGCATTCTCGCGGGGAGGCGAGGCTGGCAGCTCGGGCTAAAGCGTCCTTTAATGAACTTCCGTGGCATGTGTATCTTAGCAACACACTTTATTACATCCGGCCGCAGATGGAGTTGCTCCACAGTCATTTATTCCCCTCCTCGGTCTCCCGCTCTGGTTTGCTTGGGTGACAGGAGGGAGGAATGCACAGACCCGCTTGTCCAAGGCCGTGTTTGGCTCTTCTCTGCTTTGTGTAGTTGATGGAAATGGCAAACCCGGGACTGGATGTGGGGACTGTGCCGCGGTGGAGGCTGGCGCCGTGGGGACGGCTCGATGGCCCAGCCTGAGGGGTGGCCACTGCCCTTCGGGTGCTGCAGCCACCACACAGATCTGCCGAGTCGCTCCCCAGCGCGCCCCGAGTTCGGGTATTTTTGTCTGGGCTTTTTTCCTGTAATGATGCTAATTTGGATCCGACGGAAGTGGGGAATGTCCAAATCGTTCGCTGTAATCAGCAGCCTATAGTAGGGGTGGGCAAGTGCTGGAGAGAGGCAGCTTCTTGACCAAGTGGACATGAGGGAGGCACAAGGAGAGGACAGAGAGCCTGCAGCACGGGACAGAGGTGGCCTTCCAGCCTGGGACACTGAACGGAGGTGGCCTTCCAGCCCAGGACCCTGGATGAAGGTGACCTTCCAGCCTGGGGCCCTGGACAGAGGTGACCTTACAGCCTGGGGCACTGGCTGGAGGTGACCTTACAGCCTGGGACACTGGATGAAGGTGGCCTTCCAGCCCAGGGCACTGGACAGCGGTGACCATCTGATTTGGGCAGTGGATGTAGGTGACCTTCCAGCCACGGGCCATGGACTGAGGTGACCTGCCAGCCCAGGACCCTGGATGGAGGTGGCCTTCCAGCCTGGTTTAGCTGCTCATAAGCCCAGGCACCTTGGCCAGTTACTTCCTGTCTCTGAACCTTAACTTTCTCGTCTGCTGTATTGGTTTTCTGGGGCTGCCATAACAAATTACAGTCACCCCTCAGTATCCACGGGGGATTGTTTCCAGGACCCCCCACAGATACCCAAATCTGCAGATACTCGAGTCCCTTATACAAAATGGCATAGTATTTGCGTGTAACCTACACACATTCTCCCTTATACTTTAAATCATCTCTAGATTACTTACAATACCTAACGCAATGTAAATGCTATTTAAATAGTGGCTCTGCTGTATCGTTCAGGGAATAGTGACAAGACTGGAGGCACCCAATGCTCCAGTGACGAGTGTGGAGGAGAGACTGAGGCTCCGTGAAATGGGGAGGCTACAGCAGGGGACGCCTGCACATCTCTGCATTCATGTGCGTCCAGCATAGTGCTCGGTGCAGGCAAATTCAAGTTTTGCTTTTTGGAACTTTCTTTTTTTTCCCAAATATTTCCGATCCGTGGTTGGTGGGATCTGCGAATGCAGAACCCACGGATATGGAGGGCTGACTGTACTACAAAGTGGGTGGCTTAAAACAACAGAAGTGTATTGTCTCAGTCTGGAGGCCACTAGTCCGAAGTCAACGGGTTGGCAGGGCTGCGCTCTCTGAAGGCTCCAGGGGGGAGTCTTTTCTTCCTTTGCTGGTGGCGGCTGACAATCCTTGATGTTCCTTGGCTCATAGCTGCATCACTGAGATCTCTGCCTCTATCATCACCTCGCCGTCTTCCCTCTGTGTGTGTCTGCCTGTTTTCTCCTGTTAAGACAACGTCTTTGGATTTGGAGCATGCCCTAATCTTGTATGACCTCACCTCAACTAATTAGATCTGCAAAGACCTGTTTCCAAATAAGGCCATATTCTGAGGACCTGGCTGGACTTGAATTTTGGGGAATACTCTTCAACCCACCTCATCTGCCCATCGAAGCTAGTCATGCCAACCTCAGGTTATGGTCGGATCAGAATAGACGGAGGATGCCAGAGCTCACACAGGTTTGGGTGTGTCTTAGGGGGAGTCACGTTCACGGTCTCTGCCTTTCCTTCCAGAAGCAGAGGAGCTGGAAATCTCGGGAACTGTGTTCCCTCACGAGCTGCAGTATGACGTACTTTCTCAACAGATCACCTGGCGGTTCGTTTGAATATTTGAAGTCGGGACCATCGCAGAAAATCTGGGGTGTGTCGTTTCTTGTATTTCATGGCTTACTAGAAGCAGAACTTGCTATTAGTTTGTGCAGTTTTGAAAATAAGGCAGCAAGTGGTTTCCCATGAATTGTCTCATTGGGTAATGAAGACAGGAGGCTTTAGAAGCAAAATTGATTGTAAATACGAAAACGTAACTGCAACCACTGGGTCGTCAAAGACGTCCAGGTCTCTATCGTAGGAAGGTAAAGAATCCCTGCAGGAACCCTGGTGGCACGGTTGAGTTATGGTGTTGGTGAAGAATATGGAATATCCCATGGACTGCTGGAAGAACAAACAAAACAAGCCTGTCTTGGAAGAAGTACAGCCAGAATGCTCCTTAGAAGCGAGGATGGGGAGACTACGTCTCATGTACTTTGGACATGTTATCAGGAGGGACCAATCCCTGGAGAAGGACATCATGCTTGGTAAAGTAGAAGGCCAGTGAAAAAGAGGAAGACCCTCAACGAGATGGACTGATACAGTGGCTGCAATGAAGGACTCAAACACAGCAACAGTTGTGAGGATGGCGCAGAACCAGGCAGTGTTTTGTTCTGTTGTACGTGGGGTTGCTATGAGTTGGAACTGACTCGATGGCACTTAACAACAACAGAGACTCCCTAAGCTGGGGGCAGAGACCCTCTCTTAGCACGGTCCCAGCTCTGAGGAGCCTTGTGAGTGCACAGGTTGCTCATCTCCTTGAGCCTCAGTTTATTCATCTGTAAAATGGCTGCAGCGGAAGGCCGTGTCCCGGGGCAGCGGTAAGGATGAAATGCTTCCTGCGGAAGCCCGTTTGTAAGCTGCAGTGTGATCTACACATGTGGCTGTTTTGGAATTGCCATCCCTGGGCTGTGGTCTGTCCCCTGGCTGACCAGGAGGCCTATGTCCGTGTTTAAGTCTCCGAAGCTGCCTGCTTTCTCTGCTGCTGCAGGACCGCGGCAGGCGGGGGAGGGAGGCAGCATTTACTACGTGACTGCTGAGAGTGTGCCGGGCACCCACTGCCTCTACTTCTTCAACAACTTTGAGCCCTTCTCCTCTCCCCATTGTGCAGAGGAGGAAACTGAGGCACAGAGGGGTTCAATACCTTCCATCAGGGCTTAGCTCTGGAGTGTGAACATGCAGACCCCAGCCCGCCTGGCGGTCCGAGTGTCCCCAGTGTGTTGTCAACCCCAACCCAGGGCCGCCACCACACACATATGTGGCTTTTGAAGTCACACAGTTCCCATGTACCCGATGGTCCTTGGCATTCAGGGGGTGGCGAGGCAGCAGGATCTTTGCCTGACTGAGCGTGAGGATGCTCAGAGGCCCTGAGGGGTTCAGGGCCACCCTGCCGCGTCCCCACAGCCCTGTTGGACTCTGTGACCTTGGGCAAGCCTCACAATCTTTCTGACCACATCCCCAAGGAGACTTTCACTGATAACAGTAATTCTAGTAAATCCAGGCCACCTACTCTTCCGCACCTCACAGGCCTGTCACAGCCCCGGCCACAGAGTCACACGGCGTGCTGCCAGCCTGCTGAGGTCTATGTGTTCCCAGTGTGCTGAAAGCAGCCAGCACACAATGGTCACCCAGTGAATTCACTGGCTGAATAACCCACTGTGTTTTCAACAACTATGGACTGTAGGTCCAAACCGAAGCAGCGGAATTAAAGAGCAGCCTACAGTCCTGGCAGCCCCCAGGAAATAAGCAACGCCTTCATAAACTCCAAGCAGCTGCTATATTCCCGCTGGCTGAGACCAGCTGTGATCATTAAAATCGTGTGTCAACTTGGCTGGGCCATGATTCTCAGTGGTCTGGCAGTTATGATGTAGTTTAACAGTCATACGATAATGTGATCACTTCCATGATGAGATTCGACATAATGTGATCACCTCCATAATGAGATAAGTAGCCAGTCAATTGAAAGGGAATTTCCTTGGGGGTGTGGCATGCATCCAGTATAAGTGGACTGTCTGGCAAGGCTTGAAGGCTTTTGCTTGCTCTGGATCCTCAGCTGGCTTCTGTTCATTTGACCTCCGGTTCTTGGGACTTGAGCTAGCAGCTGACCTGCAGTCTCGCCTGCTGATCTTGGGATATGTCGGTCTTTGTAGCCTGTGAGCAAGGGTCCTGCTCTCTGACCTGCTGATCTTGGTTTTGCCAGCGCCTGCGGCTATGTGAATCAGAAGAAGCCTCCAGTCTGACCTACGGATTTGGGACATTCTAGCCTCCACAACCGCGTGAGCCATTTCCTTGATAGAAGTCTCTTTATATAGCTGTTTATACACCTTCCTGGTTTTGCTTCTCTAGAAAACCCAGCCTCAAACATTTTGTACCAGAAGTGATTCTAGAAAAACAAAATTGTAAGGATGAGTTTTCTAAATAGGTTCTCAAGTCTGGTTAGTCTTAAAGATGTCGATGACTCTGCTTCCAGTAGTAAAGAGGGCACTGCTAGTCCATGGTGTGAGGTGGCAATACAGATACACAAAATACCACCACCAGTAGATCAGGTATTGGTGAAAGGTGAGGCTCTGGGTGAGCACATGTGTGATACCTTTCTACGATTTGATCATAACGAGAAGTGTAAGGAAGCTGGTTGGCTGGTCCTACTTTCGCTAGACAAAGTGGTGAAAGAAAGAGATGAGCTCAGAGCTTCAGAGTTAAAGCTGAAGAGCCGCATTAACAACCTCAGAGTTTCCACTTGTCCTATGAAAGAAAGCCTCATTTCTTATAGTAACAGAGCTGATATTGCTGAAAACCAAAGCCAGAATCTTATTGTAAGAGTGGCTATATTACAATGCCAACTCAATTACCAACCTCAAGAGGTGTCTAAAGTTAAAGTGAGGGCATTGATTGGGAAGAAATGGGATCCTGAAACTTGGCATGGAGACGTATGGGCAGAGAATCAGGAAGCTGGAGACACTGAGCCCCTAAATTCCATTGAATCACTCCTGCCAATAGAACCAGCCCTCTCACTCCCATCTGAAGAGATTACTCCCTCTTTGTCTGCTAAACCACCCTCCCCAGTGAAATCATTAACCCCTACATTCTCATCTAATGAGATTAACCCAGCTGTGTCTAAAGGGCCTTTGTCTGAGTCATTGCCTGGGGGATCACCTGTGGCAGATGCTTTACAAGACAATGCCGAATGTTCTCAAAACACATCCCAACCACTGATTTTGGCTTCTAGACCTATAACTAAACTTAAGTCCCAGCGAGCCCCAAAAGGTAAAGTACAAAGTGTGACTCAGGAGGAGGTATACTACACTCCAAAAGAACTGCTTGACTTTTTAACGTGTACAAAAGGAAACCTGGGGAATATGTGTGGGAATGGCTATTAAGGGTGTGGGATAAAGGTGCAAGGAACATAAAGATGAATCAGTCTGAGTTTACTGATATCGGCCCACTTAGCACAGATTCTTCCTTCAGTGTTTCAGCTTGAGAGGTTAGAAAAGGATCTAATAGTTGATTTGGTTGCGCCACTGAAACATGGATTACACTGTGGCCTGCACTAAATCAAGTTGAAGTACCAGACCTGCCTTGGTATATTGTAGAAGAAGGTATCCAAAGGCTTAGGGAAATTGGTGTGCTAGAGTGAATTTATCAGGTTAGACCTGCAGATCCACACGTGGAGTGCCCAGAGGGCACACCTTTTACCACAATGGTGAGGAACAAATTTGTGAAGGGAGCCCCAGCATCCTTGACAACTGCTGTGACTGCTATTTTATGTAAGTCAGATGTGACAGTGGGAACTGTCCTAACTGAATTAAGACACCTAACTGCAATGGGGTTGATTGGATCCCTTGGTTGTAGGGGCCAAGTGGTGGCACTCAATCAACAAGCACAAGATGGGCATGGTCACGGTAATGGACAGCAGAGTCAAAGCAGTAATCAGAATAGTCTGACTCGTATGGACTTATGGCATTGGCTACTTAGTCATGGTGTCCATAGGAGAGAAATAGATGGAAAATCTACTAAATATTTACTTGGTCTGTAAAAGTGGATGAAGTCTAGGTCAAGTGAACAGCAGTCTAACTCTAATTGCCAGAATGGAGAGTCACAGCCCCTCAGTCAATTCCCAGACTTGAGTGAATTTAAAGACTCGCAACCCCTTGAATGAAAGGGAGGACAGGTCCCCTTGAGGAAGGACTCAGATACACTGCCATAAACTTACAGTGTTAACCTTTATCCCACCCTTCCCAAAGGGATCTACGGCCTTTTACGAGAGTGACTGTTCACTGGGGAAAAGGAAATAATCAGACTTTTTGGGGATTACTGGATACTGGCTCTGAACTGACAGCAATTCCAGGAGACCCAAAACATCGCTGTGGCCCACCAGCCAGAGAGGGTACATATGGAGGTCAGGTTATTAATGGAGTCTTAGCTCATGTCTGTCTCACAGTAAGTCCAGTGGGTCCCCAAACCTATCCTGTAGTGTTTTCCCCAGTTCCAGAATGCATAATTGGAATAGATATACTCAGCAACTGGCAGAACCCCCACATTGGATCCCTGACAAATGGAGTGAGGGCTATAATGGCAGGAAAAGCCAAGTGGAAGCCATTAGAACTGCCCCTACCTAGGAAAATAGTAAACCAAAAGCAATACCACATTCCTGGAGGGATTGCAGAGATTACTGCCACCATCAAAGACTTGAAGAATGCAGGGGTGGTGATTCCCACCACTTCTCCGTTCAACTCGCCTATTTGGCGTGTGCAAAAAACAGATGGATCTTGGAGAATGACAGTGGATTATTGAAAACTTAATCAAGTGGTGACTCCAATTGCAGCTGCTGTTCCGGATGTGGTTTCATTGCTTGAGCAAATTAGTACATCTCCTGGTACTTGGTATGCAGCTATTGATCTGGCTAATGCCTTTTTAATGCCATACCTGTTTTGGAGGACCACCAGAAGCAGTTTACCTTCAGCTGGCAAGGCCAGCAATACACCTTCAGTCGCCTACCTCAGAGCTACACCATCTCTTCAGCCCTATGTCATAATTTAATCTTCAGGGAACTTAATCACCTTTCCCTTCCACAAGATGTCATACTGGTCCATTACATTGATGACATTATGCTGATTGGACTTAGTAAGGAAAAAGTGTCAATGACTCTGGACTTATTGGTAAAACATTTGCATGCTAGAGGGTGGGAAATTAATCCCACAAAAATTCAGGTGCCTTCCACCTCAGTGAAATTTCTAGGGGTCCAGTGGTGTGGAGCATGTCTAGATATTCCTTCCAAAGTGAAGGATAAGTTATTGCATCTGGCCCCTCCCACAACTCCCACAACTGAAAAGGAAGCACAACACCTAGTGGGCCTTTTTGGATTTTGGAGGCAACATGTTCCTCCTTTGGGTGCGCTACTCCAGGCTATTTATCAAGTGACTCGAAAAGCTTCTTGTTTTGAGTGGGGCCCAGAACAAGAGAAGGCTCTGCAACAGGTTCAGGCCACTGTGCAAGCTGCTCTGCCACTTGGGCTGTATGATTTGGCCGATCCAATGGTGCCTGAAGTGTCAGTGTTCAGATAGAGATGCTGTTTGGAGTCTTTTGCAGGCCCGTATTGGTGAATCAGAGCGCAGACCCCTAGGGTTTTAGAGCAAAGCCCTGCCATCTGCAGATAACTACTTTCCTTTCGAGAAACAGCTTTTGGCTTGTTATTGGGCCTTAGTAGAGACTGAATGCTTAACCATGGGCCACCAAGTCACCATGTGGCTTGAGCTGCCCATCATGAACTGGGTGTTGTCTGACTCACAGAGCCATAAAGTTGGATGTGCACAGCAGCACTCACCGTTAAATGGATGTGGTATATACGAGATCAGGCTCAAGCAGGCCCTGAAGTCACAAGTTAAGTTGTGTGAGGAAGTGGCCTTCCCTACATGCAATGCTTCTGCCAGAACTACCATCTGTGGACTTAGAATGCCTTATCCACTGTTATGGTACTGACAGAGCACCGCCTTGGATCTAGGTATTCACGGCAGATAAAGTGCGACAGTGGGCCCATGCTCGTGGAATTCACTAGTTTTACCGTGTTCCCCATTATCCTGAACCAGCTGGCTTGATAGAAGCATGGAATGGCCTTCTAAAGACACAATTACAACACCAGCTAGGTGGCAATTCCTTGCAGGGTTGGGGCAGTGTCCTCCAGGAGGCTGTATATGCTCTAAGCCAGTATCCAATATATGGTGCTGTTTCTCCCACAGCCAGAATTCATGGGTCCCGGAATCAAGGGGTGGAAATGGGAGTGGCACTACTCACTATTACCCCTAGTAACCCACTCACAAAATTTTTATTTCATGTCCCCATGACCCTATGCTCTGTGGGTCTAGAGGTCTTAGTTCCAAAGGGAAGAATCCGCCTATCTGGTGACACATCTGTGATTCTATTGAATTGAAAGTTAAGAATGCCACCTGGCCACTTTGGGCTCCTTATGCCTCTGGATCAACAGGCAAAGAAGGGATCCTGATTACCAAGAGGAAATCCGATCGATATTACATCATTATGTAAAAGAGAGTGTGTCTGGAATGCAGGAGATCCCTTAGCGCATCTCTTAGTACTACCATGCCCTGTGATTAAAGTCAATGGAAAACTACAGCAACCCAATTCCGACATGACTACTAATGGCCCAGATCCTTCAGGAATGAAGGATTGGGTCACCCCACCAGGTAAAGAACCACGACCAGCTGAGGTGCTTGCTGAAGGTAAAGGGAATACTGAATGGGCAGTGGAAGAAGGTAGTTCTAAATACCAGCTACAACCACGTGACCCGTTGCAGAAATGAGGACTGTAATTATTATGAGCATTTCTTCCTTGTATGTGTGCATCAAATGTTTTTGTTTTCTTCACTTTTATAAAATATAAGATGTAAACAGGGCTAGTATGTTTTCAGTTGTGTGTGTGTTAGTTGTATCATATTAGGTGCAAGTAGGACTTTATAATTGTCTGTGTTCAGAGATTATATATGGTTTAAGGAGATGTGTACAGGTGCCAAGTTGATGAGGGTGGACTATGATCGTTAAGGTTATGTGTCAACTTGGCTGGGCTGTGATTCTCAGTGGTTTGGCCGTTACGATGTAGTTTGGGAGTCATATGATGATGTGAGCACTTCCATGATGAGATTTGATATAATGTGTGATCACCTCCATGATGAGATCTGTTGTGAGTAACCAGTCAATCGAAAGGCAGTTTCCTTGGGGATGTGGCCTGCATTGAATATACGGAGAGTCTCTGGCAAGGCTCGCAGGCTTTTGTTTGCTCTGGATCCTGCAACTGGTTCTTGTTTGCCTGACCTCTGGTGCTTGGGACCTGAGCTAGCAGCTTACCTGCATTCTTGCCTGCCGATCTTGGGACTTGTCGGTCTTTGAAGCCTGTGAACAAGAACCCCGCTGTCTGACCTGCCAATCTTGGCTACACGAATCAGGAGAAGCCTCCAGCCTGACCTACGGATTTGGGACATTCCAGCCTCTATAACTGCATAAGCCATTTCCTTGATATAAATCTCTTTATATAGATATTTATACGCTTTACTGGTTTTGCTTCTCTAGAAAACCCAGCCTAAGATGCCAGCCAACCACATAGACCCTGAGGTCTATGCACCCAGAGCTGTGCCAGGGCAGAGGATGCATCAGTGGGAGGGGCCCACCCTGCTGTCTGCATTCCCCACGCGAACCAGTGATTACAGGAGGTGCGAGTGCCAGGGGGCACAAGGCAGAGAGACTCAGGGCAGAGTGTCAGGGTGGCATTCCCTAAAGGTAGGGCATTTGCACCCAGACCTGATGGATGAGCAGGTCTGAGAGCAGGAGAGCGTTCCAGGCAGAGCACAGCCCATGCAAAGGCCCAGAGGTGGGAAGGACGTGGTACTTGGAGTTGATGGGAAAACCCACTATGACTGGGGCAGATGGAACAGGGTGGGAAAGGTGTCCTTGCCTTGGGGCCACAACCTTGTGGGGACAACAGGAGGTGAGTGTATAAAAGGGGCTGCCTGAGCAAGTGTCTTGCCCAGCGATCAGCGACATGCATTCGCAGATTATGCGATTCCACCCTTGACCATGTGACTCTTGGGGCCTCTCTGTAGGTGAGGTCTCCTTCCCGTCTGTGACAGTTAATGTTATTTGTCAACTTGGCTGTGATTCTCAGTGGGTTGGCAGACACAGGACTGGTTGCTGTTCTGTAATTAATGTAATATAATGTAATGTTTGAACATCATATTTCATGAATGAAAAACTGAGGCTTTGGGGCTGGTGTGCCTTGTCCAAAGACACCCCCAGATAAGCATCAAGAAATAGAAGGAGGCCCGGCTTTAATTGGGAGGCAGGTTCCTTCCTAAAGCCTTTGTTATCCACCCTGAATCCACTGGCACTTCTAAATCATTCCTTGATCCAGGGGTTCAAGGAATCTCATTACCAAAAGATTCCTTGGACGTCTCCCAATTAAGTGGTTCTTCAGCTGTGGTACGTCAGACAGTGTTCCTGTGATAGGTTGATATGCCTGGGTCAGGTTGAGCTACATCACACCTAAACTTCAACAATGGACTCTTCCCAATTTGCAGAAAAAAATGTAGCAATCAACAGACATTTCTTAAGTAAACATTTCTTTTTCTGGCATTAATATTTCTGAAAACTTTGGTGCCTGGGCTCTAGCAGAGGACAAAATGACATAATAAGTAGCAGACAAAAATTTATAGTTGATTGTGATTATTTTTGAAGACTTTGAAGAATTTCTGCTAGTGACTTTTTGGGAGGAGGCATGAAGTTATATTTTCTACAGTAAAGTTTTTCCTTCATTGTATCATTGAATTGTATACGTCAGTAGCTCATGATGTTCTCTGCAAAGATGTTATCCCTGGGCTCTGCTTCCTAAATAAGTTTGGCAAATGTTGACCGAACTCTTTAGGAATTCTCTCTTCACTATTCTTACTGATTGAGTCCTTTCTGTGACAGGGAACTCACTACCTCCAAAGCAAGACCATTTCAGGCCTAGACAATTCTAATCTTCAGAGTGGTCCACCTTATTTTGAGGTCGATCAGATTCTCATCCACCTATCTGCCCACCCACCACCCACCCATCCATCAACCCACCCATCCCCCCATCCCTCCCCCCATCCAGCACCGCCATCACAACCATCATCACCACTACCTTTATCATTGTTGTCATCATCATTGCCACCATGATCACCATTATCAGTATCATCATACTCACCACCATCATCACCATCCATGATCGTGATCATCACCATCACCACAGTCACTACCACTACCATGATTCAATCCAGATGAACCCAGAGGTGCCTTTCATTTGGATCGTATCATGGTGGTGGTGCTGATGATGGTGGTGCTGGTGATGATGGTGATGGTGATAATGGTGGTGGCAATGATGATGGTAAATGTGGTGATGATGGTGATTATTGTGATAATGGTGATTATTGTAATAACGGCAATTATTGTGATGATTGGTGATAGTGGTTGATGATGGTGATGGTGGTAATAGTGATGGTGATCGTGATGGTAATGATAGTGATGTGGTCGTGGTGATGATAGAGTGCTGGCGGTGATATCATCAGTGATGACGATGGCCCATTTACTGACCACTTCCTATGTTAAGTGTGTTTTGCACATTTTGTTACTTATCACAACACATCCCTATGAGGAAATATTACCCCCATTACACTGGAAAAAACAAGAACTGCAGGGTTTTCTAATACTTAAATGTGACTTCTTAATATATCAGGTAAGGAACCCTGGTAGTGCAATGGTTAAGCACTTGGCTACTAACTGAAAGGTTGGGAGTTGGACCCCCCCAGTGGCTCAGCGGAAGAAAAGACCTGGCAATCTGCAGCCTTGGGAGCCCCATGCTGCATTTTTACTCTGTCCTGTCAGGTCACTATGAGTCGGAATCAACTTGACAACACAAAAACAACAACAACAACAACATTATATCAGGTATTAGATCTTGATAGTTTTGGCTTTGCTACTTTGTGACAAATCACACCCCATGAGCTATAGTTTCCTCATCAAATGGGGATAGTAAGGGTTGTTGTCTGTGTCTGAGGCTTGGTAGGTGCACAACACTTACTGTTTAATTAAGAAACAATGGACGCAGATGTGGCTTAATAGGATGCAGATGTCATTGCTGTTCTATTACATCTCTAAAGATGAGGACGTGTGTGTGTGTGTGTGTGTGTGTGTGTGTCTGTAAAGAGAAACAGTGTAAAAAGGTCTAGAGTAACTGATGTGGACCCCCAAGCAGTGAAGTCCCTTGTCACCTTAGGATGCCCTTCAGAGAACTTGCTCGTGGTTAATAAAAAGGTAACATGAAATACAAAACGTTGTCAACATTACTTTTAAAGACGGTGAGACTCATATAGCACGTTCTTGGGCAAGTATATCTCGTTGCTTTTGTAATCATTTTTGTGATTTGCTGTCACTTAATAGGTGTGAGAACGCCAGGTCAGGCTTTGATGCTGTCGGTCCCTCCTCTGCCTGGGCCGGCAGTTCTGTTGGCTGGCGCCTAGTCCTGCTGGGGTTCCCGAAGGAAATAAGGAAGAGAAAATGATCTAGTCAATTGTATATTTCTTTTAAAATAATACTTTACATGAAAAAAAGGGTAGATAATCCTGCTACCATATAAATTTAATTGATAAATTAAGGAGCAAGATTTTAAAAATACACATAATTGTACATGTCAAGTACTTTGATGAACATAACTGCTACTTATGCTTTACGTATACATTTTACCTCCCGGGTGGAACTTCATTCTCAATGACAGTGTTTTCAGGCTTTGGAAGGACCCAGGCCCTGCTTGGACCTTCGCTTAGGGTCCCTCAGAGCCTGCCCCTGGACTATCTGTATCTGAATCCCTGGAGAGTTCTGTTCACGCGAAAGTGCCTGGTGCTACCCTACGCTCGCGGAATCACATGCTCTGCCACAGGGGCCTAGAGTCTGTGTGTGTTTAATACACTCCCCATGAGATACTGAAGCCCCTGAAGTTTGGGAACCTGGCTGTGGGTGGGGAAACCACTTTACCAGGCCACCTAACAAATGGAAAGGCATGGATGCTATGCTTCTTCAGCTCTTATTGGATCCTCCTCTTTTTGTGATGATGATGATAGTGATGGTGGTGGTGGTGATGGTGGTTATGATGATGACGATGGTGATTATTGTGATGGTGGTGGTGATGGTTATAAGGATAATGGTGATTATTGGATGATGATGGTGGTGGTGACAATGGTTATGATGATGATGGTGATTGTTGTGATGGTGGTGGTGGTGATGGTGGTTATGATGATGGTGATTGTTGGGATGGTGGTGGTGGTGATGGTGGTTATGATGATGATGGTCATGATTGTGATAATGATAATGGTGGTGGAGGTGATGATGGTGGTGGTGATGGTGATAATAACGGTGATCATGGTAAACCAAAAACCAAACCCGTTGCCGTGGAGTTTATTCTGACTCATGGTGACCCCATGTGGTACAGAGTAGAACTGAGTTCCGTAGATTTTTCTTGGCTGTAATCTTTACGGAAGCCAGCCTTTGCCAGACCTTCTGTGATCCAGTTGGTGGGTTCAAACTGGTAACCCTTCGATTGATAGTCAAGTGCAAGCCGTTTGCACGTAATGGTAATAATGGTGATGACGATGATGGTGATGATGATGGTGATGATAATGGTGATGATGGTGATGACTGTGATGCCTTGTTAATCTTAGGGAAAGATTGAGGATATTGGGGGCATGGAAGAAGAGCCCCAGCTCCTTAGATTACTCACCTTGCACACATGGGTAAGACATAGAAACTTCCTGACCCTCAGTTTCCCCACCTGCAAAATGGAAGTAACATCTTTTCATGCTGCAAACATCTATGTAATTATTAGTGGTTTTATTATTATAGCTCAGAAGACTACGCTGGATCTTAATCGTAGCTTTTTATATAAATAGGAGGAAGAAAAGGGGTAACAGTTTAGAAGTAGTCTATGATGCTAGACCCTTCTCATTTATATTTTGTGATTGGTGTTTAGCCATTTCTGTTCATCTACATTGGTTTTTCTTGGGTTGGAGTTTAAAACTTATTTCTTTAAAACATTCTAAAAAGCAAACACAAAAAGTACAAAAGACAGTGTAACAAGCCTCCGTGTCCTGCCCTTCTGCATGGCGTCTGGGTGCGGGCCTGGGTCCTGCGTTGTGCCCTGGCTCTGCTGAGCCTCAGCCGTGGGCTGAAAAGTCGGCTGAGGAGTCCAGGCTTGTCAGCTAGAGCCTGTGGTGGCTCCTCCTTATGGCCCTTGCTCCCACAGCCTCCACCAGAGTCAGTAAGTGCCTCGAGCCAAGCAGCCAGGGCAGTTGGACCTCCTGAGTGCCACCAGAGGCATGATGCTTGCTTCCAGTTAACTCCTGGGAAGCACCATGAGCCCAGCTTGTGTTTCCCATTTTAAGGTATTGAGTATTAAGTCGATGGTTTTTTTTTTCCCCCTAATTTGTCCTTGCATACATCTCATTCCAAATCAGGTTTTGTTTTGTCTGCTGGAGCCTTGTGGTGTTATTCTGCTGGCTTTGATCTTGCCATCCCGACTTAGACCCCCTCCCCGCCCACCTCTCCTTAAGCCCCAGGTGCGTCCTTCCTGGCACAGAACCTGCTGCTCCCGTAGCATGCACTCACCTCTAATGAGCTACTTTTGAAAAAAGCATTGATTTCTAGATAAAAATCACAATTAATTATAAAAGCTCTCTTGTTACACATAATTGCCAGAAACACACAAAGTCTGAAATTAATTACAATCGACAGCCTCATTTGACGCGGGATGTGCCGCTCGTTTCTTAGTCATGTATGTGAACCTCGTGTAGGTTGCTCAGGCAGCAGCCATGGCTGCGAGATGCCAGGCTGTGTGGTGGGGGGCCTGCCTGGCCCCGGGAGGGGAGCAAGGGAAGAACACGGGCTTGGAGTGGTCCAGACGTCGTGTGCAGCCCCTTGTAGTACGTGGATGACCGGGGGTAAGGCGGCTTCCAAGCCTCAGGGTTTGCTTCTTTGAAATGGGTTTTATGATACCAACCTCACAGGATCCTTGGGATGTCCAGAGGTGACGGTGAGGCTGCAGCTGCTCACGGTGGATGCTGAGGTTTTACTCCCATCCATCCCTCCTCACCACTCTCCATGCCCCAAACCCGCCTTAGAAACGCTTAACCTGCACACATGTAGTTGCAGGCCTATGATTTCACTCACTCTCTCATCTCTCACTCACTCACACACTCTGTCACTCACTGCCTCCCTCACTCTCTCACTCATTCACTTTCTCATCTCTCACTCACTCATTCACTCTAATCTCTCACCCACTCACACACACTGTCACTCACTCACTCCCCCACTCACTCTCTCACACACTCTCACACACACTCTCTTTCACTCACTAACTCCCTGTCTCTCCCTCACTCTCTTACTCACTGTCTTGGTCATCGAGTGCTGCTGTAACAGAAATACCCCACGTGGATGGCTGTAACAAACAGAAGTTGATTCTCTCACAGGCTAGGAGGCTAGAAGTCCACATTCAGTGCATCAGCTCCAGGGGAAGGCTTTCTCTCTCTGTCAGCTCTGGCGGAAGGTCCTTGTCATCAATCTTTCCCGGGACTAAGAGCTTCTCCGCACAGGAACCCCGGTTCCAAAGGACGCACTCTGCTCCCGGTGCTGCTTTCTTGGTGGTATGAGTTCCCCCTGTCTCTCTGCTGGCTTCTCTTCTATATCTCAAAAGAGACTGGCACAAGATGCAATCCAGTCTTGTAGACTGAGTCCTGCCTCATTAACATAACTGCCCCCATCCCACCTCATTAACATCTAGAGGCAGGATTTACAACCCTTAGGAGAATCATATCAGATGACAAAATGGTGGACAATCACACAATACTGGGAATCATGGCCTATCCGAATCGATACACGTATTTTTGGGGAACACAATTCAATCCATGACACTTTCTCACACACTCTCACTCATTGATTCACTCACTCTCTCTCACTCGCTTTCTCACACACACTCACATGTTCTCACTCACTGTGTCACTCTCACTCTCCCACTCACTCTCTTTCATTCACTCATTCTCACTCTCATTCACTCATTCTCACTCTCATTCACTCATTCTCACACTCATTCACTCACACTCATTCTCACTCGCTCACTCTCAGTCATTCACTGACTCAGTCACTGTCACTTTCATTCATTCACTCATTCATTCACTCATTCTCATTCTCACTTTCACTCACAAGCTTACTCCGTCTCTCTCTCATTCTCACTCTCACTCACTCTCACACTCACTCACTCTCTCACTCTCACACTCTCTCACTCACTCACTTTCACTCTGTCTCACTCACTCACTCTCACTCTCTCACTCACTCTCACTCTCACACTCACTCTCACTCTCACACTCACTCACTCGCACTCTTTCACTCTCACTCTCACTCACACTCTCGCTCTCTCACTCACTCTCTCACTCTCGCTCACTCTCACTCTCACTCTCACTCACTCTCACTCTCGCTCACTCTCACTCTCGCTCACTCTCACTCACTCTCACTCACTCTCACTCTCTCACTCTCACTCTCTCTCACTCTCACTCACTCTCACTCTCTCACTCTCACTCTCTCTCACTCTCACTCACTCTCACTCTCTCACTCTCACTCTCTCACTCTCACTCTCACTCACTCTCTCACTCTCACTCTCACTCTCGCTCACTCACTCACTCTCACTCTCTCTCACTCTCACTCACTCTCACTCTCTCTCACTCTCACTCACTCTCACTCACTCTCACTCTCACTCTCACTCACTCTCACTCTCGCTCACTCTCACTCTCACTCTCTCTCACTCTCGCTCACTCTCACTCACTCTCTCACTCACTCTCACTCTCTCACACTCACTCTTGCCGCTAGATAAACAGCGCCGTGTCGGAGGTGGCAGCGTTGGTGTTCCTCTGGGTGAGAACACTGAGGCTCAGAGTGGCGCGATGAGGTGGTCCACGCCTGTCCTGGCAAAGCCGGTCGAGAAGCTGGGTTTCCCAGCCGCTAGCCCAGCACTTTCCCAGCCCAGCCCGCCCTCGTTTTCTCCTGGCTGAGAGGGTGTTCCGGAATCAGCGGCATTTGCCAAGCAGCGAGCCAGCTGGGGGTCATGGTTGGCAGCTGTGATGCCCGTCCCCTGTCTTAGAAGGGGGTGGATGTGGAGGGTGGCTAGCCTTCAGCAGGATTGCTCTAGTAACTGGATCTGCTTACATTAGGTTCCATTCAGTCAACCTTTTGTCAGTTTCCATTCCAGAATTCTCAGACTCTCTCCAGCGTGGCCTTGAGCAGAGCCCTCGCATTCTCCAGGGTCCCCGTGTAACCATTGTTGTTTAAAAGCAGGAGGAGCCGGTACCTCCTGCTCCGCCTCCTGACCCCGCCCCACCTCCCTTCCTGAAAGAGCCCAGATGGGGGCCATACCTACCAGGCTTCACTCCTTGGTCCGCTCTTGGCTGATCACAAATGCTGGGCAGTTACTTGCTGTCCCTGAACCTCGGTTTTTGTCTCTGCAAATGAGCGTCCCATTGACTGTGAGGCTGTTGATTCATTCATTCACTGGGCTGGATTCCTGAGCATCCACTGTGTGTGGGGCCTGGGCGAGGTGCTGGGAGAACTCAGAGCCACAGCCTAGGGCCACTGCCCCCCAACAAGCCCTGGTCAGCCCCACGGCTGCTGGGGACAGCGTCCCGGGGAGGGGGAGATGCTGCCGAGGGAAAAGTGTTTGTCAGATAGATAGTGCAGCTCAACTGACGTCCACGTTTTGCCTTCCTGCTGCCTTCCGTCTTTCTCTGCCTGTCCCTGGGCACCTCTCTCCCTGCTGCCTTCCGTCTTTCTCTGCCTGTCCCTGGGCACCTCTCTCCCTGCTGCCTTCCGTCTTTCTCTCCCTGTCCCTGGGCACCTCTCTCCCTCTCGCTCCAGCTTGATGGGAAACTTTGAACAGTCACGGCCAGTCCCTCGTCCAGTCTCTTCTGTGCCTTTGGTCCCAGAAGTAACACCCACCCCCCCGCCCCGTGTCTCTGCAGACAGAGGCAGCAGAGAAGAGAATAAAGCTCAGGAGCTCTTTATTTATTTCCTGCTTTGCAGAAATGTTTATTTGAAAGCATGGCAAGGTGGAATGGTTTGATTTGATTAGCAAGTCTAAGTGTATTAGCAGCAAGACAGAAACGATATTACAATTAGCGGTAATTAGCCGTGCTGATGACTCCGGGTGGGCGGGCGATGGCGGCGTGGGGTGACAGATGTTGTTTCCTGGTCTCAGGTTAGAGGAGAGGGTGCTTTACCCTTGTGAAGGTGCTTGCCTCCTGGGGGTGGGGGCGCAGGACCCTGGCCCGCATCGCAGAGGCTGAGTAACAGCTCGCTGGTTGCTTTGTGGAGACATGTGTGCTGGCACCCTTGTGTTGAGTGTCAAGTGCTTCTGTTCGGGGGCAGTGGGCCTGACTTCTGGGGAGCAGGCGGGTCTCGGCTGCCCCTGGCTTAGCACTGTTGACAGCAGTGGAAGCAGAATGGCCAACACTTAGTGACTTCTGTGTGCTTGCGCATCTCTTTACGGATCTGGATCATTGCCCAATACTTTGAAAACACATTCGTCTGTCTTGACTCGTGGGTCTCTCTCTGGGATGAGGGCCCCGTGTCCCTGGCCCCAGCTCGGGGCTGCAGTGAGGCTGCCCTCAGTGGCATTTGTAGGATGCATGGTGGCTATGCGGGGTGCTGGGATATACTCAGGGGCCACCAAGCCCATGTGACCGCATCTCTGCAAGTTAGCTTATTTCTGTGTGTGGTCACTGACTGTCCACGAGGCTCGGGTGGGCCAGAGATGCCCTCTTGGATCTCCCGACCTTCCATGAAGCTGCCAGACATGTGCCTATCCCGCCATGTGAGACTGTGCTGGAAGTAGACAGAGGTAGTGGTGGACAGCGCTGTGAGTGCCCTCAAGGCCACGGGCTTGTCTGCGTTAGAATGGCTAAATTCGTTATGTGGATTTCACCTCACGGTACGGAGGGCTCTTCTGGAGGCATTAGCACTGGACGCTGGGCCGTCTCGGAGGGCTTGTGTAC
>NW_004444005.1:6971210-6971737 GCF_000243295.1 Trichechus manatus latirostris | reverse complement strand
GATACAAAAGAACAGATTAAGGAAGCAGAGAAGCAAGCAGAGGAGGGGGCAGATAGATGCCATGCCTCATGAAGATCACCAAGGAGCCAAAGTACAGAAGCTGAAGAGACAAGGACCTTCCCCCAGAGCCAACAGAGAACTGGCACCCTGAATTCGGCCTCCTAGCCTCCTAAACTGTGAGAAAAATAAATTTCTGTTTGTTAAAGCCACCCACTTGTGGTATTTCTGTTATAGCAGCACTAGATAACTAAGACATCAAGTAAAGCTGATGATACACATATCCTGTGACCCAGAAATTCCACTTCAAAGTGTATAAACCAGTCACCATTGAAACAACACCGTGTGTGTCAGAGGAGGACTGTGCTCTGCAGGGTTTTCAAGCACTGATTTTTTAGAAGTAGATCACCAGGCCTTCCAAGATACCTCTGGGTGGACTTGAACCTTCAGCCTTTCAGTTAGCAGCTGAGAATATTAACCATTTGCACCACCCAGGGACTCCTGGAAGTATATCCATTAGAGACATTCTT
>NW_004444005.1:6969698-6970857 GCF_000243295.1 Trichechus manatus latirostris | reverse complement strand
TTAAAAAGTCCAGGCTTACTGGACTGGTTGAGACTGGAGGACTCCCCGAGACTGTCACCCTGAGATACGCTTTAAACCTTGAACCACAACTACCCGCTGAGGTCACCTTTTAGCTAAACAACAGAATGGCTCATAAATAATACTACCCATGAGTACTGTGCACCTTTAAAAAAATCATCTGTATGAGACCAAAAGGTCAACCGTTTCTGTAAAGCAAAGATGTAAGGGGAAGGGGACAGGGAAACCAGATGACTAGAAGCGAAACATCCAGAAAGATGGTGAGAATGCTAACGCAGTGTGGAAAAATGTAACCAGTGTCACATTTGTGCGGTAATTGTTAAATGGGAAGTTAATTTTCTGTGTAAACTGTCACTGAAAACACAATAAGATAGTATTTTTTAAAGTCATACAGAGCAAAACAGTCGATTTTTTAGTGATACACACATGTGGTGAGCTGTAAAGAAAGTCAGGGAGTGAAAAATACAAGAGTGTAGTTACGTCTGTGGGGGCGGGGGGGGGCGCACAGGGGGTTCTGATAGCCACTGTTCGCTGTCTTTTCTTAATCTTGGCGCTGTGCACGCAGATGTTCACGGCGGTGTTGTTATTCGTTATGTGTTACACGTATTTCATAATATTTTGTGTCTATTCAGGGCTTTTGCCGTGAGTTGGAATCGACTCGGTGGCAACTAACAATAGCAACAGCAGCATTCAGTACTTAACCAAACATAAAAGTTTTAACGTGAGTATGAGGTTTCCTGAGAGCCCTCGTGGTGCAGTGGTTAAAGCACTCAGCTGCTAACCAAAAGGTCAGTGGCTCAAACGCACCAGCCACTCCACAGGAGAAAGATGTGACAGTCCGCTTCCCTAAAGGTTGACAGCCTTGGAAGCGCTATGGGGGCAGTTCTGTTCTGTCCTGTGGGGTTGCTGAGTCAGAACTGGCTCAATGGCAACTGGTTTGGTTTTGGTTTGGGATGGGGCTTCTGCCTCTAACGTGAGATTCTGTGCTTTCGGGCGAGCAGACCGGCTCAGGACTGTCCTTGACCGAATGACAGCTGGGATCAGAGCAGCACCAAGTTCTCAGAGGGAAAACATGGTGTAACTTTCAAAAACAAGATAGAACAATCAAAATGGCATGAAGCCAGCTGTGTAAGTTGTGAAA
>NW_004444005.1:6962490-6967661 GCF_000243295.1 Trichechus manatus latirostris | reverse complement strand
GGTTTGCCTTGAGTGTTCTGCTCTTTTAAGAACTATCTATGTGGGATCAGATTGACAACAGCAACTCAAAAGATTGGATAGGAACCTTAGGGGCAGTGAGTTTATGTTAATGAGGGAGGAACAACTCAGAAAAGAAGAGTGAGAATGGTTGCATGACTCAAAGAATGTAATCATTGTCACTAAATTGTACATGTAGAAGTTGTTGAATTTGTGTATGTTTTGCTGTGTATATGCTCAACAACAACAACAACAACAAAAATTTGAGAAAAAAATGCACGCTGACGAGACACAATGACAGTGACTGTGGTGGGAGTGGTGGTGGTAGAGTTGGTAGTGTTGGAGGTGATGGCAGTAGTGGACGTGGTGGTGGAGGTCTTGGTGGTGGTGGACGTGGTCATATTGATGGTGGTGGTGGTGGTGCTGATGTAGTGACAGTGGTAATGGTGGAGTTGGTGATGGTGGAGAGGGTGTGGTGGTGGTAGAGATTGTTGTAGAGTTGGTGGTGGAGGAGATAATGGTGGAAGTAGTGTAGTGGTGGTGGTGCTGGATGGGGTAGAGCTGCTGGTGGTGGGGGTGGTGATGAAGTTTGTGATGATGGTGGAAATTATCATGGTGGAGGTGGTGGTGGTTTGGTGATGCTGGTGGAGATAGTGGACTTGATGGTGGTAATGGTGGTACAGTGGTGGTAGAGTTGGTAATAGGGGTGGAGGTGGTGGTGGTAGTAGTGGTTGGAGGTTGTTATTGTGGAGGTGGTGATGGCGGAAGTGGTGGTAGAGATGATGGTAGTCGTGCTTAGTGGTTGTGCTGGGTGGGATAGAGCTGCTGGTGGTGGAGGTAGAGGTGGTGGTGGAGTTAGTTGTGGAAGTGGTGGGCTTGATGGTGTTGGTGGTGGTGGAGTGGTGGTGGTAGAATTGGTGGAGGTGATTGTGGTAGTGGTGGTTGTCATGTAGTTGGAGGAGGGAGTGGTAGTGGTGATGAAGGTGGTGGTACTGGATGGAGTAGAGTTGGTGGTGGGGTGTGTGGTGGAGGTGGAGGTGGTGGTGGTGGTAGCAGTTGTTCTGTAGTTTTGGGGGGAGGGGTGGTGGAGGTGGTGGTGATAGTGGTGATTATGCTTGTTGGTGGTAGAAGCGATGGTGATGGCAGTGATGCTGGATGGGTTAGGGTTGCTGGTGATGGTGGTAAAGATGTGATGGTGGTGGTAGTGAAGTTGGTGATGGTGGTGGAGGTGGTGGTGGTGGTGGACTTTGAGGTGTTGGTTATGGTAGTGTGGCGGTGATGGTGGTGATTGTGCTTGGTAGTGGTGGGAGTGTTGATGATGTGATGGTGCTGAACGGGGTAGAGGTGGTGGTCGGGGAGGTAGAAGTGGTGGTGGTGATGATGGTGGAGGTTATCGTGGTGGAGAAGGTGGTGGACTTGGTAATGTTGATGGTGGGGGTGTGGTGGAGGTGATGATGGTGGAGGTTATCGTGGTAGAGGTGGTGGTGGACTTGGTGGTGTTGGTGGTAGTGATAGTGGTAGTGATAGTGGAGGTGGTTGTCCTGTAGCTATTGGGGGTGGGGTGATGGTATGGTGGAAGTTATTATGGTAGAGGTGGTGGTGGACTTGGTGGAGGTACTGGAGTTGGTGGTGTTCATTGTGATGGTGGTGGTGGTGGTGGACTTGGTGGAGGTGCTGGACTTGGTGCTGTTGATGGTGGTAGTGATGGTAGAGGTGATGGCAGTTGTCCTGTAGCCGTTGGGAATGGTGGTGGTAGTGGAGGTGGTGGTGTGGTGGATTTGGTGGTGGTGTAGGTTATCGTGGTGGAGGTGATGGTGGACTTGGTGGTGTTGATTCTGGTGGTGGTGGTGGTGGTGGACTTGGTGGAGGTGGTGGACTTGGTGATGTTGATGGTGGTAGTGATGGTGATGGTGGTGGTTGTCCTGAAGCTGCTGGGGGCGGGGTGGTGGTGTGGTGGAGTTGGCGATGGTGGAGGTTATTGTGGTGGAGGTGGTGGTGGGCTTGGTGAGGTTGATTGGTTGTGATGGTGGTATGGTTGAGCTGGTGGTGATGGTAGTGGTGATGTTAACGCTGCATTGGATGGGTCCGAGATCTGAACTGTGATGGAGAAGATGGCAAATAATTCTCAAGGAAAAAAAAAAAAGTGAGTCTAGAGTATTATCAAAGTCTCAGGTTTTATGTATCTACTTATGAACACTGTAAGCTTGAACTTTGCTGTCAAGAAGGTGTGAGCTCCCTTGCCGTGAGGCTTGACGGCATGGGTCGGGGTGGCGGAACAGTGTTCCTTGTTCTAAAGAACCATCTAGCAGAAGGAATGAGGGGAGGGAGTCCAAGTCCACTTATACTGTTCCAGAAAATTCCATGAGCAGTTGGGGAACACCTACCCTATGACCCATTTGGCCCTCAGGGCAAGCCCATGAGTTTGGTATTATCTGTCCTGTTTCACTAATGAGCACCCCACAGCTCAGCAAACTTGTTCACTGCCCAGGGCTCCACAGCTGGATGTGAGGAGGGGACACTGGGCTGATCATTGGCGCGATGAATCCAGACTCAGTGCCCAACTCAAGGAGTATCCCTCTCCACTGTGGCTGTGGCAGGAGCTGCCTTCCAAGCTCCATGGCCCTGGCCCTACTCCTCCAGTCTGCTTCTGCACAGCAGCAGGAGGGAGGGCTTAGTTAGATGAACCTCAGACCAGTAACTCCTCCGCCCACAGTGTGGACAGAGGAGAGAAGAGGCCCAGGGAGCGCGCTCAGCAGCACTTCAGTGCTTATGGGGCAGGAAGAGGAGGGGAGCCCAGAAGACAGAGAGCCCAGCCAGCGCGGGGTCCTGGCAGCCGAGTGAGGGAAGTTTCCTGAAGGAGCAGGTGATCCTCTGTGTTAGCTGCCGCTGCCAGTTGTAGTAAGCTGAGGACTGAGACATAGTTGTTGGATGCAGCCACGTGCAGTCCTTGGTGACCTGGCCGAGGGCGGTTTTGGGGCTGTGGGGGGGCAAAAGCCACACGAGAGGGTGAGAGGGAAAAATGTGGAGACAGGGATTCTGGAGGAGCCTTTGGAGAAGTTATTTTTGAAATAAATGGGACAGTAGTGGAGGAAAAAAAGGGAGGTCAAAAGAGGTTTTTTGTTTTGCTTTGCTGTTTAAGATGTGAGAAACGCCTGCATTTTGCCTCTGAGAATGATTCAGCGGAGTGGGACAAACAGGTGGTTGACAGAGGTGGGAGTTGGGGGCCAGATGGGGTGAGGGTGTCTCTGGGTGGATAAACAGTGAGCACGCTCGGCTGTTAACTAAAAAGTTGGAGATTCGAGTCCGCTTGGAGGCACCTTGGAAAAAAGGTCTGGTGATCTACTTTTAAAAAAATCAAACCTGGAAAATCCTGTGGAGCACAGTTCTATTCTGACATACATGGGGGCAGCATGGGTTAGAGCCAACAGCAACTGGACTAGGTGAGAGGGAGTGGGACCCAGGTTCTTGGAGCAGGTGGCGCCAGCTAGGAGCATGGACCCTTGACCCCCAGTCGCTGGAGAGAAGGGGTGGGGGCTTGGATGCAGAGGGTGGGAAGGTGGTGGAGGAGGTGAGGGAGGTGAGAGAAGGAGAGTCAAGGGCCAGTTTTGGTTTTTTGTTGGGGGGAGGGCAGTTTTGGTTGGTTCCCTTTGCCTTCTTGGGGTTGGGACCGGGCTGTTTTCGGGGGTTTTTTCGGCTTGCCCGGTTGGCCCCTTTGTTTCCCCATTGGACCCCTCTGTGCATTCTCATTTCATTTTGATAGATTTCTTCAGTAGTTGGGTGCTGAGCAGCATTACATGATCCAAACTTCCAACAGCGGAGAGAACATTCTACCATTAATTGGAACAAATTGTCCCGGACTCATAGTGACCCTATAGGACAGAGTAGAACTGCCCCATCGCGTTTCCAAGGCTGTAATCTTTATGGAAGCACACTGTCATATCTTTTTCCCGCAGAGCGGCTGGTGGGTTCTAACTGCCAACCTTTTGGTTACCAGCCGAGCACTTTAACCACTGCACCAGCAGGGCTCCTTAATTGGCTCCCACGGTTGTCTATTACGTCTAAATCATAGTCCTGCCCCGCGGCTCTGGATACAACCAGAAGCCCAGGGTGAGTGGAGTGGTGACTGCTGGGCGACAAGTCATCTTCCCATCTTCCCCGATTGCTGGTTTAATTTGACACACACTCTGGCATAATTGGTTAAGCACTCAATTACTAGCCAAAAGGTTGGCGCTTCAAACCCACCCAGAGGTGCCTTGGAAGTCAGGTCTGATGATTTGCTTCTGAAAGGTCACAGCCTTGAAAACCCTTTGGAGCAGTTCTACTCTGCACACACGGGGTTGCCGTGAGTCGGAATCGACTACAACAACTACTTCCTCAGGCCGTGCTTGCGAGAGCCACTCAGGTGGGGACAAGGGCCCAGAGGTGACCAGCTGTGGGTGCAACGCACTCACCTAGCTTTACACTCTGTGTAAGTTGCTTGGATATAGGACTGGGCGCCGTACAGCACCAGCTGTGCGTGTGTAGGTTGTGTGTATGGGTGTGCGTCACATCGGGGCGTGTTTGTCTGAGCAGAACCCTGTGCGCTCAGCAAGTACCTGTTTACATCGCCCACAAACACCCCAGACAAAGGGTGGAGTGGACGTCATTTCTGTTGGTTGTCACAGCTGTGGTGACCCCAGCCAACGACTTACAGGGCTCCTGAGCGAGGAGGCAGGTTTACCGGGGCCAGGGGACACTCTCAGCACCCTGAGCTTCAGACTGGGATGTCTTGTCATTCCCAAAACACATGCTTTCCCAGCGTGGCTTCTTGTCCCTAGACCTCAGTGAGTTCTGCCAAGTTGTCCTTACCTGCCTGTCCTCCTCTGGGCTATTTCTGCCAACCCTTTAAGAACTGACTTGGCAGGAACTGGGGGAGGAAATGGAATGTGTGGCTGATTTGGTCCATGAACAACTGCCCCCTTTGCCATGAGACCAGAACTGGATGGTGCCTGCCTACCATTACTGAACATTTTGATCAAAGATTCCTAGAAGAATTCTGATCAAAAGGGGGAAAATATAGAACAGAATTTCAAATTCTCATGGAATCCTGACTTTCTGGAGCCATGGAGGGTGGATGAACCCCTGAAACTATTGCCCTGAGGTAACCTTTAAACCTTAAACCAAAAATATCCCCT
>NW_004444005.1:6958883-6960424 GCF_000243295.1 Trichechus manatus latirostris | reverse complement strand
CCAGGTCGCAGATCTCTCCGTCTCCTGGGGAGGCCATAGCAGAGCTCCACAAGTGGGTAGCTTTAAAGAACAGAAGTTGACTGTCAGTTCTGGAGCCTGGGAGTCTGAATTCAGGGTACCGGCAGGACCACTCTCTGTCAGCTGTAGGGGAGGGACCTTCCTTGCCCCTTCAATATTCTTGCAACCCCAGGCATTGCTTGGTGTTCCGGGGTTCGTGGACGGATCCTCATGTGGTGTCTTCCCCGTTGGTCTCTCCTGTCTCCATGTCTTTCCTCCCCTTTTGTAAGACACCATTCAGAAGGAAAAGGAGCCCTGGTGGTGCAGTGGTTCAGTGCTCAGCTGCTGACTGAAAGGTTGACGGTTTGAACCCACCAGCCGCTCCGCGGGAGAAAGATGTGGCAGTCGGCTCCCATAAAGATTACAGCCTTGGAAACCCTACGGGGCAGTTCTACTCTGTCCTGTAGGGTCGCTATGAGTCGGAATCTATTTGATGGTGGTGGGTTTTGGTTTATTCAGAAGAGATTAGGACGGGGACCCCCTACTCCAGTGTGACTTAGCTGATAATATCGTCAAAGAAAGACCTTGTTTCCCCAGACACGGTCACATTCTCAGCTGCTGACTTCACCATATCTTTGGGGGTACACAATTCACCCCACAACAAGGCCTGTGCGAGGGCCCGGTCGATCTGGCAGCAAAGACTCCATCCCTGCGTGGAAGGAGTTCCCTGCGTGCGCGGAGACGGAGGAATGGAGTCTCTTGGTCCCGGAGAAGTAAGCTCCGTGAGGTGCAGGGCCGAGCTTGGGTAGTGTCTGGGCATGTTCGCTGAGTGACAGAGTGAGCTCCAGGCCTGTCTGTCCGGTGTCCCTCTGAGCTGCCCCCACTGAGGGACTTGGCCTCCACAGTGTGGCCTGTGGGCACCGCTGGCCTCCACCTGGGAAGTCATTCTGCAGAGACTCGTTTTCAGACTTCTTTGGATTTTCAAGGTTTTTTTACCCCCTTAACAAAATGCTGAAAATGCCCAACAGGCCAAAATGCCCAAATCCCTAAGTCATTACACGTTTTCCCAAAGTAATAAAAAAAAAAAAAGACTTCTTAATCACCTTTCATATTTTCATTAACAGCATCAGAGCAGTTAGGCCTGGAAAAATCACAGTCATCTTGTGAAGCTGATGACGTAAGCAAAGGAATTTGAATTTCAAAGCCGAGCCTTTCTCTCTCACGAATGTATTCACTGTGAGAGCTTCCCCAAGACCTACCGAGGTTACGAGGTTACGAGGCTACGGTTAGGAGAGGCAAGAGACCGGGAAGCTGGGCAGATGTGGTGTTGGCGCTCCCTTTAAAGTGCCCGTCGCGCACAGTGTGGGTCACTCCGTGTGAGTCTGCGCCCCTGCGCCGGCCCAAACCAAGGATCCGGTGCGTGAGCCTCGATGCTTTTCTCCCTCTCTATGCAGTTTCTTATTGGTTCATCGGCATCCAGGCCTCCTGCTTCCTGTCTGTCTCTCCATGGACAAGGAGGGGACAAGGTGTGTAAGAAACATGTC
>NW_004444005.1:6956110-6957794 GCF_000243295.1 Trichechus manatus latirostris | reverse complement strand
TGCTGAGGGAGACTTTCCTAGGGGCGGCTTTAAGCGTGTGTCCAGCGTGAGCCTGGGGTGGCCCGGGTGGCGGGTCTCTCCCGTTAAGACTGCGGGTGACTCAGGCCAGAATTCTTGTTGTTGGTGGGTGCTGTCGACTCTATTCTGACTCATAGCGACCCCATGTGGCAGAGTATAACTGCCCCCATAGGGTTTTCTTGGCTGTAATCTTTACAGGAGCAGAGGGACAGGTTTTCCTCCCGTGGAGCCACTGGGTAGGTTTGAATTACCGACCTTTCGGTTAACAGCTGAGTGCTTAACCATTGCACCACCAGGGATCTTTAGAACACTTTTACCCCTGCCAACAATAAGTACATGGAATAGACCCGTTCCTCGTCTAAAGTCACTTGAGAACATTGTTGCAGGCAGAAGGTACCTCCAGAGATCTCACCCCGGGGGGGGGGTATTTTCCTTTAAAATGTAGTTATTAACCACTGTGGCTGAAATTAGCATAATCAAGCGGAATCTTCTCCCTCCCCTGGAGTCGGGGGTGTGTTGTGTTATTGCTGGAGATGGAGGTGCACAGTGAGTCTCTGCTTCCTGGGATTGCAGAATGGTCAGCTGGAGCATACGGGAGGAGACGGGATCGAGGGGTTGGGACAAGGGGAAGCAGAGAGTGCCGGAGGAGGGGTGGCTGGTGTCAGATGGGTAAAAAGGTTGGAAGGTGGATGTATGTTTGACCTCCACCTCATAAGGATCAGCCACGGGCTGATGATCCTGATTATCCTCGCTTGTAAAGTTAGATGAAGAGGTCAGATGACGATGCTTCCCCCATGCCATTTTTACTCATGCTCTTACTGTGTGTTTGCCAGAGTCCCTGGGTGATGTAAATGGTTAAGTGCTTGGTTACTAACTGAAAGGTTGGCTGTTCGAGTCCTCATAAGAAAGGCCTGGCAGTCTACTTTTGAAAGGTCGCAGCATGAAAACCCTATGGAGTACAGTTCTACTATGCATGCATGGGGTTGCTAGGAGTTGGGATCAGCTCCATGGCAGCTGGTTTGGGTTTTTTTTGTGTGTGTTTGTCACTGTTATGACAGCTATACATACATACATACATACTTGTATGCAAACATATACGCATACATGTACACATACATACATCCATTAAATCTTCCCAGCAGTCCTGTAAAGTAGATATTCTCATTGGTCCCATTTTACCGATGAGGAAGCTGAGGCTTTAAGACATCCCTCCCCCACAGCTGGACGGGGGCAATGTCAGGATTTGAACACAGGCTGCCAGGCTCTGGGGCTGGTGCCCTTTCCAAGAGTACTGTTGAGTGTCCTTTGTGTGCTGGGCCTTGCCCGTTAGGAGGGAGTTCAATGATATGAGTCTAAGGCAGTTTGCATACGTGTTCACAAAATTAGTACTTACAGGTGCCTGTGTGGCTGGTCCTTTGGGTGCTCCACATTGGGAGAGAAGCTTCGAGCAGAGGGCTTCGGGTCATCCCTCTTCTCTGAACTCGGGGACCAAGTGCTGGGCCTGGCCGGTCTGCAGCCAGACAGGACTTCCACAGCGCTCACAGCCAGGGAGAGGCCTCTGGGCCTCAGAGTTAACCTGGGGTCTGCGGGTTAGGAAGCACTTCAGATCCGTTCTCTCCTTCAATTCTTGAACAATATTTCTCGGAGGGTATGATTATTATCAGGA
>NW_004444005.1:6952820-6954109 GCF_000243295.1 Trichechus manatus latirostris | reverse complement strand
TGAGGATTTTTGTTTTCTTTATGTTGAGGTGTAATCCATACTGAAGGCTGTAGTCTTTGATCTTCATCAGTAAGTGCTTCAAGTCCTCTTCACTTCCAACAAGCAAGGTTTAGCAGAGTAAGGCAGGTAAAACCACATTTTTTCTGCAGAACTGCTTGTCTTTAGGTCAAAGATACAGTAGAATTTTTACAGAGGTGACAGGCTGCATTTTATGACAGAAGCTGGAGTGAATTTGGTTCACAATTCAGTTATAGACCTTAGTTCTGTCAAATGCCTTAAATTTTAATACTCTTTATCATTCCCCCCTTTTGATCAAGAATTCCTTTAGGAATTCAAGGCTTACACTTAAGAGTACTTTCATCTGCGTGGACCTTGTTAAACATCTATTTTTACCTTGCATAAGCTAGGAGCCTTATCTTCAGGGTAAGTTCGTTTTCAGATTTATTTTATTAGGTTTCTGATCACCCACAAATGAGTAACTCTTCTTTTACAAGGGCTTGGTCAAGATTATAGATGGCTGCTTGTTTGTAAGTTTTTAAGGTTTCAGGCACTATATATTGGAAGTGGTAGTCGGGCACCACTTAATCTTTACCATGCTGTGGTTTAAGTACTTTGCTTTAGAGATCTTGTTATTATGGGGATGTGAACAGAGCTGGGCCGAATGAGAAAGAACAATTTGACAGACAGAAAATCTCTAAGGTGTGAGGTCAAATTCTTTTGAGTAAATACTTTATAATAACAATAAGCAATAAAGCTAACTGCTTTTTAGTTTGAGTTCTAGAGCATAGTCAAGAGTTAATACTTTTTGTATATTATTCAAAAATATTAGAGGAAGAGTTAGCTTCTTTTGGGTTGTTGAGCTAGGTTGCTACTTGGTAAATTTGACTTAAGTTAGGCAGTGGATGAGTATATAGTAGTTTTAACAGTTTCTTTAAAGTACTTGGTATGCTGTGTATGAGTGGGAGTGAATTTTTGGGTACAGAGCCATGTAATAGAAGCAAATCTGATTAGGCAAAAGAAAATGACTACAAAAAGCAGTATTATCAGTTCAGTTTTTACAAGAGAGCTGACCTAAGATTTGATGCTATTGGGTAACTAACTGAAAATGTTAAACAAATTATTAGGGTAGCTAGTATTACTATTAAAATTATTATTCTTTGCATGGGAAAGCAGGGAATTGTATGACAGTAATGTAACAGCATAATTAATATTTAAACAGTTGTAATAATGAATAGGAAGGTAATGATGTTAAAGTAAATTACTTTTACTTAGAAAGACTGGAAGATTTT
>NW_004444005.1:6948350-6951467 GCF_000243295.1 Trichechus manatus latirostris | reverse complement strand
AACATAATTAATTCAGATAAATCTATTAAATTTATTAAATTCAGTTCAAATTAAATTCAATTTAGAAAAAACTGAGACATAACTTATAACTTATAATATTATGTAGTTGAGATATATTAAAAACAAATGAAGATTTTTAGGTGTCTGTACATTTGACTGGAGCCCTACTGGCACAGTGGTTAATGCTGGGCTGCTAACCAAAAGGTCAGCAGTTTGGATCCACCAGCCATTTCTTGGAAACTCTATGGGGCAGTTCTACCATGTCCTATCAGGTCGCTGTGAGTTGGAATCGACTCGATGGCAACGGGTTTGTTTTTGGTTTATGCATTTGACCAATAATAAAAGTTCCGTTGGTAAATTATTTTAATTCCTTATTTAAACTGTTGGACCAAGTTAGTAGCTAAAAATTATGTAACACATTTATACAACATAGCAATTTAAAAACTTTTAGTACTTATCTCCTTATAAAACAGAAACAATTTTTTTGACTTTTTATAAAATTTAAAGTTGTTAGAAGTTTATTTTAGGTTATTGAGAAACATTATTTGCTTAACAGTTAGAAACCTAATTTTTTCTTAGTTGACAAAAAGCTCTTATAAATTTTTATAAATTGTTTTTAATCTTTGCCATAACCTTTAGTTGCTTATTGTTAAAAAAAAAAAAAGAAGTTGAATCTTTTAGAAAATTAACATGATGAAGTTTTAATTTAGTCTATGTTATTTAAAGGTTTTGCTTTTAAAATTTTGCTTCCAAGTTTGACATAAAAGCTTTTGTCGGGCTAGGATTTGAATTAAGACTCTTGTTAATTTATTTAATTTGTATAAGTGCTTATTTCTTATTAAACCAATTAGAATAATACCATCCAGAGATAAGAAATTACTACCTTTTCTTTTGCATATTTTATAGGATTATACGAAGAAGCAGTAACGTAAAGGCCTTGTTGTACCAAATAAACAATTTATCTTTTGTAGTGCAATTTTAAAGTCTTTCAGTTGTTACTGAAAGCTTATTTCATGGTTATCCAAGTCAAGACAGAAACTCAAAAACAAAATGAGACAAAAATCATATAAATTTGTTGGTCTACAACAAACAAAAGTCCGTAAATTCATTTGTCTATGGAACTAATTTAAAAATTTTAGGCTTATATTTAATATTACACAAGACAAACATCAGGAACTACCTGGGGTTGAGTTTTGAAAAAGCAGAACAAAGGTCTGCATGCAGCAAGAAACTTCTTCTGTTATTTAATTCAGGGTTAATTTAAGGACTGTCTGCTTATGAATGTCCAGTAAGTTTAATAAAATTTCTCCTGAATTGTGGACTAATTTTAATCCTCTCCTTTTCATGGTGGGCCAAAGAATATGGGCTGCCCATGAAACTATTTTTGAGGGACTATTGGGTCTTGGAGGTAGAAGGAGTTGTTTTTGATTATTGACCCCCTTTTTTAATTTGAAAGCATAGTCTTTTAAGATGACCTGGTTTCTTAAAATAAAAACAAATAGTAGATCTTTGGGCCAGAAAGTTCTTGGGAAATTTACAGGCTTGTTTTGTTTTGCCTGTCGTTTTTGTTCTAAGGTCTGGGCTAATTTGAGAATAACCAAAAAAAGAAAAAAAAGAAAAACCATTGCCCTCAAGTCAATTCCAACTCATAGTGACCCTATAGGACTGAGTAAAACTGTCCTCTAAGGTTTCCAAGAAGTGGCTGGTGGATTCGAACTGCCAACCTTTTGGTTAGCAGCCAAGCTCTTAACCTCTGTGTCACCAGGGCTCCAACTTGAGAATAAGATTGGTAAATTCAGTGATGGCAGTAGTTCCCCAATCTGATTTTTGTGCTTGACTTATTCAGCAAATTTAGAGTTTAAACCATTTGTAAATATAGAATTAAAGCTTATTTTAATATCTTTATTTGTAACGTATCTGTCTTGGAAGAAGTACAGCCAGAATGCTCCTTAGAAGGAAGGATAGCAAGACTACGTCTCAAGTACTTTGGACATGTTATTGGGAGGGATCAGTCCTGGAGGAGGACATCACACTTGGTAAAGTAGAGGGTCAACGAAAAAGAGGAAAACCCTCAACGGGATGTATTGACGCAGTGGCTGCAACAATGGCTCAAGCATAACAACGATTGTGAGGATGGCGCAGGACCAGGCAGTGTTTCGTTCTGTTGTACGTAGGGTCGCTATAAGTTGGAACGGACTCCACAGCATCGAACAACAACAGTAATATTTGTAAGGTGGAGGCCAAAACATTTAGTAAAGGTTCTGGTTAAGTAATCTTCAAGATTGTTAATGTTTTCATCTGTCTTTTGTTTAAATTGTTTTTCTTTTTTTTGGTTTGTTCTTTAGCTTATAACAATGTTTTTGTCCAGTGCCCAGATTTCTTGTAATATTTGCTAGTATCAGGGAGGGAAGAAAGTAGGTCAAGGTGGAAACTCATTTTTTAAAGGTGATTAAGAAAATATTTTAAGGTTTCTTAGAAAAAAAAGGGAAGTTATGAATCGGAATAGACTCAACGGCAACAGGTTTGGTTTGGTTTGGTTTTATATATGAAAAGGAGGTTTAGACAGAGTTAGCTGCTGCCGAAAGGTTAAAGGAGGCACCTGTAGAGTTATGACAAGTTTAGGCAGAGTAACTTCTTATATTGTTTCGTTAACCTAGGAGTAGTATATTATTTTGATATTTTCTTAAAATTTTAAGGTACGAATTAAAATAGGCACTAGGTAAACGAGTTTAAATAATTCAAAAGAACCCTATTGCAGTTTTATTGAAGGTTTAAGCTTGTTTGAAGTTTAGGACTTTTAGATTTAGTAAAATCTTAATGGGGAGTGCTGTGGGGTTTGAACAGTGTCATTGAAATGGAGAAAGAAATGGAGAAATAATTAGCCAGCAGAAGAACAGAAGGAGTAAGGGTAGAGCTCTGATTTTTGCAGCTTCTTATTTTGTTTAACCTTGAAACTGCACTCTGCGCGGAAGCTTTTAAAATATAAAACAGTGAATTTGCACATGCTTTTTATTAACATTTTAATGCATACTAAACGAGAAACATTGGAGATGTTTCCCTTGGTAAAATTCTTAAGGTGTTAAAATGACGACTGACGACTGACAAAACAGAACAGAC
>NW_004444005.1:6945845-6947791 GCF_000243295.1 Trichechus manatus latirostris | reverse complement strand
AAAAGGTGATCTCATTGTTGCTTTATGTGGGAGCTTCTATACTGTGAAAAGAAAATTAGTCTAAACATGTTAAAAATTCTCTGTTCTGGGATTTGCTGTTACCCATTTCTCTGTTAGACCAAATGTACGCACAAACCAGATCGGAGAACTACTCTTGGTTGTTGTCTCAGAACCAAAATCCAAAAGGACTTGAGATTCTGACAGAAGAACAAATGTCCAACTTCGGGTTGCGCTTTGAGCAGTCACCAACATCTCAAATGTTAAGGACAATTTTCTGTAATGGCATCCCGGTAGAGGAAGCTTAAGGCTCACAAATCACCAAGCGGAGCACTACTTTTGAGTTTCTCCGGGTTACCATAAATCCAAATCACCCGGAGCCGCTTGAAAGCAGAATTATCCTCCGTGACTAACCCGAAACTCAAGAAGCAGAATTACCTCCAATACCAAAACAGTGAGAAAAGGGAAGACAAATCCAGTCCACATTAAGAGTGAAAGCAAGCTAATAAGAATAAAAATAAGCCAGTAATAAAACTCTATCAAACCTCAGACGCAGCAAAGCAGAGTTCCAAAGATCCTAGAGGTGCTCACCCAGGCAACTCCCAAAGATCTGTGGAGAAAGGAGAGCCCAACTGACTCAGCTGGATCCATGGCCTGATTTCCTGGTTCTCTGGGGGCTGCCAGAGGAAGTGGCCTTCGTATCTCACATATTCGGACACTGAAATTGTCGTAGTGAAAAAACTACAAGTTTGTTTAAAATTAAAAATGAAGAGTTTTATTATTGAAAAAGGGTGTTTTGCAAAATAGGGAAGCAGTCAAGAAGCCCTTGACAAAGTGCTCCCAGGGCTGTACTATTATAGAAGCTTATGAAGGAGAAAACAGAGGTGCCCTGGTGGCAGTGGTGAAGAGCTTGGCTGTTAACCAAAAGATCTTCAGTTTGAATCCACCAGCCACTCCTTGGAAACCCTATGGGGCAGCTCTACTCTGTCCTATAGGGTCGCTATGAGTCGGAATCGACTCGATGGCAGTGGGTTTGGTTTTTGTAAGGTGGGGGGTACAGCTGGGTCATTTCTGATTGGTTAACATTTACAAAGGTGCAGGTGGCAGGATCAGGAGTTGACCTTTCCAAGGGTGGCTCCAGGTAGTAAGATTTGGCTGACCATGGGTTTCCTGGAACATTTAAAATCTAGGTATACAAAACATTGTAAAGGGGTTAGAAAAAAACAATTTCTTTAGGGGAGTCTAAGGGTATAACTTAGCTGCTAAAGTAACATGTTTAACACTATGTTTCACACCTGTACAAAGCTGAATAATCTCTTCTTAACATTGGCTGTTTTTACCTTCAAGCCCTCCCTTGGCAGAGTAAGGTAGGTAAAACTGCGGTTTTCTGCAGACCAGCTTGTATCTAGGTCAAAGTCCAGTGGAATTTTATAGAGGTAACAGGCTGCATTGTGTGACAGAAGCTGGAGTGAGTTTGGTTCACAATTCAGTCAGAGGCCTTAGTTCTGTCAAATGCCTTAAATTTTATTACTGTTTATCAGCTAGAAGGAACCAATATTAGCTTTATCATCATTGTCATCTAGGTACTTGGAAGAATAGTCCTACGGTGTAGAACTTTAAATGCATCAGGGCTGCGTCCTCTGGCCACATCATCCTCTGTCACTCCAGCCCCTTCCCTGTTGCTCTCTGAGGCCCCTGACAGCAGCTTTTCATGCTCTCGTGGTCCAGCCATTATCGTGTGACCCCTCTGAGCAAGTCCCTGGGTTACATGTTAACCAGCTCCTAAGAGAGGCCAGGAATTAGGCTCAGGAAAACAGCGGCTGTATGGCACAGTGGTTTAAGCATTTGACTGCTAACAGCAGTTCAAATCCACTAGCCACTCCTTGGAAACCCTGTGGGGCAGTTCTACTCTGTCCTGTATTGTTGCTATGAGTCAGAATTGACTCGAC
>NW_004444005.1:6940595-6942441 GCF_000243295.1 Trichechus manatus latirostris | reverse complement strand
GATGATATTGAGCTTCTTCATCATCTTTTTCCACAGATGTAGCCGATTTGATTCCTGTGTTTTCCATCCCATGAGGTCCATGTGTATAGTTGCCGTATATGTTGTTGAAAAAAGGTATTTGCAACAAAGAAGTCGTTGGTCTTAAACAAAATTCTATCATGGGATCTCCAGCGTTGTTTCTATCACCAAGGCCATATTTTACAACCACCTAGTGATCCTTCTTTGTTTCCAACTTTCACATTCCAATCACCAGTAATTACCAGTGCATCTTGATTGCATGTTTAATCACCACAGTACAACAAAACTGACAGACGAGTGGTGGCCATAAAGATTACAGCCAAGAAAACCTCGTGAAGCAATTCTGCTCTCTAACACATGGGGTCGCCATGAGTCGGAATCAACTTGATGGCACAAGACAACAGACAACAACAATTCTAAATACGTCATATAAGTGGGATCACACAATATTTGTCCTTTTGTAACTGGCTTCTTTCGCTCAGCATATTTTCAGGGTTCACCCATGCTGTAGCAGGTATCAGGGCTTCATTCTTCCTTATGACTGAGTAATATTCCATTGTATGGATAGACCACATTTTGTTTTCCATTCATCTGTTGATGGACACTTGGTTGTTTCTACCTTTTAGTTGTTGTGAATAATGCTGCCATCACTTGATTAAGTCTTTTTTTTTAATATTTTATTGTGTTTAAAATGAAAGTTTACACAGCAAATTAGGTTCCCATTTAACAATTTCTACACAAATTATTCAGTAATATTGGTTGCATTTATCACAGTGTGCCATCGTTCTCATTCATTCCATTCCTGCTGTTCCATTTTCAGTACTCTGCCTTCCCTGCCCCTTATCTTTGCATCTTCTCTTTAGAGGAATTGTTGACCATTTGGTCTCATATAGATGATTTTTTTAAAGGAGCCCATTATTCACAGGTGGTGATATTTTTATTTTATAAGCCAATCTGTTATTTAGCTAAAAGGTGATCTCAAGGGATAATTTCAGTTTAAGGTTTAAAGAGTATCTCAGGGCAGTAGTTTCGAGGAGTCGTCCAGTCTCAACCTGTCCAGTAAGTCTGGACTTTTTAAGAATTTGAGTTAATGTTCCACATTTTTCTCCCCTTCTATCAGGGTCCATCTACTGTGACCCTGATCAGAATGGTCGGTAGTGGTAGCCGGGCACCATCTAGTTCTTCTGGTCTAAGTGTAAATGTGGCCATGATTCATGTAGACTATTAGTCCTACAGACTACTTTCTTCTCTGAGACTTTGGTTTCCTTCTTTCTCTTTTTCTCCGGATGAGTAGAGACCAATAGCTGTGTATTGGATGGCACTCAGTTAACCCTTGAATGAATTCATCTAGGTTGCTGCTCCCTTGAGAACTCCCTCGCGTAGCAGCTCCCCATGAGACCAGGTAGGGGAGGCCAGAGGATGAGGGAGAACCCCCACCTGGCCTGGCCTTCCAGCATTAGTTCTTTCTACGTTTCTTGTTTCCAAAGAGGCCAAAGTCCTTTCCAAAATGCCTTGGGTGGGTCCAGCAAGAGCTCCCCAGGAACTTTGCAAATGGCCCCAGGGTCAAGTTCCTGGGGCTGGGTCCCCCCAGCTGGGTCTGAGCTCCAAGCAGCGTGTGGAGAGGCCATAAGATCCCCGCTCTCCCACCAGCCAGGGCATCCACTGCCTTGGGAGGGAAGCCCAGCTCATGTGCAGCCCCATAACAAGTGATAAATACCAATATTTCTGCCATTAAACATTATTGTCACAAGGGCTGAATTGCCACCTGCAATGAGTAAATCAAATGTTGACGATTTCATTGACTGTTAGATTTAATTTGGAGCCATCT
>NW_004444005.1:6937786-6938951 GCF_000243295.1 Trichechus manatus latirostris | reverse complement strand
GCCTTGTCTGGGGCCAGCAGAGCTTCCTCAGGAAGCCACTCTGAGCTGAGAGCTGAGTAGGTGTGTCCAGGCAGAGACAGGTGGGGAAAGCATTCCCGGCGGGGGAACAGCATATGCAAAGGTTCTGAGCGAGAGGGAGGACAGATGTGAGAAGGGGAGATGGTGGGGGCGGTGGGAGGGCAACGGCACAGGGCGAGACCGGGACCGACTGGGCTGGTCTCCATGCTGAGAGGGTTGGTGGGTTTGCAGGTTCTATCGGGGCAGGGGGTGGGGGTGCTCTTGCCCTAAGTGGTGATCTCTGCATGGGCTGGGTGATGGTCGGATGGTCAGGGTAGCCAGTGTCCTGGTCCAGGCAGGGCACGCTGGACTAGGGTGGGGGCGGCCGGTGGCCTTTGGTAAAACCAGAAGAGTCTCCCTTCCTGTTCAGAGCTTGGGCCTCCCCCTGGTGGACCACCGGCCATATCCTTTCGCTCTGCCAGGGGGGCACCTTGAGTTTAGGGTCATCAGAGTTTAAAGCCAGAGGGACCTCCACCTTGTTTTTTTATTGTGCAGTATGTGAAACTTTTCAGCGCAAATTAGTTGCTCATTCAACAATTTATACACAAATCGTTTTGTGACTTTGGTTGTAATTCCTGCAATGTGTCAACACTCTCCTCTTCCAGCCCCAACTCCCCGTTTCCGTCTGTCCTTTTTTCCTGTCCCTTCCTGCCTTTTGTTATTGTTACCCTTTTGGTCTTGTATCCATGGCTCAACTAAGAAGCACGTTCGTCGCGTGTGTTACCGTGTTATATATCTGGCTAATCACTGGCTGAAGGCTGAACTTTGGGAGTGGCTTCCGTTCTGAGTTAAAAGGGTATCCAGGGGCTGTAGTCTTGGGGGCTTCTTCCAGTCTCTGTCAGACCAATAAGTCTGGTCTTTTTTTCTGTTTGTAAATTTGAATTTTGTTCCAGAATTTTTCTCCTGCTCTGTCCAGGACTCCTGTTGTGATCCCGGTCAGTGATCGGTGGTGGTAGCCGGGCATCATCTAGTTCTTCTGGGCTCAGGGTGGTGGAGGCTGTGGTACTTGTGTCTTTGGTTTTCTTCATTCTCCTTTGCTCCGAATGAGATGGCACCCGTAACCTCGACCTTTTTTGTCAGAAATACGTTCTGAGCCCAGAGCGGGCAA
>NW_004444005.1:6934914-6936254 GCF_000243295.1 Trichechus manatus latirostris | reverse complement strand
CAGCTCCCTGATTCCCAGCTTACCCCCCTTCCTGTTCTCCTTTGGGCCGCTGTAGAGAAACCGCAGGGTCCCCAGGATGGGGAGGGGTTAGGCCAGTGGGTCTGGGAATGAGAACCCACTGCTCAGCTTTCCTGAGGGCAGACGGGGGGCTGAGCATGGAGAGAGCTGGGATCGAGCTTTGCTTCTCACACCTCTCGCCTGGAGAGCTCCCCGTATCCCTGAGCATCCAAGTCCACCACCCCATAGACGGCATTGAGGGTGACCAAGGTCTCTGACCCTGAGGTTACTTGGGGGAGGTTTATAATCATCACTCTTAGTGAAATCACATTGTTGGGTGCTGTCAAGTTGATTCTGACCCATAGCAAACCCACGTGGCAAAGTAGAACTGCCCTATAGGGTTTTCTTGACTGTAATCTTTATGGAAGCATATTGTGGAGCCACTGGGTGGGTTCAAACTGCCAGCCTTTAGGTTAACAGCCAAGGGCATAACCACTGTGCCACCAGGGCTCCTTAGTAAAATCATAGACCCTTAAAATCCTAGACTATTAGAAACCCAGTTACCATCAAGTTGGCTCTGACTCATGGCGACCCCACGTGTGTCAGAAAACCAGGCTCCATAGTGTCTTCAATAGCTGGTTTTTCGAGGTAGATCACTGGGCCTTTCTTCTGAGGCGCCCTGGGTTGAACTCGAACCACTAACCTTACAGTTAGCAACCGAGTGTGCTAACAGTTTGCAGCACCCAGGGACACGTAGACTCTCATACTCCTCTTTATTTTCCAGATATATATTTTTTTCATTATAAAAATACATCTTCATCACAGAAGGTATGGAAAGTATAGAAAAGGATAAAGAAATAGAAGCAGAGAAAGTCATATTTCGCCCAGCAGAAGTTATCGGCATGAGTACTTTGGCTTAAGTCCCACCAGCCAAAAGCCCGACAATTCAACGCATTGTTCAGCCTATCTGGAACCGTGCCTTGTACGAGTGTGCATTCACCTCCCACCCCCCACCCCCCCACCCCAGAATGGTCAAAAGCACTTCCCCAGGTCAAAAGTTTGTTCTCAGTGACCTTATGCCACAGGACACGAAACAATTTCTCCAGCGTTGGCTATGCGCTTTGGTTCCGTGCTTTCATTGTATAAATAATGCGCAATGCATATCTTCACAGAACATGGTAACCAGCCTGCGGGGCCAGCCCATGGCCTGGACCCCAGCTCCGCCACCCACGTGCTGTGTGGTCTTGGGCCTCTCTGTGCCTCAGCTTCCTCAAATGTAAAAAGGAGATGAAAATGACCCACCTCATGATGTTGTCATTAGATTCAAATGACTTCCTAGGTGT
>NW_004444005.1:6919242-6933678 GCF_000243295.1 Trichechus manatus latirostris | reverse complement strand
GTGTCTCTGGGTGGCCATCACCAGCAGGGGCCTCCCTGGAGTGAGTACTTATCTCACAGAGGAGGGAGCGGAGCCCCTGGAGAGCGCTCCTGCATAGGGTATGGATGGTCAGGTCAGACCCGCCTCCCTGCCGTCATGCTCTTCCTACTGGGTCCTGCAGAAACCAAGAGCCTGCAGGCTTCCTGGAATGAAGGAGAAATAGGAAAAAGTAATTTACACGCGGCTCGGTCCTAATACAAGCTGGTATTTCTGCAGCGCTTTGGGTATACTGAGGGCTTTCCGCCCATTATTATTGAATAAGCTTGATGAGGAGAGCAGCAAACCTTGTTTGCACCAGCAATTTACAGGGCAGGAAATTAAGGGCGGGAGAAGGGAAGGGAGCGGCCCGCTATTAAGCACCTTCTAGACGCGTGATCAGGAGTCCCTGGGTGGTGCAAATGGTTAACGCGCTTGGCCACTAACCAAAAGGTTGGAGGTTTGAATTCTCCCAGAGGTGCCTTGGAAGACAGGCATGGCGATATACTACTGAAAACTCAGCCATTGAAACCCCTGTGGAGCACAGTTCTCCTCGGACACACACGAGGTCGCTGTGAGTTGGAATTGACTCAAATTGACTAGACAGCAGTTGGTTTCAGGTGCACGCCCAGCCCTTGATGCAGAAGTCTCACATGATTCTAAGAGGTCAGGTCGCTCCCTTCGGGTCACAGAGGCGGGGCGTGGAATGAGTGCGGGTGGGACAGGGGTTGGATCCCACCCTGCCTCACTCCTAGCCTGGACTTTTTGCTTCCCACATCCTTCCTTCCACCTCTAGGACTTCATATGAGTTTCAGAACATCCCTGTGCAGCATCCCCAAGCAAGGGATTTGTTTGCTGCTTGAGCAAATCGTCATCCATTTATTCAGCAGGAGCTCCGTCTTCTTTCTCTCAGGGTCAAAGTGCGTTGCCTTCTTTTGGAGCTGGGAGTCCACGGGGCTGGGGAAACTTTCACTGAGCACCTACTGTGTGCAGGCAGTGGGGATTTGCATACAGATGAGAGCAGGCCCTGCCCACATGGGGCTCCAGCCCAGACATGGACTGGAGTGACTATGCCGCTACCTTTCCTGCAGGGCCATGAGGGGGTGAAACCAGCCACACCCGTGAACAGCCCACGATTGGTCAGTCAGGGCTGGTACCCTGTGCTGTTCTCTTGCCACTGGTTGATGTGTTCCTGGGTGCTGGGGCCAGGGTGCCCCCAGGGCCCCGACAGGCCCACACTGTCCCAGGGCCTGGCTCTGTGATCAGGGGCCTGGCTCTGTGACCAGGCCCCACACCCAGATGGGCACAACTTCCTTCCTCCTTCCTGAGTCCTGCTGGGAAAGGGAGAAGGTGCTGGCAGGAGCCAGAATACTGAGCCTAGCAAACCCTTCTGGCTCCCACCTGCACCCCAACGCCCCCCAGTGCCGCGCTTGTCCACGGCCATGGCTGTGTCCATGCTGTCCCCTCCGCCGAATGCCCATCAGCCTCTTCCCTGGACCTCAACATTTTACCCTTGTCTCACGGCCCTGGCACTGTCACCTCCTCTGGGCAGGGGACATGTTCCCTCTGCCCTCCCACAGATTGGGGGTGGCAAGGAGCACTCTGGCTGTCCTTCTTCCAAGACGGACTTGTTCGTTCTTCTGGCAGTCCACGGTATATTCAATATTCTTTGTCAACACCGTAATTCAAAGCCCTCAATTCTTCTTCACTCTTCCTTATTCCTTGCCCAGTAAACGTGGCTGGTTTAAGCCGCGCCCCCGATCTGGGAGACAGCAGCGATTTCATCCCATTTTCCTCCAAGTCAGGCCCAGCAGCAGCATCTGCCAGTCAAACCCAGATCCTGCTCTCCCCAGTGAGAATCTCGGTCAGAGTGAGGGGCACGAAGAAGACTTTAGGTTGCTGGAATGTTCTATACTGTGGCCCAGGTGGTGGTTAGCGTAGGTGTAGATATTCACATAAGTCCATCAAACCGTACAGCCAGCTCTCTGCCATCTACTGTAAGTAAATTGCATCTCCATTGCTAAACCAGTGGGGCTTTAAGCGTGGGGAGGGTCTGTCCCTTCTGATCGCTCCCCCAGGCCCAGGCGACATCTCTGCAGAGGGGTGCAAGGCGGGCTGTTGACAGACTTCATGAGGCACCAGTATGCATGAACGTCCCCAGGACTAAGTTCCTGGGGCCTCAGAGGCAGAGGCGGCAGGACGATGGGCCGAGGCCATTGGTGTGTGCATCAGCTGACTGCTTGTGGAAATTAGATTTTCCAAACGCCTGTTTATTTTGCAGAGACGTGGAGAGAGGCAGTTAGAGGTGCAACTGTCAGCTGGGTTTCACTGGTAATGCCATGTGTTTTGAAGACCGAGGGCTCAGGTGGTGGCCCCAGGACCTCCTGGAGCAGAGGTGTGAACTTGGAAAGTAGGGTGCGCAAGGGGAGGCAGGGCAGTCTGGGGGACTCGCGGGGTGGAGGCAGAGCAGGCACTCGCCCTCAGCGTCCCCAACATGCTCTTACCCCAGGCCCCGGGGAGGCACCCCCTGCTCTCTGGGGCGGGATCCCCCAATGTCAGATTAGGCTGCCTTGTCCCAGGGAACAGATGGGAGGGAGGAAGCCTAGCCCCGGTCTCCTCAGCAGAGATGCAGACCTCACCCCGATTCCTGTGTGTGGAGACCAGCACCCCGCCCTCCTCCCCCCTTAGGGGACACGGTGCGTCAGAAGAGGCAGCCCCTTTAGTGGTACAATGAGCACAGCTGGTTCTACCTGAGGCTGGGCAGCAAGGCTGGTGTCTCCCCCGTTGGGGACAGGGGTGTCCCCTGAGGGCCTAGGAGGAGAAATCCAACCAGAGCATTCGGCTACTCCTGCCCCCTGCCCCGAGGCCAGTTCTCCTTCAGAGATGGGACTCACTTTCCAGCTGAGCTGATGCAGATGTGGAATGCCCACCACAGAACCCACATGCCTTCAGAGGGTACTACTTCTGTCCGAAAGTATCCAGAGTGCCCCTCCACCCAGTTGATTGCCAGGGACCTGTGGGCATTTTGGGGGCCACCTTCCAGATCACAGCCCCCAATCTTAGTCCATCATGCCACTTAGAGTGTGTTGTTGTGTGCTGTGAAATCTATTCTGACTCACAGCGACCCCATGTGACAGAGTAGAACTGCCCCACGGGGATTTTTGGCTGTAATCTTTACGGGAGCGGATCGCCAGATCTTTCTTCATGGAGCCAATGGGTGGGTTCAAACCTCTGACCTCTTGGTTAGTAGCCGAGCACTTAACCAGTGCACCACCAAGGCTCCTTAAAACCAAAAACCAAGCCCATTGCTGTCAAATGGATTCCAACTTACAGTGACCCTATAGGACAGAGTAGAACTGCCCCATTGGGTTTCTGAGGCTGTAATCTTTACTGGAAGCACACTGCCACATCTTCCTCCCTCAGAGCAGCTGGTGGGTTCAAACTGCCGACCTTTCAGTTAGCAGCTGGGTGCTTAACCAGTGTGCCACTAGGACTCCTTACTTTGAGTGGATTTCCTCCCAAATAGCATGAAATGACAGCCTATCAAGTTAATTCAAACGCCTTGCAGCACTGCCGGCCGCTGGAAGGGGGTTGAAATGTCAGTGCTGAGGAGACGCTTGTGTTTCTGATCAGGCCCAGCCTCCCCATGAAGGCCTCTGTGGTGGGGTAAGTGGCCTCGGGCGGCAGCCTCGGTGCGGCTCCTGGCTGGGTCGTGGTCAACAGGACCCGGCCGGGCAGGGCCACCTGTGCCAGGCAGCCAGAGCGCATGGGGCCGGCTCACCAGCATTCCCCCCATAGACGGGTTTGGGGTGTGTGCAGCGTCCCCAGGATCAGAGCCTCCTAGGGGCTGATGACGCCTGTTGGGAACAGGATTCCTGCTTTAACGACCCAGCACTACTGTTAAGAGGCCCAGCACCCCTTTCCAGGATGATGACGCCTCTCTCAGGAGCTCCCACGTGTTGGGGTCGCTCCCCAGCATCCTGGGAGAACAGAAAGCTCAGGGTGAGCAGGGTGGACAAGGGCCTAGCAGTGACATGCAGTCCTGGGAGAAGAGGATCTAAATGGTGGAGTCTAAACAGGCTTTGGAGTCCCTGGTGGTGCAACCATTATCACGTTCAGCTGCTAACTGGAAGGTTGACAGTTCTAGTCCATGCAAAGGTGCCTAGGACGAAAGGCCTGGTGATCTACTTCTGAAAAATCAGCAATTAACAACAACACCACAACTGCCTGCCTGGTGCTTTACCGACCTTGTCTCCGATCTTTGCGAAGTGTCGAGGTACTTACTGCTCCCCCTGCTTTGGAGCAGGAGGCTCAGTGTGACAGGTTGGCAGAGAGTGAGTGTCTGGCTGTCACTGGCCCATTGGCCTTGGCGCCAAGAGTGCAGTGCCGTGTCATGGCGGTAAACACAGACGTAGGCTGGGAGGAGGGACCTCCAAGGGACAGGGCAGCCCCTGCGGAGACAGAGGGGCAGCTGCACATCCTCCGGCCTTTCTGGCGGGTTCCAGTCGGCCCCACGGGGCACTGGGGAGTGCTGTGGCCACGGGGCTGCCAAGCTGGCTGTGAGGCGGGGCCTGACGCGGACGCCCCGGCAGCGAGGGAGCCATCTCAGCAATCGCTCCAACAGTAATGGAAGTGGCAGTTTGATTTCATCTGTGAATACTACACTGGGTTCTCAGGGCAGTAAAAGCAGTGTTTATGTTACATTAATATTTATTAGCATTTATTGGTGTTGAGTTATCTCTGCAGAACATCACAGCTATTCTGTCAAAATGCGGGGAAAACTGCAACCCGAGAGGCAATTCAATGGCTGTGCTCCAGGCCGTGTGCGGCCCCTGGGCTGGCCGGCCACCACTGCTCAGCTCAAGGGGAGGGCCGGCCAGGTGGCTTCTCCTAGGGATTCCTCACGTGTTTCTGGGAGGCCTGGGCTGCTCCCCCACTTCCCTCACCCAGCCAGGCGGAGAGGAGCCTTGGAGGGTGCAGGAAGCAGGCCCTGATGATGCTCCAGGCAGCTCAACAAACTCTTCCCAGGCCCAGGGAGGGGCTGGAGAGGCGGGACGCTCACCCTGTCCCCACTGACCTCTCGGCCCGCCCTGCAGCGGACCCAGCTGGGAGCGGTTCCTGGTAGGAGCCGCCCGGGCCAGACCCGGACGCCCCGGCCCAGCTTGGGTGGATGACACCAGGCTCCCGGCAAGGGTTAAGCGAGGGCTGGTGTAAAGGCATATGGGGTGCTCAGGAGTGGGGTCTCCTTACTCCTCCTGCAAGGAGGTCGGGTTCAAGGGAGCCTCTGCTTCCGTGTCCATGGCACCCATTCCTGCCCCGATGGGTGGGGGGCAGTGGAGAGGGCCGAGTGTGGGTCCCAGCTCTACCATAGTTGACCATGATGCCAGCCAGCACGTCCACCCACAGCGTTCGCTCATCTGTAGCACAGGGTTGTACCCTCGCTCCGCAGCGCAGAGAGGGACGCACCAGGCCGGGGCAGACGCCCACACTGGACACTGTCCATTCCTGGGTCTGGCCTAGCATCATCCCACGGCCCCGATGCTCCCGGGAGGAGGTCTGAGCTGCTTGTCAGGCGTCACCCCGCAACTGGCCCTTGGCCCGGCCAGCCACGTCTCCTGCACGGCGAAGCACTGTCCACTTCAGCCGCCTGGACACCAGCCTTTGCCCACGATCCCCTCTCTCCTGCCTGCTCACCAGCAGGACGGAGCTGGGCCTGAGTGCTCTCCTCTGCCTCAGTCTCAGGCCCTGGCCTCACCTGTGTGCTGCATGGATGTTGTGGGCACCTGGGCCGGGCATGGGGCCATGGAGGGTCAGGGAAGGCTGGAGGTCTGTTGTAATGGAACTGGGGAGCAGAGCTGGGGGTGGCCTTCAGGGGCTGGGGGAAGCAGGAGCCCTCAGGAACCCCTGCAAGATGTCTGAAGGACCCAGGTGTGACCAAGCGCTTCGCCCCGCGGGAGCCTAGCTCTGCTGTTGACGGATGTGTGACCCGGGCGAGCCAGTGAGTCCAAGGTTGAGAAGAGGGCTGAGGTTTGGGCTTGTTAGTCGTGTGGCCTCAGGAAAATGCCTTATGTTCTCTGGGCCTCAGTTTCCCCATCCTTAAATGAGGAGGAGGACTGCACAATCCGTGAGTTCAGGCGGTCTGGAACGGATGCTTTTTTCGTCCACTTCAAAAATGTTGGGTTTCTCTAAAGTGAGACCAGAACTCCTTTTCCACTGCCAACTACGCCTCCGTTCTTGATGTCGCACGCCTCTGGGTTCTGAGATGTTAAATAAAAAGCTTCTCACCGGGCTCCGATCCCCCAGCCTCTGAGCTGTAATGAGACCCTGCTGCCCCGGCGGAGTCGTGGGCTGTGGATGAGGCTCATGGGGCAGGGTGTGCCTCTCTGGTGAGGATGCGGCCAGGACAGTCCTTGCTTCCGGAGGCTCACGGGGTCGGGGAGCCCAGCCCGCGCTGGGCATGGGCAGGAGGCAGAGCCACGGGGGCAGGAGGGCAGAGCATCCCCTGGGAAGGCAGCTCAGGGTCGTCTGTGGCCCTCATGTGGCCAGAGGACATGGGTGGGTGAGAGGAGACCAAAGAAACCCCAAAAAGCTGGCCACCCCCACACTTCTGCCCCGAGTTCCCAGGCTGGTCTGGATGCTGTTGTGTGGCCATTGCCATGGCGACCCCTGAGTGGACATGAGACACAACCAGGTTTTCAAATAGCTTCCAATGCCCCCCGTGCAACAGGAAGTAAGGCTGGGCCTCCACAGGGGAGCGTGTCTGAGGGTGGGGGACTGAGTGTGTGTGGAAGCCGTCAAGTCTGTAAGCACCCCCACCCAGCCACCTCCCAAACACCCTCAAACTCACACTCCCCCCAAGCCACTCCCACTGCAGAGGGAACTCCCGGCCTCCGCCCACGCTCGTGGAAGATGGCGCAAGTTAGAGATGGGTGTTTCCTTCATGCCTGTGTTCTCGGGCCTCAGGTGGGCTGTGCTCGTGCATCTGGGGCTAAGGTGTGCTCGCCTGTGTGTTACACAGAACAGAATGCTCCCCTGTGACAGTCCACTCTGACAGAGTCCTGGCAGACAGGAGTTAGGTCACCTTTAACGGACAGCTGTGGAAACAGGTGCAGAGAGGTTAGGGAATGCCCCCAAGGACGCACAGCTGGTCGGAGTCGGAGCTGGACTCAGGGTCAGGAGAAGCCATGTGACATGTAAGGGGATGTGTCCGGGTCTGGGCAGCGGTCAATCCTGAGTTGTGAATCTGAGTGGAGAAAGTTCTGGAAAAGGGCAGTCCAGGTGGGGCTGCTCCCTGCCTGCCTCCATCTCTGCATCCCTAGCCGTGGAAGGCTCTCTCTCCCTCTCTCAACCCCTCTGTGAATAGCCCTGTCCCCAAAATGGCCTGGGGGAGGGGCCAGTGAAGCTCTAGGGGAGGGGCAAACCCACTGACCCCAACGAGGATCACTGTCCTCCACTCGTGACCAGGAAAGAGAGGAAGGGTCTCGAGAACTGAGTTCCACTGAATTGGAACTCAGCTGTGGCGTGAGGGAGAGGCAGACGCCCTTAGCTGGCCCCATGGTGGTGACAGGGCTGTCACTTCTGACCCTGCTCTGTGTCCTTCCTGCTGCCGGCTGTGACTATCTTCCCCTGGTCAGCGAGCAGGACTCTAGCCAGTGGGCTCGGGATCGGACCCCACACTCAAACTGCCTGTTTGTTTGTCCGTGGTGGACATATGACCGTGGGTGCCATCAGTGGGTGTCAGGGCAGAAGTGGACTTGAATCAGGCAGGCATGGCTGGGAGCCAGGCTCAGGGGCTGCGTGGGAGGTCACCCCGTCCATTCTGGATACGGGATGGTCCCCGAGGCTGAGGTTCTCTCTGCTTCCGGAACATGTGTATGTGGACATGGGGGCCACTCTGAACCCCACGGGCTTGTTTACCCCCCTGCCGAGGGTTCCACTGCGGGGTGAGACTGTGGGGTGGGGGTACTCTGGGTGCAGGAACTGATCACAGCCAGACGGTCGGGTTAACAGGTGTGCACACATGTGGACGGGGTTCTCAGTGAGAGCCGGGCTGGTCCATGCCGTGGGTGCTGGCGGGCAGCAGGCCTCCACGTGGAGTGAGGCTCTGCTCCCACCTTCCCTGCTCACAGCTCCCTGAGCGCCTGCTGAACAGGACCTTGGAGTTGGGCCCTGGGACCCTGGTTGTCCTCGCCCCACCACATCCTTCAGGGAACATCACCATGCTCCTGCCCAGCGGGGACCTGGTGGGGCCTGGGGCTGAGGGCGGTGTCAGACCCGAGCTCAGCTCCCAGGAGCCGACGGTCCGGCAGGGAAGAAGTGAGGTGAAGAGGCAGATACGGTCTGTTATGGGGTGCTGGGAGGGGAGCAGCCCTGCCCCACGGCTCACCACCCCTTCCCAGGGCCAGCCATGCAGTGGGCACCCCAAAATGTTTGCTGAATGAGTGACGGAGTGAAGGGGGCATCTGGACTAGCCATGGGTGGCAGATGTCAATGATGTCTGGGGGTCATCACACCAAAGGAGAGAGTTGAGGGGCTGGTGGTTCTGGGGGGAAAGGTCAGCTTGGTGAGCCTGGGGCGGGGCCGTCTGAGGGCGGGAGGAAACCAGGAGCAGGGGGCTTCCTGCTTCGGGGAGAGCTGGGCAGTGGGTCTGATGCTGCACAGAGGTCCAGGGAGGCCGGAAACAAGCGGGCCAACAGTATGTGCAGCAGGGGGGATGTAAGCGTCCTGTGGCTGCCGTGACAGAGTACCACACGCTGGGGGGCCTGTAAGAACAGAAACGTATTCCTCACGGTCTAGAGGCTAAATTCAGGGTGTCACCAGGGCCCCACTCCCTCCGAAGCCTCTAGGGGAAGATTCTTCCTTGTCTTTTCCAGCTTCTGGTGGCCCCAGGCCTTCCCTGTGTGCAGATGTGCCTTCCTGCGGCCCTCTCCTTTCTGTCTCTCTGTCTCTGTGTCTCGTCTCCTCTTTTATAAGGACAGCACTCAGATGGGGTCAGGACTACCCTGCTCCAGGCTGACCTCACATTGACTGATAGCATCTGCAAAAACTCCATTTCCAAACACGGTCACCTTCACAGGGACCGGGGTTAGGACTTCAACACACATTTTGGGGGGACACAATTCACCCATAACATCCCTATAGCAGGACCAGGGTTAAAGCACCTTCACCCCTTGGGGGAACGGTCCTGGGCTTTACGCTGACGTCACGAAAAAGCACAGGACACAGCGTGAGGCAGTGTGTTCTCAGCGCGGAAGGACACGCGGTTGGAGGAGACACGGGCAGAAGCCTGCCAGTCAGGGGTGACCCGAAGCCGTTCTCCCTCCCTCCACCCACTTCTCTGCACTCCTGTATTTACCCTGGTTATGGGGGGAGGCGGGCACATACATCCCATTTGGGGGCAAGGAAGGGGGTGCTGGAGGGTACAGGTGACTTTCCCGGGCTCCCCAAGAACACTGTGCCCCCGCCAGGATTTGCACCTGGACGGGCTAACGTGGAGGCCTCAGCCCCCTGCCCTGGTACCCAGAAGGACCTTCCTCCCAGGCCGCGTCTCACTGCCCTCCCGACCCCTCCTAGCGCGGCCATGTCCCTCCCCAGCTCCGGGCAAGGCCAGTGTTCCGCTCGCCCTCGGCCCAGCGCGCCCCGAGCCTCTTCTGGCAGCCGGCGCCGTTTACTTCTCGCAGCCCTGGGCAGCAGGGAGGTTTTCTTGCGACCGAGAGAGCTGAGGGCCAACGCAGCTAGTGGTGGAGCCAGAACTCGAGCCCGACCCAAAGCCGGGTCTAGGCCCCGGCACACTCCTGGGTGAGGGCGGCAGGCACTCAGCAAACGCTTACTCAAGGCGCGTTTCGCAAAAGCCAGGCGAGGCTTCCCGCCCGGGAGAAGCACAGCCTGCGCCCACACCGGTTTGCTCGCGCCTCCCCGCCGTCTCGGCCGCGCCGAGCTTCTCCGAGGTTTTTTGGACTCAGCCGGTGCAGGAAAAATGTGAAGTTGTCTTTGACTTTTACGGCCGTTTGTTCCCTATTAAAATGCTTAGAGCTGTGAATGTAGTCATAAGGTGCTCGTTTATCTTGACAAAAGTGCCCCATAAACTATCCTCGCTCGTGAATCAGCCTCTGAGATGATTGTTTCTGCTGCTGTCAATAAATTCCGATGTGGAGCGGAAAGGTCAGCCCTTGCCAGATAAAATGCCTTTTCGGCTTGTTAATTAAAGGTTTATAAGGACGTGGGAGAACGCACACGGGGAAGCCTGAGCGCCCAGAAAAAGGCAGGTAGCTGCAGATAGTAGGACGTCGGAAGCCGCATCACGCCGACAGAGGGTGGACGGTCAGCGGAAGGTGCCTTTGGGGTTCCTGAAGGAAACCACTATTTCCCAGAAGCAGGGAGGCGGGGGGACGCTGCCAGGCAGCCTGGCCTGTAACAAACTGCTTCTCAAACCACAGGGGCATTGGACTTTGGCTCAGAAGATCATCACCTCATTGGTACCCGAGGTGTAGGGCCTTGGCGGATGCGGTGTCCGTCCCTCCTGCCGGCCTGGCACAGAGGGGAGCCAAGTGCCCGAGGTCTCTCCACAGTTAGGCTTAGAGAGGTGCCGGTCTCTGGACCTCCTGGCGGCCAGCGGGGTCAGGGTCAGGCACCGGGGTGGCATCAGGAACCAGGTCAGGGTACTGTAGTTCACGGAGTCGGCAGGTGAGTTGGGGCACACCCAGAGGCTCTGTTTGTTTCACGATCCTCTGTGGGGACTGGCATTGTCCCTGTGGTGGGTTGTTTATTTCTTGCTGAGTGGTTCCCGAGAACAAGGTCAAAGCCAAGCTCTCCCTGTGTTTCTCCCCAACCCTCTCGGGACTCAGCCTCTTGGCAGCCTCTGTCCCTCTGAGCCCCTCCTTCCTCCTTTCCCTCCCTGATTGTGAATTCCTGAGGCTGGATGTTAGGAGTCTCCAGTGTTCTAAGTCAGGTGGGAGGGCCAAGCCCAGACCAGAAAGGAAGGCTTAGAACCACAGACGCTGGCACCCGCAAGACGCTCGGACACAGAGAAAAATTCCCAGCCAAGAATTTGTAGAAAGACACATGATCATACCAAAGTGGGCGCTAGGGAAACGGGTGACCAGTAACACCCAGAAACAGACACGCTGTGACCCTCACACCCACCAGAGTTGCCCACAGGAGCGGATTTACAGCAGAGAGGCACACACAGGACTCACACACAGGCACACACGAACGCGGGGAAGTACGTGTGCGCGCGCACACACTCGAGCACACACAGAGCACGCCAGCAGCACACACACTACACCCTCCTCCGCGCTGGCCGGCGTCTGGACTTGTTGGGGCATCTTAGCCAGACGCATTGCCTTGGGCAGATCTGCTGCAAAAGACCTCTTTAAAGTGTTAAAAAGCACAGATGTCACTTTGAGGACTAGGGTGCATCTGACCCAAGCTATGGTATTTTCAATCGCCTCATACACATTGAAAGCTAGTCAGAGAATAAGTCCAAAGAATTGATGCCTTTGAATTGTGGTGTTGGTGAAGAATATTGAGTGTAGCATGTACTGCGGACTGCCAAAGGAACAAACAAATCTGTCATGGAAGAAGTGCAGCCAGAATGCTCCTTAGAAGGAAGGATGGTGAGACTATGTCTCACATACTTTGGACATGTGATCGGGAGGGATCAGTCCCTGGAGAAGGACATCATGCTTAGTAAAGTAGAGGGTCAGCGAAAAAGAGGAAGACTCTCAACGAGATGGATTGACACAGTGGCTGCAACGATGGGCTCAAGCATAACAACAATTGTGAGGATGGCGCAGGACCGGGCAGCGTTTCGTTGTGTTGTACAGAGGGTCGCTGTGAGTGGGAACCGACTTAATGACACCTAACAGAAGGGCGTCCCTAGGAAAGCAGGTCCCTTCCTGCTCTCTGGCTCCCAGCCATACTTGCCACAGGGGGTCTGGGTTCTAGGGTCTTCTTGTTGACCCCCTACCCATGCAGGAATGCCTGTTCCCTGGAGGCCACTCACCTTGGCCTAGATGCCCCGCTGGGGGGAACTCACTCCAAGAAACCACTGGAGGGAAGTGCCCGCGTGGACCTTTAGGTTGTAGAACCTGCTGGAGGGACAGGTCAGTTTTTTCTCAACCTGAGGTCTCCAGGTTGGCAGCACCATCTGGAAGCTTATGAATCAGGTAGCTGCTCTGCGCCTACCTCCCCATCCACGGCCTGGGCTGAGCCCGGGGTCTGGCGGCTCGCAAGTTCATGGTGACGGTGGAGTGCTGGTGGATCCAGTCAGGAGAAGTCAGGCCTTCTCTGCTCACCCTGTTACTCAGAGGGGGGACCACAGTGGGGACAGAGTCTCCTGTAACGGGAAGTGACCATTCCCAAGTCCCAGCATCTGCGTTTGGGAAAAGCAGGGAGTGCCTGGGACATTGTTGCAGCCTCACACACAAAGCTGGGGTCACTGGGTTGGCAGAGGGACGTGAAACCACTTTAAGAATTGAGATGCTTCCTCATAAATGGTCTTGTCTACTTTTAATGTGCTCTGCATTGCATTGGGAGCTCTTTTCTGACAAATGTCCGAAGTGAATTTCCAGTCAGATGTGGGTAATTTGCCTCCAGGCAGAGAGGCTGGCAGCTGGCTTGAAGGAACTGAACCTCCAGGAGTCTGGCCCATGGGGGGCAGGTGGCAAATTTGGGGATGGGTGCTATTCTTTTTGGGGCTGGAGAGAGATCAAGTGAGGGGGAAATAAGGAGGGGAGTTAGTATTAACAGTTTCATTGAGGTAAAATTGATAAACAATAAAGTTTGCAAATTTAAAGTATGCAATATGATAAATTGGACACGTTTACAGCTGTGAAACCATCGCCAGATCAAGACAGCGAACATATTCTTCACCCCCAAAAGCTTCCTCATATCCCTTTGTAATCGCTGTCTCCCACCCCACACCGCCGTCTCCAGGTAACCTCTGATCCATTTTCTATCGCTGTCAATTAGTTTATATTTTCTAGAGTTTTATATAAATGGCATCATATGTATTTCTTTTTTTTGGTCTGGCTTCTTTCGTTCAGCAAAATTATTTTGAGAGTCATCTATGTTGTTGCGCATATCAATACCTCATTCCTTTTTATTGCTGAGTAATATTCCATTGTATGCAGAGACCGTGGTTTGTGTATCCGTGTACCTGCTGATTCCCTGCCTTTGGCTATTACAAATAAAGATTCTGTGAGCATTTGTGTACAGGTCTTTGTATGGACCCGTGCTTTTGTTTTTCTTGGGTAATGCCTAGGAGTAGGATGGGTGGGTCATTTTGGTAAATGTATGTTCCGCTTTTGAAGAAATTGCCACACTGTTTTCCAAAGTGGTGGCACCGTTTTACATTCCCGCCAGCACGTATGAGAGTTCCAGTTGCTCTGTGTCCTCGCCAACACTTGATCTGATCAGTCATTTTTCGGTGCTTCAGAGGTAGAATTCTCACCATCCATGTGGGAGACCGGGATTCAATTCTGGCCAATGCACTTCATGTGCGGCCACCACCACTCTGTCCGTGGAGGATTCGTATTGCTGTGATGCTGAACAGGTTTCAGCAGAGCTTCCAGACTAAGATGGACTAGGAAGAAAGGTCAGCAGTCTACTTCCAAAAACGAGCTAATGAAAACCCTATGGATCACAACAGTCCGAGCTACAGCGGATCATGGGGATGGCGTGGGACCGGGCCTAGTTTGTTCCTTTGTGCTTGGGGTCCCCGTGAGTCGGGGGCCAACATGACGGCAGCTAACAAGTACTTCACTGTGGTTGTAATTTGCCTTTCCCGAATAACTAATGATGTTTAGTGTCTTTTCATGTGCTTATTTGCCATCACGTATCTTCTCTAATGAAGTATTTGTTCGTGTCTTTTGCTCAGTTCATCTTATTACTGAGTGTAAAGAGTTCTTTTACGTGTTCTGGATACAAGTCTCTCCTCAGATAGGTGATTCGCAAATTTCTTTTCCCCCAAACTGTGGCTTGTTTTTCCTCCTCTTAACACTGTCTTTCCAGCTGCAGAAGTTCTTAGTTTTGTTGAAGTCCAATTTATTAGTTTGTTCTTCTATGGATTCCACTTTTGATGTAGTAGCTAAGAACCTTTTGTTTGTTCAAGCATCGTTTGTGAAAAGACTATCCTTTTTCCACTAAATTAATTGTCTTTGGATCCTTTACTGCGAATCAATTGACCACGTATGTGCGAGTCTATATTTGGACTCTATTCTTTTCCATTTAACTACTTGTGTACTTGATGCCAATACTGCCCTGTCTTGATTACTGTAGCTTTATAATAGATCTTGAAATCAGGTAGTGGAAGCTCTTTGCCTTTTTGTTTGTCTCAGAGTTATTTTGCCCACTCTAGGTCCTTCGCATTTCCATATACGTTTTAAAATCATCTTATCAATTTCTACCAAAAAAAAAAAA
>NW_004444005.1:6913576-6918311 GCF_000243295.1 Trichechus manatus latirostris | reverse complement strand
TGCAGAAATTGTGGAATTGGGGTATGTTTTGCTGTGTATACTTTCAACAACAATCAAAAATAGAATGAATTATTTTTAAAATGTATGGGGTGGATAGAGGTGCTGTCTGGGCAAGAAAGTGGGGAGGGGGCTTGAATGGCTGCAGCAGGTCCCCCAGATCCCAGGGGCAGGAAGTGCAGCCGCCTCCACGGTGCTGGTCGTTCTGGATCCCACCAGTGTGCTGTGTCTGGGGCAGCTCCGGCTTTCCCAGCTCTGTTCACACGGCCTGTCCCCCACTTGCTGGCTCACTTGCTCACTCTCATGCTGTCTCTCGGCTGCTGAGAGTTCGATTGGGGTGGCATTGACTCAGCTGCTTCCTGCCCATCTCATCCCTCACCCTACCTCCCAGCTGGGCTCTTGCTGGTAGCCCACAGATGGGGCAAGGCATTTCTGTTCCCCAAGTAGAGTCTGGGTCTCCTGGTGTCATGAGAGAGGAGACCGTGGCTTGGCTGGCTTTGAGTCTGGTGGGCCTTTCTTCTGGGGTCAGGCTCATGGGGTGCAGACATGGCTGTCTGGAGCTGACCCTTCAGCAGGGGGCTGTGGGCAGCGATAGTTCCCACAGAAGGAGACTTTGGGCAAGTGGGCACCCAAAACACGTCTCTGCACCTGTGTGGGCCTGGAGTCACTGGGAGGCTGTTCTCCCCCTCCTCTCTTCGAATGCCCAGTCTCTCTCTGCTGGCATAGCCATCCCGTGATGCACTGGACCAGTAAAAACCAGTTGCCATCAAGTCAACTCTGACTCATGGTGACCCCATGTGTCAGAGTAGAACAGTGCTCCATAGGATTTTCAATGGCTTGAATTTTCAAAAGTAGATCATCAAGCCTTTCCTCCAAGGTACCTCTGGGTGGACTTGAACCTCCAACCTTTCAGTTACCAGCCATGATGCATTGGCGAGAACCCCGAATGGGAGGGGAGGTGCTGGATTTGAGAGCCGTGTCAGGGCGTGCACAAGTCCCTCCCCGTCCCCAAACCCCACTTTCTGAGGGATGTAGTGGGGATCTGCATCAAGGATCTGAAAAATACCTCTCTGTTTTGACGCATTCTACCCTCCTTTCAGCCTCTCTCCTATGGAAATACTTTGTGAAGTGGAAATGACTTTAGGTACAAAGATATTTATTGCAGCATTGTTATTAATTGGAAAGGGGCAGGGATAAAACTCAAATGTCTAATGAAAGGGGATGGGCTGAGGAAATCCCATTACGTCCACTGAATAGCACACTCTGCAGCCATGGTGGAGGGGTGATTGGGAAGTGGTAGCAACACTGGGAAATCTTCCATGTATCAGTAAGTAAAAGCAGAAATGTTGTTGTTCTTGTTGGATGCCGGCTTGTCAATTCCAGCTCATAGAGACCCTATAGGACAGAGTAGAACTGCCCCATAGGGTTTCCAAGGCTGTAATCGTTATGGGAGCAGGTCGCCAGGCCTTTCTCCCGCTGAGCCACTGCTGGATTCAAACTGCTGATGGGTTGCAAAATTCTATCTATAGCTATATAAAAAAATACAAATGGAAACTACTGTGTAACAAAGAATGGTTGTTAAAAAAAAAAAGAAGAAGAAGAAGAATGATTATTTTCTGGGTGTGCTGGTCTTTCTCTTTCTCTGGTTTCCAAAATTTCTTCCGGGAACGAACACATATTACTTTTGTGATGAGAGAGATCATAACCCAAGAGAGACGAATGGAGACGGCTCTCTCCAGCGCCCGCCCGGCCTCAGCCCGCCCCCATCTCTGTCTCGCAGGCTTTGGGAACCACCACTGCAGTGCCTGTCACCGGTCCTCAGGTCAGCTCCTTGCAGAGGTTGGCCGGGCAAGGAGCAGCAGTGCTACCTCAGGTAAGCCGGCCCTCGGCAGGCCGCGGGCTGTCTGTTGTCTGCCTATTCCTCCCTGGATTCCTGTCTGTCTCCGTCTGCTGCTGCGGCTGTAACACAAACAGCACGAGCGAGTGGCTTGAAGGAACAGACGCTGACTGTCTCGTAGTTCTGGACGCTAAAGTCCACCTCGGGGTCTCGGCCGTGTTGAGGCCTTCCTCCTCGGCTGCCCCGGTGTTCCTTGGTTCCTTGGCGATCCTCACGTGGCATCTGTCTTCCCGGTGTGTGCTTGCTGCTGTGCCTCATCTGCCCTTTTCGGGACTCAGAAGTGATTAGGTTTAAGACTGACCCAACACTGATACTGCCTTATTAACGTAACAAAGAAGCCCCGATTTTCAAACAGGATCACATCCACAGGTATAAGAGTTAGGATTCTGACTCATATTTGGTGGCACGCAATTCAGTCCCTAACATAATCCCATCAGGGCTGCACTCTTAGGCGGGTGCTGAGCTGGGGGGACCCCTGCTCTCGGGGTGTCTCCTCAGTGGTGCCTTCCCTCTCCGGCCTCCTCTGCCCACCCTTCAAGGAGACGATTGGACCAGATCGTGTTTTCCACGTGGGGAGGAATTTTGAAATCAAGTTAGTGGGTCATAACCAGAATTTTTTTTTTAATGAAATAAACTGGGCTAGACTAGAATAGAAAACATCAAGCGGCATCAGAAGCGTTGTTTCTCGAACCGTTTGCTCCTCTTCTGGGTCACGATGTAACGTGTGTTTTTAACTCTGGGCCACCGTGGAGGAAGTCTGAGAACCCGGAGGAGACAGTGCCTTTCGGGAGGCTGCTGGGCCCGGCGCCCTGGGCTCCCCCCAGGACGCCATGTTTCTGGGCTTGGCACTTGGCACCAGTCATTGGACCTCATAACTGTTCTGGCCTGAGCGCCTCATTTCAGGGGGTTCACACAGGAACCCGCTTCATGGTGGCTGCAAGCTTGAATGAGCCAACATGAAGCCTTTCTCACGGTGCCTGGTGCAGTGCAAACACCGATGATCATCAAGCGGCGGCCTTATTATCAGTAACTCGGCTTCACTGAGCACCTGCTGTATACGCTGTACCCGGCCAGGGTCGGCCAGCTACGTTGGTGAATGGCACTGCCCACTGCCTTCATCCTCTGGGTTAGGCCGAGCCCTCGGCCCTGGCTGAGCTGGTGTTCAGCATCCAGCAGCCTGGAAGGGCCCGGCCACCCCCACTCAGATGCCTACTGCACGCTGCGTGTGCGGCCAGGCTCAGACACTACAGGGCGAGTGGCCTCTCTCCTCCGAGCCACTGTCTCCTGGTCTGTAAGAAGGTGCTGCTAATGCGGACCTCACAGGATCGGTGTGACTTTGTGGGGTTTGGGTGTCCTGGGCTCAGTCTGTAGGGATGGTGGTCTCAGGGACGCTGAGGGGTGGACACTGGGGGCGGCTAACAGGGCACAGCGCACACTTTCTGTGTGTTTTCTCCCCGACGCCTAACCCCAGGAGGTGGCTCTCATCACCTTGTTGCACAGGTGTTTGCCCAAGGCCACATGGGTCCTAGAGGAGCCAGGACTGGCCCCGGCCTGACCCCCTCGTGGGCTGCGTGCGTCTGCACGCAAAGCCATCAGGCTCCCTTGTTTTATGTGGGCTTCTCGATACCAATCACACATGTACAGTCCCATGATTTTCACAGGGGACACACCAGCAACCCCACCAAGATCAGGGGGCAGGACTGCGCAGGGCCCGGAGCCTGCAGCCCCTCTGGCCTCTGCACCACTGCCAGGCAGTGCCCTGCAACCTCCGGTGCCGAGGCTGGCTCTGCCTGCGTTGGGCCTTGGCATGAGCGGAGTCGAACTGCACGGACCCCCTCTAACTCATCCAGCGGCTGCGCCCCGCTGCGCACCTCCTCTCTGCTCCCCCTTTTAGTTGCTCCAGAGAGCCTCAGCCCGAGCGGCTCCCCTTGAACCTCCAGGGCCGGCCGCTGCAAGCCCAGGACACGGAGCGTAGGGGGGCTTGGATGAGTGCTCTGGCCTCCGTGCAGCTGTCCCCTCACCTCTGACATGGGACGTCACAGTCCCTGGCCTTCCCTGAGTCCTGGCTCTGCTCAGGACTGTCCCTCCACACACCTGGGGAGCTATCACTCTGCCTGTGTCTGTCTGTCTGACCATGCATCTGTCCCTTCCCCCCAGGTTAGGCCAAAGACTCTGATTCCAGACAGCCTCCCAGTCACCCCAGGCCGGGACCGGCCCCCCAAGCAGCCCCCAGCGTTCCAGAAGGCCACTGTGGTCAGTATCAAGAACCCCAGCCCAGCCCTCCCCACTGCCAACAACACCGTTAGCCACGTGCCAGCAGGCAGCAGCCAGCCCCAGGCCCGCGCCGAGCCCACCGCCGTCGCCTCTCCTCTGAGCAGCGCCGGCGTGGCCTACACCATCCTCTCCACCTCCAGCAATGCCACCGCCATCACGCCCAGCACCGCTGTGTCTGTGGTCAGCGACAGCATCAAAGTCCAGCCCCTCCTCATCAGTGCCGACAACAAGGTGAGTGCCCCCGGGGCCAGCTCCAGGAAGGGCATGCCACACCCACAGGCAGCACCCTGTGCAGTGGTCCAAGAGGGGCTGGAGGAATAAGACCTGGGCTGAACGAGGCTGGCCAGGTGATGGAGTGAATGAGCAGGGATGTGAGTGGATGATGAAATGGATGGATGGATGGATGGGTGGGAGAGTGGGTGGATGGATGGGTGGGTGGGTGAGTGGATGGATGGATGGATGGATGGATGGATGGATGGGTGGATGGATGGGTGGGTGGGTAGATGGATGGGTGGGTGGGTGGATGGCTGGAAGGATGGATAGATGGGTGGGTGGATGGATGGATGG
>NW_004444005.1:6911921-6913066 GCF_000243295.1 Trichechus manatus latirostris | reverse complement strand
GATTGTGCTTACTAGAATATGTGGCTGAATGAATTAATATGAGTGGAAAAAGAATGGTTGGTCCATGGCTGCGTTACTCCACTCATTGGAATAATTGATAAATGTGTGGATGGTTGAGTGAGTGGGAAGAGCTCGATACTGATTATCAGTCTTGCTGGTGGAGTCAGGTGCTGGAATGGAAAATCTTCTATGATTTCCTTTGCCAAGATTTACGACTAAGATCCTCTTCCTGTTCCCCTCTGACCTTCCTTGTGATTGTGGCTGGCTGAGGTCTCTGGGACCACGTAAAAACCAAACAGTTGCCATCGAGTTGACTCTAATTCATGGTGACCCCATATGTATGAGAGTGGAACTGTTCCATAGGGTTTTCAATGGCCAATTTTTGGAAGTGGATCATCAGGCCTTTCTTCCACGGCACCTCTGGGTGGACTTGAGCCTCCAGCCTGTTGGTTAGCAGCTGAGTGCATTAACTATTTGCACTAGTATCATTTCCTAGGAATTTGGCCTCTTCGCCTCTGTCCCCATTCCAGGTCTGCTGTCTGCCAGGCCACCCCCTCTTACTTCCGACCAGTGTCCCTTCTATTTTCCATCCTGAGTGTTTACACTCCAGTTGCATGTAACCTTATGTTATTGCATAATGTGTTTCTGGGAGTTTTGTGCTTTCAAGCCTTCCCACCGTCTAATGGTGTCCCCGAAGACAGTGCCTGCTTCAGAGGGGGAGCTCAGCAGATGCTTGCTGAACAAGGGCGTCTGTCTCACGACAGCCACACCAGCACTCAGCATGGACGTTTTTGCTCATTCACTAAACGCAAACAGGCCCCTCGTTGTTGTAAGTTGCATTGCTTTGGTTATCGTTAAGCGTGAATGTTTTCCTTATATTTTTAAAGAAGTCTGTCTCCTTATCTATGACTGGTTTGAGGATATTCTTTCCCGTTTTTCTATTGGGAATCGTAATGTGTTTCTTCCCACGAATATAATAAAAAGGGGCATTTTTTTTTTTTTTCCAGCCCGAGAATTCTAGGGTTTTAAAAAGCTGTTACAAAGAAGAGCAGAATGCTCTCCCGGAAGCCAGCTGAGAAGCGGCTTGCAGTTTTTTCTTGGTGCTTAAGAGCCTTACAGTCACAAGCCTTCTTCCTTAGAAGAAG
>NW_004444005.1:6896620-6898259 GCF_000243295.1 Trichechus manatus latirostris | reverse complement strand
AAAATACGACTGGGGAAGAACTGCCTCCTCAAAGTAGAGCCAACCTTAATGACGTGGATGGAGTCAAGCTTACGAGACCTTCATTTGCTGATGTGGCAAGACTCAGAATGAGAAGAATCAGCTGCAAACATCCATTAATAATTGGAACGTGGAATGTACGAAGTATGAATCTAGGAAAATTGGAAATCTTGAAAAATGAAGTGGAACGCATAAACATCAATATCTTAGGCATTAGTGAGGTGAAATGGACTGGTATTGTCCATTTGGAATCAGACAATCATATGGTCTACTATGCTGGAAATGATAAATTGAAAAGGAATGGCATTGCATTCATCATGAAAAAGAACATTTCAAGATCTATCCTGAAGTACGGTGCTGTCAGTGATAGTTTTATAATATCCATACGCCTACAAGGAAAACCAATTAGTATGACTGTTATTCAAATTTACACACCAACAACTAAGGCCAAAGATGAAGAAATGGAAGATTTTTAACTTCCGTAGTCTGAAATTGATCGAACACGCAATCAGAATGCATTGCTAATTACTGATGATTGGAATGTGAAAGTTGGAAATGAAGACAGATCAGTAGTTGGAAATTATGGCCTTCGTGATACAAACAATGCTGGAAATTGCATGATAGGATTTTGCAAGTCCAATGACTTCCTCATTGCAAATACCTCTTTTCACCAACATAAATGGTGACTATACACGTGGACTTCAGCAGGTGGAATACACAGGAATCAAATCGACTACATCTGTGGAAAGAGACGATGGAAAAGCTCAATATCATCCATCACAACAAGGCCAGAGGCCGACTGCAGATCAGACCATCAATTGCTCACGTGCAGGTTCAAGTTGAAGCGGAAGAAAATCAGAACAAGTCCACCAGAGCCAAAACACGACCTTGAGAATATCCCACCTGAATTTAGAGACCATCTCAAGAATAGATTTGACGCATTGAACACTAATGACCAAAGACCAGACAAGCTGTGGAATGACATACATGAAGAAAGCAAGAGGTCATTAAAAAGACAGGAAAGAAAGAAAAGACCAAAATGGATGTCAGAAGATACTTTGAAAGTGGCTCTTGAACGTAGTTAAAGCGAGAGGAAGAAATGAAGTAAAAGAGCTGAACAGAAGATTTCAAAGGGCAGCTTGAGAAGACAAAGTATTATTATGAAGAAATGTGCGAAGACCTGGAAATAGAAAACCAAAAGGGAAGAACACCCTCGGAATTTCTCAAGCTGAAAGAACTGAAGAAAAAATTCAAGCCTCGAATTGTGATATTGGAGGATTCCACAGGAAAAATATTAAACGATGCAGGAAGCATCAAAAGAAGATGGAAAGAATACACAGACAGAGTCACTGTACCAATAAGAATTGGTCGATGTTCAGCCATTTCGGGAGGTAGCATATGATCAAGAACCAATGGCCCTGAAGGAAGAGGTCCAAGCTCTACTGAAGGCACTGGCGAAAAACAAGGCTCCAGGAATTGATGGAATACCAATTGAGATGTTTAAGCAAACAGATGCAGTGCTGGAAGTGCTCACTCGTCTATGCCAAGAAATTTGGAAGACAGCTACCTGGCCAACCTACTGGAAGAGATCCATATTTATGCCTATTCCCAAGAAAGGTGA
>NW_004444005.1:6893600-6894597 GCF_000243295.1 Trichechus manatus latirostris | reverse complement strand
TACCAGCCCCAAACCCACTGTCACAATCTCCTGTCTCTCTTCCCCACGCTGATACTCAGTTTCTTCATTTGTAGCACGAGGAAGATTTCGTCTTTAACCTTGGCAGAGTTGCGGGATTGAGAGAAATGTGCTGTGATTTCTTTTTTTTTATAAACTATCCTCATTTTGGATACTTCTCCCCTGTGATGTTCTAAATATTTATGTCCTTGGACCCTGTCTTCTCCCTCAGAGGGTCTGAGGTGCCTTCTTGGAAACACCCAGTCGTATAGAAAAGGCTTAAAAAGACAACTCAGGTCCAAGGACATAGAGATTAGAAAAGAGCATCGGAACCACTGCGCATGGAGAGGCCGGTCACAGCTCCCACTCCAGTCCCGAAGGCTGCACCAAATATTTGCCTTAGAGCCTCCTGGCAGTCAAAGCAAAAAGAGAAAAAAGAGACACAATCAGTGTGCAGGGATCGTTCTCACCGTACATGATGCAAAACATAGCTGACCCTTACAAGGAGCTTTGCTTTGAGGCGTGACTCTGGCGATGTCCCCTGAGCAGCAAACGTGTGCCTGCAGCTCAGCCAGCCCGAGTCTTCTGTCCCTGAGAGATGACTGCAGGCCAGGGTGACCACACAGAAGGGGCCCCTGCTAAGGGTGAGGTCCCTGGATTCTGGGTACCTGCCACCCTCCGCCCACCTGTCACAGCTTGAGGCCACCAGAACAGAATGGGTGATATCTGAAGGCCCCAAGTCACCTGGGGCCGCTCTGGGGCATGGGTGCTTGGCTCAGGACAAGGCTGCGGGCGGCAGAGAGGCGTTGGGGCAGGAAGGAGGGCACGGTGGGGTTCAGGGTGTACCACGGAAGCAAGTAAAAGCAGGAAGGCCCAGTAACCCTTGTGTCTGCCTTTCCAGAAATCCAGAGCAAGCGCCAAGAGCGGAAGAGAAGAAGCACGGCCAACCCCGCCTACAGTGGCCTCCTGGAGACCGAGGTGGGGCGCCACCCCCCGCTGC
>NW_004444005.1:6889937-6890657 GCF_000243295.1 Trichechus manatus latirostris | reverse complement strand
TCGGGGGCCTCCCATCATGCCCTGGGTGAGGGCCCTGCCACACTGGGCCTCATGGAGCCTATCCTGATTTGTGCTCCTTCGAAGCCCACTAACGTATACTCCGCCCTTCTTCCCTGTGCTAGCCAATGAGGACCCCTGCTGGAAGGTACGTGTCCGTCTCCATTTCACACCTGGGTGGGGTGGCCCATGCTTTCCATAAAGGGGATGACCTGTGGTCTAGGTGCAATCACACCTGGCACGGTGAGGGAGGAGGTGCCCCGGCGTTCTCTCCTGGAGTTGAGCACAAGGCCTCTGGGCTCCGTTCTCAGTGCCAGATTGTTCCAGAACACCCAAGTCCACTTTCTAGCCTACTAGGCGGCAGGACATCGCTGCAGCGCTCAGCCCCTGGATTCGAACAGGAGCCCTCTCCGCCCAGCACTGGGGATACAGCAAGCTTGGCAGCTGCCAAGGCTCAAATAGAAGCAGCAGTGGTGGGTGCGAGCTGGGCTCTGCCCCATGCAACCCTAGGCAGAGCTGGCCCTTTCTGTCACCTGCCTGCTGAGCTAAGTCATCCCCAGGGTCTCGCCCCACACACCTGCATTTCTGTGCTCCAGTGAGACCCCCACGCACACAGCGTGTACTTGCTTCTAGAACATTGTCTGGTCGTGACCTCACCCCCGGACCCAATCTCAGAATTTAGTCAGTGTTTCTCTTTACTAAATCTCTGATCTCAGAAAAACA
>NW_004444005.1:6885314-6887779 GCF_000243295.1 Trichechus manatus latirostris | reverse complement strand
ATGACATGGATGGAGTCAAGCTTTCGGGACCTTCATTTGCCGATGTGGCACGACTCAAAATGGGAAGAAACAGCTGCAAACATCCATTAATAATAGGAACGTGGAATGTCTGAAGTATGAATCTAGGAAAATTGGAAATCATCAAAAATGAAATGGAACGCATAAACATCGGTATCCTAGGCATTAGTGAACTGAAATGGACTGGTATTGGCCATTTTAAATCGGACGATCATACGGTCCACTATGCCAGGAATGACAAACTGAAAAGGAATGGCATTGCATTCATTGTCAAAAAGAACATTTCAAGATCTAGCCTGAAGTACAGTGCTGTCAGTGAGAGGATAATATCCATACGACCAAAGGAAGACCAGTTAGTACGACTGTTATTCAAATTTATACAACAACAACTATGGCCAAAGATGAAGAAGTTGAAGATTTTTACCAGCTTCTGCAGTCTGAAATTGATTGAACATGCACTCAGTATACATTGATAATTACTGGCGATTGGAACGTGAAAGTTGAAAACAGAGAAGGATCGGTAGTTGGAAATTATGGCCTCGGTGACAGAAACGATGCCGAAGATCGCATGATAGAATTTTGCAAGACCGATGACTTCTTCATTGTAAATACCTTTTTTCACCAACAGAAGTGGCGACTGTACACATGGACCTCACCAGACAGAATACACAGAAATCAAATCAGCTACATCTGTGGGAAAGACACGATGGAAAAGCTGAATATCATCAGTCAGAACAAGGCCAGCGGCCGACTGTGGAACAGACCATCAGTTGCTCATATGCAAGTTCAAGTTGAAACTGAAGAAAATTAGAACAAGTTCACGAGAGCCAAAGTACGACCTTGAATATACCTCACCTGAATTTAGAGACCATCTCAAGAATAGATTTGATGCGTTGAACGCTAATGACCAAAGACGACCCAGATGAGTTGTGGAAAGACATCAAGGACATCATACATGAAGAAAGCAAGAGGTCATTAAAAAGACAGAAAAGAAAGAAAAAACCAAAATGGATGTCAGAGGAGAGTCTGAAACTTGCTCTTGAACGTAGAATAGCTAAAGCAGATGGTAGAAATGATGAAGTCAAAGAGCTGAACAGAAGATTTCAAAGGGCAGCTTGAGAAAACAAAGTAAAGTGTATTATAATGACATGTGCATAGAGCTAGAGATAGAAAATCAAAAGGGAAGAACACACTCAGCATTTCTCAAGCTGAAGGAACTGAAGAAATAATTTGAGCCTCAAGTTGCAATAGTAAAGGATTCTGCAGGGAAAATATTAAACGACAAGGAAGCATCAAAAGAAGATGGAAGGAATACACAGAGTCATTATAATAAAAATAATTGGTCCACGTTCAACCATCTCAGGAGGTAGCACATGATCAGGAACCGTTGGTACTGAAGGAAGAAGTCCAAGCTGCGCTGAAGGCATTGGCGAAAAACAAGGCTCCAGGAACTGACGGAACATCAACTGAGATGTTTCAACAAATGAATGCAGGGCTGGAAGGGCTCACTCGCCTATGCCAAGAAATTTGGAAGACAGCTGCCTGGCCAACCGACTGGAAGAGATCCATATTTAAGCCTTTTCCCAAGAAAGGTGATCCAACGGAATGCAGAAATTATCGAACAATATCATTAATATCACACGCAAGTAAAATTTTGCTGAAGATCATTCAAAAGCAGCTGTAGCAGTATATCAACAGGGAACTGCCAGAAATTCAGGCCAGATTCAGAAGAGGATGTGGAACCAGGGATATCATTGCTGATGTCAGATGGATCCTGGCTAAAAGCAGAGAATACCAGAAAGATGTTTACCTGTGTTTTATTGACAATGCAGAGACATTTGACTGTGTGGATCATAACAAATTATGGATAACGTTGCAAACAATGGGAATTCCAGAACACTTAATTGTGCTTATGAGGAACCTGTACATAGATCAAGAGGCAGTCATTTGAACAGAACAAGGAAATACTGCGTGGTTTAAAGTCTGGAAAGCTGTGCATCAGCGTTGTATCCTTTCACCAGACCTATTCAACCTGTATGCTGAGTAAATACTCCGAGAAGCTGGACTATACGAAGAAGAACGTAGCATCAGGATTGGAGGAAAACTCATTAACAGCATGCGATATGCAGATGAGACAACCTTGCTTGCTGAAAGTGAAGAGGACTTGAAGCACTTACTGCTGAAGATCGAAGACCACAGCCTTCAGTATGGCTTACACCTCAACATAAAGAAAACAAAAATCCTCACAACCAGACCAATAAGCAACATCATGATAGGTGGAGAAAAGATTGGAGTTGTCAAGGGTTTCATTTTACTTGGATCCACAATCAACACCCATGGAAGCAGCAGTCAGGAAATCAAAAGATGTATTATACTGGGCAAATCTGCTGCAAAAGGCCTCTTTAAAGTATTTGAAAGCGAAGATGTCACCATGAAGACTAAAGTGC
>NW_004444005.1:6853722-6884076 GCF_000243295.1 Trichechus manatus latirostris | reverse complement strand
GGGGGCCGCAGCTGTTGGAGGGGTGCAGAGAGGGAACAAGGGTCTTTCCCCACCGTGGCACAATGGAGGAGCTCCACGGGATCCCCCACTTGTCCCCGGCTTGCTGTCTTAGTTGCCTAGTGCTGCTGTAACAGAAATACCACGGGGGAGCGGGGGTGAGGGGAGCTTTAATGAACAGAAATTTATCTTCTCACAGTGCACGAGGCTAGAAGTCTGAATTCAGGGCACCGGCTCCAGGGGAAAGCTCTGTGTCCACTTGAGGGGTTGGGGGATCCTTGTCTTGGTTTCTCCGGCATTCTTCTGGGAGTCCCTTCTCCGTGCTCCTTGGCGATTGCCATGTGGCATCTTCTGTACCTGATCTGCCCCTTTACATCTCAAAAGGGATTGTTTTAAGACACCCCCTCTGCCGATATGGCCTCGTTACCATACCAAAGAAAACTCTGGGATTACATCCACAGGTACAGGGGTTAGGATTTACAGCACATGTTTTCGGGGGACACAATTCAATCCATAACGCTTGCCTAGGACTGCTCTCTGGTCCTCTGGACATGGGGAGACGACAAATGATCATTCATTTCATCCATTCATTCAAGAAGCCTTTGCTCCACGCCAGGCCGTTTGGGATGCGAGACCCAGAATCCTGCCCTCGTGGTGCTGATGTTCCTATTGAGCAGCCTCTGTGAGCCAGATCATGAGACATGTGTGGCTGCCACCCCCGGTGACATTTGTGGCTCAGAGAGGTCAGGACCCCCAGGATCACACAGCCAGGGCATGGTGGTCCCAGCGGGTCCTAGATGCCACACTCTTTCCCATCTGTCCCCAGGCCTTAAAGAAGGATGAGGGTGTGCCCTGGACTGGGATGCTGGCCATTGTGCACTCCTATGTCACCCACAAGACAGGTAAGGCGGCCTTGGGGTGGAAAGGGCTGGCGGGTCCAGGCTGCTCTAAGCAAGGGCTCTGAGAAGAGGCTGCAAGGACTGGTCCAGGCTGCGGGGCTGTTACTGCAGGGGAGAGCACTTCCAGTCCCCGTGCATCTGGCCACACCCCTGCTCTTGCAGGGCAGCGGGGCCTCGGGTTCTGCTCCTGCCTCTCCTTCTCTCCGCCGGGCTCCCCTGCTTACAGCCCTTCCTGGGGGCGCCTTCTCTTTCGTAGTCAAAGAAGAGGAGAAGCAGAAGTTGCTACAGAGAGGCAGCAGGCTGCAGAGCGAGCACCAACAGCTGGAGGAGAGGGACCGGCGCCTGGCCTCCGCTGTGAAGGTGCGTGGGGCAGGGCACTGCCGAGTGTAGACCCTAAGCCTCCCTGTCTGGTTGCTGGAGCCCAGGGAAGAAGACAGACTCCCTAAGGATCACTGGGCAAGTCAGTAGGTGGGGAACGCCACCCTGTGACCAATTCAAAAAATATCTCTGAAGCAAGAAACAGCATCCGGGCTCTGCTCCTTCTCCGCTCTGTGACTTGGCAAGGACCTGACCTTCTCTGACCTTCAGTTTCCTCTTGTGTAAAATGGACAGAATTCCTCCTCCTTAGGGGGGTGGTGGTGGTGGTGGTAATGGTGGTGGTGGTGATTATGGTGATAGTGGTGATGATATTGGTGGGGACGGTGGTAACTGTGATGACGATAATAATGGTAACAGCTGTGCCAGGCCCTAGCAAAGCTCTTTAAAGGCGGTGTCTCATTTAATCCTCTCAGTGAGCCTTTGAAAGAGGCTCTATGATTATCTGTAACTCAGAGCAGCAGAGCTGGCAGGTGCACTCAACTCTCTAACCGGGGCCCTCAGTCCTTACTGCTTTCCTGTGTTACCATAGTCACAGAAAGGGTTGAAACAGACAAACAGCCCAGGCCGGAGGCAGAGTGGAGGGCTGCCCAGCGACGTGAAGGTCTTCCGCAGCTTCTGGTTTAGCCAAAACTGGCTGTGAGCTTCTTGCCCACAGGAGAGAGGAGTGGTCTGCTAGGTGGCATGTGATCCGTGACGTTTCCACAAAAGCACAACGTTTCCAGCCCCAAGTTCTACAAAAATCTTCTTCCATGGGACTGGCTGCCATTGGTTCCCTTTTTAGCAGCTGCCTGATTTTTGTGAGGCCTCCCGCCTGGTTTCTTTAGGCCTTGCCAATGGGAAGGAGGGGCCTCATGTCCCGGGCTGGGCTGAGGGGACGGCTGCCCACAGTTGAATTCTGAGACCATTCTCTCTGCCCCTCCCACTGACAGAAATGCCTGGAGCTCAAGACAAGCCTGCTGGCCCAGCAGAGGGGCACCCAGTCGTCCTTGGAGCGCCTCCGGGCCCTGCTGAGACTGATACAGGGCGAGCAGATGCTCCAGGTCACCATGACGACCACCAGCCCCGCCCCGCTGCTGGCTGGGCCCTGGACCAAGCCCTCCGCAGCAGCCATGCACTCTGCCCTCCAGCACACCCAGGAGCACAACTGACCCCCAGGGACCTGGCTTCACACCCACAGGAAGTTCCCGGGACCCCGCTCACACACCTGGGGTTCTTTCGGCCTTAATTCATACCACTATGAAGTTCAGACAAAGTAAACCAGACAGAGAGAGACAGCAGGACAAAGGGGCACGGGCTGGGCCGGGGTCCCAGAGCGAGGACTGGGTGGTGGTGGCAGCAGAGACCACCACCCTTGTGTTCCCATGGGGTTCCCCGAAGCCAGGGGAGGAGAGGCGGGCCCAGGGCACACTGTCATCTACCAGCTGCAGCCGGGCTGCCCCAGGCCAAGGCTCTCTCCACAGCCCCGGCTGCCTCAGAGAGAAGCGGAGGTTGTGGGAGGGCCCGGAAGACCACAGGGCCAGTGCCTCTGGGGTGTCCTGCCAGAGGGAGACCGAAGACACAGAGACATCACGAAGTAGTAGAGCTAGTTGGGTTTCATGCTGTTGGGGTGAGAGATGGGTAGTGAACTCTAGGTAGGACTCTGACACCCCCTCCCCCAGGGCCACACTCATAGGTGCCCACCTGGTGCCTGGGTCCAGGCCGGGCCACCCCCTGCACCTCGCAGGATGACCTGGGCCCTCTGTCAGTATTACTAGAGTGCAGAATTGAAGCTGTTTAACTTGAAATACTGGAGCTGCGCGTCCCTGAGGGGCTTCCGTACCTGCCCCCGATCCCGGAGCACGTCCTCTGGCCGACCTTTGGACTCGTTTTGCTCCCGGTGTATTTTTCTCATGGAGTTTTTGGGCCAGATGGAGCCGAAACCACGTGGGGGAGGCAGCTGGTGGGTTTTCTGTTTGGGGTTATCATGTCACGCAAAGTATGATGGAAGCCTTTGATGTTCTCCTTTCCAGGAGCCGATAAGTATTTCACTCCTCGTTTCTTGCCAGTACAGACACTATGCCAAAAAATAACTTTACATTTTTATATGGCGTTTTTATTGTAAGATATTTAACGTGAAGGGGGGGACACTTGCTGACTTTTTTTTTTTTTTTCCCCTGCTTATAGAAATCTCTGCTTCAAGGTACGAATGGGGAGGCTTCCCTTGGGAAGGCTGTCAACCTGGAGAGATCTGGGTTGTTTTTTTTTTTAAGAAGTGGGGTAGAGGGTGGGGGGAGGAAGAAAGGGCAGTGGCCCCAGGAAGGTTTGGCCTTTGGGGGCTCTTGAGCCCCCACTTCTTGCTGGCTCCCGAGTCAGCTGGGAGCCTAAGGGGCTGCACGCCGACTTCCAAGGGCTCCTGTGTCCCAGGACGGGCTGTGCCGGGCAGGACCGCCCCGCAGCTTCTCTGGTTCCAAGGAACTTAGCACAACAGGACGAGCATCCAGGAGCCCCAGGGCTCCCGCCCATGAGCATATCACACGGTGCCGAATTGCATTGAACACACGTGTACGCGTGCATCCGTGGCCTCGGTCACATGCACTCAGACACAGGTGCAGAGCAAGGGGGCTGGCCAGGCGGCCCGGCCCCACCTGACATTTCACGATTCCGGGAGAAACTGTGCTGTACGATACAGATCTATTTTAATACACTCAACACTGGGTTGAACAAGATTTTTATATTCTTTTATTGACGAACAAAGCGGGCGGTGTGAGACACACGTCTTCTGCGTTGGCTGCTCCGTGCCGATTACGTCTCTCCACGTGACTTGCCACGCCAGCGAGTTCAGGTCCCTTATGTGTTCTTTTGTCCTCTTCCCGGATGAATTGAAGTAAAAAATAATTTTTTTTTTTAATGTCATGGGAGGCTGCGAAAGGTTGGATCCGGGAGGGGTAGCTGCCGACGTGTCTGGAGACTTGTTAGTTTTTTTGACCGAGAGGACCGTCCAGTGGATAGTGAGAATAGAGGAAAAGTGTTTGTCTTAAGTATGCCAATGTAGTTTTCCTTCTGTACGACGCATTAAACGCGATCGATGATTTCAAAGCCCTGTGGTTCTTATTTCCTTGCCTACGGGGGAGTGCTCCCTGGGAGCACGTGGGGCAGGGGGTGGGCACTGGACCAACCAAAACAAACCCATTGCTGTCAAGTCGATTCCGGCTCATGGCGACCCCATGTGTTACAGAGTAGAACTGCTGCATAGGGTTTTCTCAGCTATCATCTTTACAGCAGATTGCCAGGCCTTTCTTCTATGGCACCTCTGGATGGGTTCGAACTGCCAACCTTTAGGTTAATAGCTGAGAGCAAACCATTTGTGCCACCCGGGGACCTGGGCATCAAACAAGAGGCCAAAAACCAGGGTCTTGCCCCCATCAGGGAGGGAGGGAAGGAGAGAGGAGAGAATCCGTGCAAGGATCCCACACAGCCTCCCTGGGCCCCCTTCGTCTGTTGGGCCAGGATCCATGGTAGCAAGAAAGAGAAACCCATCAGGACAGCCGCTGGGTAGAGCCCAAAGACAGTGTGCCGCCCACCCCCCTCGCCCATTTCTCCCACCGCATGTCTGCGTCACTGCAGACAAAGTCCCATGACCCCTGGGGTTCACACCTTGGCTTTGCCAAGGAGCAGCCAAACCGGGAGGCCAGACACTGCGTCCTGATTCCAAACCTTGCCCAGAGGGGCTCCGATTGGCCCAGTTGGCTCAGGTGCCTGTCTCCAGGCCAATCAGCCGTGCCAGAGGGTGGGACCAGATGTCACAGTGGCTGTGCCCAGTGCCCAGAGAGGTGGAAAGGGGTGGGCCGGCTGTCTTGTTGCCTGCAATGTTACTGTCTCCAGAGAAACTGAGCCAGTAGAGTACACACACACACACAAACACACACACAGATTTCTTCTAAGGAATTGGACCATGTGACTGGGGACTGACAAGACCAAAATCTGTAGGTGGTGAGCTGGAGCTGATGGTACAGTCTTGAGTTTGAAATCCATACGGCAGGTGGAAAGGTGGAAACGCTTGCAGGATGTCGATGAGGCAGAATTCCTTCTCTAGGAAATCTCAGTTTTTGCTCTTGGGGCTTTCAACTGATTGAATAAGGCCCACCCACGTTCTCGAAGGTAAGCCCCTTTTCTGATAGTCAACCGATAGTAAACGTTCATCACATCTACAAAATACCTTCTCAGCAACATCCAGACTGGCGTTTGACCAAATACCCAGGCACCACAGCCTAGCCCAGTGACACGTACAATGAACCCAGGGTCACAGAGTTGTGGGGTGGGGGGCAGATTTCAAGTCTGCCTGGCCCCAGACTGCACATTCTTCCCCTCCCTGTAAAACCTCTTCACACCCCCCCCTTGAAAACGGCCACAGCCTCCCTCCCAGCAGCCACGAGCAGACTCCGGAGCCCCTCAGAGATGACTGTGACAGCCTCCAGCCCTCTTGGCTGCTGAGCTCAAAACTTTCGTCCCTACTCAGCGCCTACAGTGACACTGTCCCTGTTGGATCACCCCTGACCTCTCCACCATTGGAGCTGCCCACCCCTGGGTCACCAATGGCCTCCACGTGGGCATTTCCAGCCAGTGCATGGATTCTCAGGGCCCCGTGATGCTTCGGTCGCCATCCATTCAAGGAGCCACAGGGCCCCCATGTGATGGATGTCCCGCCTGCCCTGCCCCTCCCGCATCGCCAGGTTTTGTCTGTGCAGAAGCTCTAGGTGCAGAGGCCTCGGCGGGTACTCCAACCTCTCCTGCCCCACAATAGCCCTTGGCTGAGCTCACCCAGCCCCCAGCTTTCTATCTCCTTGATGCTGCTCCCCAATTTTTGTCCCCGACCTGGGCCTCTCCAGTGAACTCCAGATGGTAACATCCAGCCCCACGTGGACACCTGGCCAACGTCTCAAACTCAGGGTTGTGCCCTCCAGGCCGGCACTCCTGCAGCCTCCCCACCTCAGGTAACACTCAGCCTTCCCTGGAGCCCCTGGGAACTGCCCTGCCTCCACTCCACCCCCTCCACACCTGGTCGTTGCAGATCCTGCAGCCCTGCCGTCACAACAGAAGCAGGGTGTGACCTGTCTCACCCCCACGCCACCACCACCTTGGTCCTCTCACCTGGATCATTGCAGCCACCTCCAGCTTGTCTCCGCCCTGCCCACTGCCGGCTTCTCAACCCAGCAGTTACTGTTGTCATTGAGTCGATTCCGACTCACGGCCACCCAGTGGATGCAGAGGAGAATGGCTCCAGAGAGTTTTCAAGGCTGTGACCTTCTGGAAGCAGATTGCCAGGCCTTTCTTCTGAGGCACCTCTGGGTGCGTTCAAACTGACCATCCTTTCTGATAGTACTCAATTGCTTAACCATTTGCACCGCCCTGGGACTCCCAGCAGCTACCGTGGTGGTGTGAAAACAAGTCAGGTCGTGTCACGCCTCTGTTGTCACACCCTGTCCCACTCAGGCTGCAAGCCACTACCTGTTTCTTCCGCTCCTCTCCACGTCCATCTCTGCTCTGGCTACCCTGACCTCCTTGCACTCCCTTGAACCCACCGCAGGGCCTTTGCGTGTGCTGTGCTGGCTGCCTGGAATGCTCTTCCCGTGTCTCCCTGACTGGCTCCCCCACTTGCTGGGGACTAGACCACAGCCCCACTCTGTGCAGCTTTCCCAGTCCCTGGGCTGAGGCTTCAATGCCCCCACCTCTTCCCCGCTCTGTCTGCTCCCTGGCCTTCCCACCACCTGCATGACTCCCCTTTGTGTGTTTCTGCCTGTCTAGACTGAACGCTCCCTGAGGGCAGGGATTTGGTAGGGTTTGTTCACACCGTCCCAACCGGAAGGCTGTCCCAGCACAGAGTTCTCAGAGTGCTGCTGGTAGGACTCACGTGAGCTGCAGGAGCCGATTTCGGCACAATCTGGGACCCACTTTCCAATGGGCAGAGACTCTGCTGGCGCAGTGGTTAAGAGCTTGGCTGCTAATCAAAAGGTCAGCAGTTCGAATCTACCAGGTGCTCCTTGGAAACCATATGGGGCAGTTCTACTCTGTCCTACAGGGTCGCTATGAGTCGGAATGGACTCGCTGGCAGTGGGTTTGTCCCATGGGCAGAGCTGGCTGGTGGATCCCTTTGGGAGGGCAGAGTTCTCTTACCAGGTGGAGCAGCACAGGCAGAGAGGGGTGCTTTGGAGGGATTCCGGCCACAGGCAATGGTTGGAGGGTAGACCAGCTGTCCCTTGATCCCTACCTCTCCCCATGTGAGGGAAGAAGGTTTAGTGGGTTTGTGGGGGATTGGAGACAAGGACTGGGTGGAGTCTGAGCCCCCATCTTAGCAGCTGTATGATTTCGACAGCTCCATCGCTTTTTGGACCTCAGCTCTTTCATTGCCTTTCACTCAGAATCCCCAGAGGCTCCCTGAGACTGGATGCCTGCCATTTCTGGGTGTTTTATATCGACCACCTATCCCCTTCCCTCCCTTACCAGCTGTTATGAATGTGTGTCAACTTGGCTAGGCTGTGATTCCCTGTATTGTGTGATTGTCCACCATTTTGTGATCTGATGTGATTTTTCCCATATGTTAGAAATCCTACCTCTATGATGTTAATGAGGCAGGATTAGAGGCGGTTATGTTAATGAGGCAGGACTCAAGCTACAAGATTAGGTTGTATCTTGAGTCAGTCTCTTTTGAGATACAAAAGAGAGAAGTGAGCTGAGAGACGGGGGACTTCCTGTCACCAAGAAAGAAGAACTAGGAGTGGAGCGTGTCCTTTGGACCCAGAGTCCCTGCACTGAGAAACTCCTAGACCCAGGGTAAGATTGATGATGAGGACCTTCCCCTAGAGCCACGAGAGAGAGAGAAAGGCTTTCCCTGGAGTTGCTGCCCTCAGTATGGGCTTCTAGCCTCCTAGACTGTGAGAGAATAAATCTGTTTGTTAAAGCCATCCACTTGTGGTATTTCTGTTATAGCAGCACTAGATGACTAAGACACCAGCACCTTTCTGAGTGCATCCTGGGGTCCCTCATGGGCTCCCCAGGTCTATCAAGCAGGTAGCTGTGACTCAGGGGTGCAAGACCCGCTGCTGGGCCAAATAGTCAGCAGCTGCCTCTCCAGACCCCACCCACCCGCTTGTCCAGTGGGGTCTGTCCCTCCCTCAGATGGGACTCCTGGGAAGGTGCTGCCTCAGCCACAGGGCATTGGAGCTGGCCGCAGCTGCTCTGACTTCTACTGGTCACCCTCCACGGGGCAAGGCTCCAGCACCCACCCCCAAGGATTCCTGGTTTCCAAATAGAAAGGAGGTGGTCCCCAGCCACCCGCAGAGCAGTTCAGCTCCTAACAGGTCCCATTTACAAGTCAGGTTCCTGGGATCTAGGTCCCTGAGTGGCACAGATGGTTTTTGCTGAACTACTAACCAGAAGGTTAGTAAAGATTGTTGTTGGGTGCCATCAAGTCGATTCCAACTCAGAGTGACCCTATGTGACAGAGCAGAACTGCCCCATAGGGTTTTCTTGGCTGTAATCTTTACAGAATCAGATTGCCAGGTCTTTCTCTCGAGGAGCCAATGGGTGGGTTCTAACCGCCAACCTTTTGGTTAGCAGCTGAGCGCTTAACCATTGCACCACCGGGGCTGCTTTTCGTAAGAGTACAGCCAAGAAAACCCCATGGAGCAGTTCTACTCTGTACCACGTAAGGCTGCTCTGAGCCAGGATCGACTCCATGACAATACTATGGTTGTTTTGGTTTTAACTGAGATCTAATCATTCCAGGAGCCCTGGTGGCCCAGTGGCTAAGCACTTGGCTGCTTACTGAAGGGAGGTTGGTGGCTGGAGGTGGCTAAGAGTTGAAACTTGACAGTACCTGCAACAACCACAATCATTCCAGCAGTCCCGGAGGACTGAGAACACTCTGCTGAAGAAGGTGGGCACCAGAAGGGTATGAGCTGATATGCCCCTATCCCCAACTTCCTCCCTCACCTGGGGTTAAATCAGCTTCCAATGGGCTCCACAAGGAGCCCGGGTGGTGCAACAGTTATGCACAACAGTTCCATGGGAGAAAGATGTGGCACTCTCTTCCTGTAAAGATTCAAAAAAATCCAAACCCATTGCCACTGAGTCAATTTTGACTCATAGCAACCCCATAGGACAGAGTAGAACTGCCCCATAGGGTTTCTAAGGCTGTAAATCTTTACAGAAGCAGACTGCCACATCTTTCTTCCATGGAGCAACTGGTGGGTTTGAACCACCAACCCTTCAGTAGGCAGCCGAGCGTTTAACCACTGGGCTACCAGGGCTCCTTTCAGTAAAGATTACAGCCTAGGAAACCCTATGGGGCAGTTCTACTCTGTCCTATAAGGTTGCTATGAGTCGGAATTGACAGCAATGGGTTTCTATGGCACCCATATGTGGGGTGCTGGCTAGGTGGGGGCACTATCCAGGAATGGAAGAAAGGCCCAGCCAGGAAAGGGCCTCCCTGGAGGTGGGGCAGGGGTGTGCTGGAGCTGGCTCAGACCAGCTCAAGAGAACCAATGGTGGGCATCTCCTCGTTCAGTAACAGCATATTGGTAGCTTGAAATTGGCCATGATGAAAGCATTTACACCACAGGAATTGGCAAGCGCTACAAATCAGGACTTTATTTTCTCAGAGAGTAAATGGTTACATACTAACCAGCACACTACAGAAGCATGCGTGCAAATGACAGACAGGCAGAGAGATGGTTTTCCATTTCCAAAGTCAGCTCGTGCCCGGCATTCACCACAGTTGCTGGGTTTAAAAACGCAATCCTAGATTCCTTACGAAGTCTCCAGAAGACGCTAATTTTCTGGACTTAGCAGCAGCTCAACAGTTGCTCTCAATTGCAAACATCCCACAAGAAGGCTGGTAGGTGTTAATTAACACTCTTCCTACACGGAAGTAAATGAATCTGGCCAAATGACGCAAAAGCACAGTTAGACCAGCCTTTTTCCTGATGAAGAAAAATCGTCTGAAGCTTAGAAATAAGACATGCCCCTGGTAGGGTAGTGGTTAAGTGTTTGGCTGCTAACCAAAAGGCTGGCAGTTTGAATCCACCAGCCACTCCTTGGAAACCCTATGTGGCAGTTCTCCTCTGTCCTGTGGGGTCGCTATGAGTTAGAATCGACTCCACAGGAACAGGTTTGGCTTCTTGTTTTGTTTTCTAATGTCATTGCCATTGAGTGGGACAGAGTAGAACTGCCCTGTAGGGTTTCCAAGGCTGTAAGCTTTATGGAAGCAGACTGCCACATCTTTCTCCCGTGGAGAAGCTGGTGGGTTCGAACCACCAACCTTGCGGTTAGCAGCCAAGTGCTTAACCACGGCAGCAGTCCCCAAACTTCAGCGTGCATCAGCGTCACCTGGAGGGCTTGTTAAGACCCAAATCACTGTGTCGCACCCTAGACTTTCTGATTGGGTAGGTCTGGGGTGGGGACTGAGAAGTGGCATTTCCACCAAGTTTCTGGGTTATGTTGAAGCTACAGGCCGGGGAAACTCCCTTCGAGAACCACTGAGCTGGGGTGTTGTCTAACAACCCCGCCTAAGTGTCATATGAGCTCTGTTGTTAGTTGCTGCTGAGTCGATTCTAACTCATGGCAACCCTGTGTGTGTCAGGATAGCACTGCGCTCCGTAGAGTTTTCAAGGCTGTGACTTTTCAAGAAGTAGATCGGCAGGCCTTTCTTCTGAGGCACCTCTGGGTGAATTCGAACCATCAACCTTTTGGCTAGTTGTCAAGCACTTAACCGTTTGTATCGCCCAGGGACCCCGTATGTGCCCTAGGGAAATGTAACTTCTGTTTAAATTACTGTTTACTATTCATTAGCGCCCAGATTCTGTAAAGTTAGATATTAAATTACAGAAGATGGGTAAGTTGGAAATGTATTTTGCCTGGTAGCGATGCAAATGATTTCCTCCAGCAGAAAAGATAACCTAACAGTTTTATTGTCCTGTAGGGCATTAACCAGCTTTGTATCTAACTATGCACTACTATTCCAGCATTCCTCTTTTACGGTGGCTATAACTTTATCTCATTAACCACTTCGCTGGAGGTGTAGTGGTTAAGTGCTTGTTTGCTAACTGAAAGGTCGACAGTTCAAACCCACCAACTGCTCCACTGCAGAAAGATGTGGCAGTCGGCTTTCATAAAGATTACAGCCCTGGAAACCCAATGGGGCAGTTCTACTCTGTCCTGTAGGGTCGCTATGAGTCAGAGTTGACTTGATGACGATGGGTTTGGTTTTTTCAGATTTATAAATTTACCAAGCCGGTGGCGATATAGTGCTAGGATTCTTGCCTTCCATGCGGGAGACTTGGGTTCAATTTCTGGCCAATGCACCTCATATGCAGCCACCACCCGTCTGTCAACGGAGACTTAGATGTTGCTATGATGCTAAATAGGTTGCAGGGGAGTTTCTAGACTAAGCTGGACTAGAAAGAAAGGCCTGGGGATCTGTGTTTGAAAATCAGCTGATAGAAACCCCATGGATCACATTTATCAGTCATCTGATGTACCCCCAGTTTATTTGTCACTTCTTCCATCATGGGCATTTAGGCTGCATCCAATTATTTGCTCCGACAACAATGCTGCCGTGAACACTCTTGTAACCACCCTCTTGGTTACTGACCTAGACGCTGAACCAGCTTTAACTTTACCAGCTTGCTAAACTGCTCTCCAAAGCACTCGTACCAAATTTCATGCTTACCAGCAGTATGTGTGAGGGCAAAATCCTCAACATATTAACAATGGTTATCCACAGTGACTGTTACTTTCTCTTTTGTAGTTTCTGTAATGGGATCTTCCTCCTGAGGCATTATTCTTCTCATTAAAAAAAAAAGCAAAGCTATATTTGTTACCAAACCAACAGGACAAGCGGCTCTTCCTCATATGTCCCCCTCGGCGAAAGCCGTCACCCCAGCTGTCCACACATGTCAGGCTGGAAACCTGGGCTCCATCTCTGACCCTCCTCTCCCTTCTCTCTCCTACCCTGCGGCTGCCTGAGTCCCGCCTATACTGCGTTAGCTTAAAAACACGGACTTCTGCATTGTTTTCTCCCCATCACTTAGTAAGACCCTTGAGGATGGGAAGTGCCCCTCACTCATCTCTGTAAGCGTGAGACTGCAGCGCTGCCTGGCACAGAGCAGGTGATTAGACGCACACCCAAACCCACTGCTGTCAAGTCAATTTTGACCCATGGCAACCCCATGTGGTACAGGGTAGAACTGCTGCACGGGGTTTTCGTGGCTGTAATGTGCATGGAAGCTGATCACCAGGCCTTTCTTCTGCAGCATCACTGGGAGGGACTGAGCTGCCCACCTTTAGGTTAGTACAGTAGTCCCCCACCCTTATCTGCATTCTGCTTTCCGAGGCTTCAGTTACCTGCAGTCAACTGAGGGTCAGAAATGTTAAGTGAGTCCGTGTAACATGATGAAATCTCATGCCGTCCCACTCCATCATTCACATAACTTTTATTACAGTATATTGTTATAATCGTGCTATTTTATCATTTCTGTTGTTAATCTCTTACTGTGCCTAATTTATAAACGTTATCATAGGTATGTATGTATAATCCATTGCTGTCAAGTCGATTGTGACTCACAGCGACCCTATAGGACAGAGTAGAACTGCCCCATAGGGTTTCCAAGGAGTAGCTGGTGGATTCGAACTGCCGACCTTTCGGTTAGCAGCCAAGCTCTTAACCACTGCGCCGAAAGGGCTCCTATGTATGTACAGGACAAAGCATAGTATGTATAGGGTTCAGTGCTATCCACGGTTTCAGGCATCCATGTGGGTCTTGGAATGTATCCCCTGCAGATAAGGGGGGACTACTGTAGTCGATCGTAAACCATTTGCTCTACCCAGGGTCTGAGCTAAAGTACACACAGAACTGCAAAGTGGATAATTGTAAAATGGTAGTAGTAACATCAGAACCTGTACAAAGTCATGAGTGGAAATGAGGAGAATTACCATCAGCCCAAAGCTGAGTCCTATGAGGTCTAGGTTAGACATACCTCCACTCTCCGACACTTTTTATCAATTCTGACACCAGCTGTCCCTCCCACAGCACTCTTTACTTCTCTGCCTGGTTTCATAATTCATTGCAATGGCCACACAGACCTCACAGACCTCCCGATTATGGGGCTTATTAGGGAAGTAACAGGTTACAATTCAGGGTCAGGATCAACTTGGAAATAACAGGAACAGCTCTGGAGCCAGGATACAGCTCATCAATCAGGGCAGTGTCCAGCCTCTCAGCTCCTTCTCTGCTATCCCCAAAAGCAGGCAGGCCTCAATCTCAGCTGTGCCAGCCGCCAGCCCTCCCTCTCGGCCTGTCCTGCTCGGGCCTGGCCTCTGCCCTGCGTGGGCAAGTGTTTACAGCTCTTTAGCTCCGCTGCTAAGTGCCCAGAGGCACCCACTCCGCCAGGAAGACTCCTGCCTAAAGGCGCTCAGCTCTCTCACTCTGTGGGCCATGAAGCCCACCACAGCCATCTGGAGCCAGTCTCCTGGTTCTCTCCACTCATGTCGTCTTGCTCCATTTCCAGTGTTATAGCTCTGTCTGTCTCCTCTAGGAGGGTCTCAGCACAGGGGCCCCAGGCCTGAAGGACCCGCTCTGCTCCTGACTTTTCTTGATGGTAGTGAGGTTCCCCCCTCAGCCTCTGTGGGATAACCCCTTATAAGCCTAGCAGGATGGCAAAACTGACCAGTCCTCTTGTATGCCATGGACATCTTATTTGTATAGTCCCTGTCCAATCCTGGCAAGAGTTTTACACACCTTATTTACATAGTCCCACCCAGTCATGCTGTGGGAGTTACAAGACCAGGGCCAGAAGGCCATGTAAAAAGAAAAACTCATTTCCTTGCAACAATGTTGTTGTCGTTAGTTGCTACAGAGTCAGCTCTGACTCGTGACAACTCCATCTACAACCAAACGAAACATTGGCCAGTCCTGTGCCATATTAAATCGTTGGCATGCTCGAGGCCATTGTTGTGGCCACATGGTTGTATATTTTGAGTGCCTTCCAACCTAAAGGGCTCATGTCCCAGCACTATATCAGAAAATATTCTGTTGTGACCCGTAGGTTTTCATTGGCTAATTTTTGGAAGTAGATCACCCGGCCTTTCTTCCTAGTCTTAGTCTGGAAGCTCTGCTGAAGCCTGTCCATGGGTGACTGCTGGTATTTGAAATACTGGTGGCAAAGCTTCCAACATCACAGCAACACGCCAGCTGCCGCAGTATGACAAACGGACAGATGGGTGGTGGACAGTGGGTACTACCTTCCCCATTATACAAATGAGAAAAAGCGAGAGCTTATCCAGGTGACACACTCCAAGTGTGGGACAGGAACTGAAGCCAGGCCTTGCAACTTTGAGTTCCATATCCCCCACGCCTGCTGGGTTAGATGACTTCAGAGTTCACAGCTGTGAACCTTAATGGGTACCAGAAGTGGGGTGCCGGTATTGGCACCTCCAACAACAGCAGGCTGGCTCTCTCAAGGGTAGACTGGCCACTTGGTTTGCTACATATGTTTCTGGACGGGCTTCAATAATTCACCAAGGATGTCGGCTCCAAGTTCTCGGCAGCCTGCCTAATCTCCGGAGTCACTTAAAATCTCTGTCGTTTCTGCAAAAGTCGATGTTTGGGCAATTTATTCTGCACATCCCATCAACAGAGATCCCCCGCCTCCCCCCGGAGCCTTCATTTCAGCATTGCCTGGCATTGTTTTAAGCTGAAACGCGCGGTGTGTGCTTCCAACACATCATCGCTGTAATCGCTGTCTCCTGCTGGGGAAACGATCAGGAAGCGGAGCTTTGATACGAGAAGGGTGACATGGCCACGCCGGGCCAAAGCTCGGATTCTGCAGCGCGCGTTTGTGACGGGGCGCTGTTATCAAAGAAGCTGCAGGGGGACATCTGGGGGCCATGTCTCCGAGTCAGGAAATTTGAAACATATATTTCTCAAACGTGCGTCTGGCTGTAAACCCCGCTGCATAATGCATGAGATTTGATTTAACACCGTCGTTAATTCGGCAGCTCACAGTGGCGCGCCCTTAAGGGAGCCGTTCTTTTTATTTCAGGTTTTCGTTTTCTTGTTCTTCCTCCCTGGCAACAGAACGCGGAGGCCGTGTTAGAGTTGTTCGGCTGTTTGGCACCGTGTGAGGGCAGGATGCCTTCCTGGGGGAGGGGGCGCAGATGCTGGGCGCCCTGCTCTAGGCTGTGGTCAAGGAAACCGACAAAAGACGGAGAAAGGAGACAGGTGAAAAGGACCCTGGTGCCGAAAATGGTTGGCACTCGGCTGGTAGCCAAAAGGTTGGCCGTTCAAACGCCAAGGAAGAAACAGACCTGGCGATCTGCTTCCTTAAAAACTGTTGTTATCGGGTGCTGTCGATTCGATTCTGACTCACAGCAACCGCACATGACAGAGTAGAACGCCCCATAGAGTTTCCTAGGCTGTAATTTTTACAGGAGCAGATTACCAGGTCTTTCTCTCGCGGAGCTGCCGAGTGGGTTCAAACCACCAACCTTTCGGTTAGCAGCCAGTGCTTACCTATTGTGCCACCAGGGAGGTCTCCTAAGTCACAAATCAACAACAATGAAAAGAAGAAGGGTGAGGGGTGGGGAGAAAAACAAGAACAGGAAGGAGGGGAGCTGCAGAGAGAAATTGGGTAAGTGTGCAGTGAGGAAGGAGCGAGAGGGGAAAGGGGGCGAGAAGGAAGCAGGGAGACGTGCGCCCAGGCCAGCAGGCCTGCCGGTCCTCCAGGTGACTGGGCAGATCCACCACAGCCCTGCCCTGACCAGCCAGCAGCCCACGGAGCACGTCGGCTGTACCATCCAGCTCAGTAAGGACTGGGATGGGGTGAGTGGTGTTGGGGGGACGGCGAAGCCGTCTGAAAACCTACCGCCTCTGCCTATGTCACTGCGCTCATGGAATAGGTGCAGTTCTTGCCCTCAAAGAGCTTACAATCATGGAGGTCATCTGGACCAAACCCTGGAGATCTTTCAAAGGTAGGCTCACCATTTCCATTTGATTTTCCCCAAACTTCAGAAACTGCTGGGAAAACCGGATGGAATATTTTCCCAGTCTCTGTTGTTATTAGGTGCCATCTACTTGAGTTCTGACTCAGAGCAACTTTCTTAGTCATCTAGTGCTGCTTTAACAGAAATACCACAAGTGGATGGCTTTTAACAGAGAGAAATTTATTCTCTCACAGTCTACTAGGCTGCAAGTCCAAATTCAAAGCATCATCTCCAGGGGAAGGCTTTCTCTCTCTGTCGGCTCTGGAGGAAGGTCCTTGTGATGCTTCAGTCTTCCCTTGGTCTGGGAGCATCTCAGCGCAGGAACCTCAGGTCCAAAGGACGCGCTCTGCTCCCAGCACTACTTTCTTGGTGTTATGAGGCCCCCGTCTCTCTGCTCGGTTCTCTTTTTTATATCTCAAAAGAGATTGGCTTAAGACACTACCTAATCTTGTAGATCTCATCAATATAACTGCCACTAATCCACATCATTACATCATAGTGATAGCATTTACAACACATAGGGAAATCACATCAGATTACAAAGTGGTAGACAATCATACAATACTGGGAATCATGACCTAGCCAAGTTGACAGATATTTTTGGGGGACACAATTCAATCCATGACAGCGACCGTATGTACAACAGAACGAAACACTGCCCGGTCCTGTGCCATTCTCACAGTTGTTGCTATGTTTGTGTCCACTGTGGCAGCCACTCTGTCAATCTATCTCGTTGAGGGTCTTCCTCTCTTTCGCTGACCCTCTACTTTACCAAGCATGACGTCCTTCTCTAGGGACTGGTCCCTCCTGATAACATGTCCAAAGTACGTGAGACAAAGTCTTGCCATCCTTGCTTCTAAGGAGCATTCTGGCTGTACTTCTTCCAAGACAGATTTGTTCACTCCTCTGGCAGTCCATGGTATATTCAATATTCTTCACCAACACCACAATTCAAAGTTGTCAATTCTTCTTAGGTCATCCTTATTCATTGTCCAGCTTTCACATGCATATTAGGTGACTGAAAATTTCATGGCTTGGGTCAGGCACACCTTAGTTCTCAAAGAGACATCTTTGCTTTTGAATACTTTAAAGAGATCTTTTGCAGCAGGTCTGCCCAATGCAGTATGTTGTTTGATTTCTTGACTGCTGCTTCCATGGGTGTTGATTATGGATCCAAGTAAAATGAAATCCTTGACAACTTCAATCTTTTCTCCTTTTATCGTGATATTGCTTATTGGTCCAGTTGTGAGGATTTTTGTTTTCTTTATGTTGAGGTGTAATCCATACTGAAGGCTGTAGTCTTTAATCTTCAACAGTATGTGCTTCAAGTCCTCTTCACTTTCAGCAAGGAAGGTTGTGTCATCTGCATGTCCTGATGCCCCATTCTTCTTCATATTGTCCAGCTTCTTGGATTATTTGCTCAGTTTACAGATTGAATAAATATGGTGAAAAGCGATGCACACCTTTCTTGACTTTAAACCACACAGTATCCCCTTGTTCTGTTCAAACAACTGCCTCTTGGTCTAAGTACAGGTTCCTCATGAGCACAACTGAATGTTCTGGAATTCCCATTCTTCACAATGTTATCCATAATTTGTTATGATCCACACAGTCCAATGCCTTTACATAGTCAATAAAACACAGGTAAACATTTTTTCTAGTATTCTCTGCTTTCAGCCAGGATGTATCTGACATCAGGAAGGATATCCCTGGTTCCTGGTCCTATTCTGAATCCGGCTTGAATTTCTGGCAGTTCCCTGCCGATGTACTGCTGCAACCATTTTTTAATTATCTTCATAATTTTACTTGCATGTGATATTAATGATAGTTTTTGATAATTTCTGCTTTCTGTTGGATCATCTTTCTTTGGAATGGGCACAGATATGGATCTCTTCCAGTCAGTTGGCCAGGTAGCTGTCTTCCAAATTTCTTGGTATAGACAAGTGAGCCCTTCCAGCCCTGCATTCATTTGTTGACACATCTCAGTTGGTATTCCGTCAGTTCCTGGAGCCTTGCTTTTCACCAATGCCTTCAGTGCAGCTTGGACTTCTTCCTTCAGTACCATCGGTTCCCGATCATATGTTACCTCCTGAAATGGCTGAACGTCGACCAATTCTTTTTGGTACAGTGACTTTGTGTATTCCGTCCATCTTCTTTTCTTGCTTCCTGCCTCATTCAATTTTTGCCCATAGAACACTTCAGTATTGCAACTCGAGGCTTGAATTTTTTCTTCAGTTCTTTCAGCTTGAGAAATGACGAGCGTGTTCTTCTATTCCAGTTTTGTAAGTCCAGTCTTCGTACATGTCATTAGAATACTTCACTTTGTCTTCTCAAGCCGCCCTTTGAAATCTTCTGCTCAGCTCTTTTACTTTATCACTTTTTCCTTTTGCTTTAGCTACTCTAAGTTTAAGAACCAGTTTCAGAGTCTCTTGTGACGTCCATTTTGGTCTTTTTTTCCTTTTCTGTCTTTTTAATGACCTTTTTATAGATATGCCAAAAAAACCCAAACCCATTGCTGTTGAGTCAATTCCGACCCATAAGTGACCCCACAGGACAGAGCAGAACTGCGCAATAGGGTTTCCAAGGCTGTAATCTTTACAGAAGCACATACCCACATCTTTCTGCTGCGGAGCAGCTGATGGGTTCAACACACTGACCTTTCGTTAGCAGCCAAGCACTTAACGAGTGCACCACCAGGACTCCTTGTGTGTGTGTGTGTGCGTGTGCGTGTGTGTGTGTGTGTGTGTGTGTGAGACGCCCTGGTGGCACAGTGGTTAAGAGCTCGGCTGCTAACAATAAAGGTCAGCTGTCTGAATCCACCAGCTGCTCCTTAGAAACTCTCTCCCCATATATATATATATATAGAGAGAGATTCTGTCTCAACAGAAAACCCTGACTAATACAGGCCCTCATTCTTCACCCTCCCTGTATCCATACCCTTTGCCAAACAGTCCTGCAGTGTCCTCCCACCTCGACTCTGGTCTCGGCTGTGTGACTCAGGCCTCGGGACGTGGCACGGACCACATCAGCACTAGCGCGGAGACCACTGGTATACCGCCCAGGCACTCTGCCTGCCTGGTGAGCACAGCCCCGGTCAGCCTGCTGAACGGATGTGAGCGTCTACACTACAGCCAAGTTTCATCAGCTGTAGGCGGCCGCCCAGCGTGTGACCAAGCCCCGGGAAGAGGAAATTGCTGTCCGGCCGACTCTGTGTCCCGGACAGTGTGACACGGCCGTTGTTTTCAGTTCCAGGGTCTGGGTGGTTTGTTACACCACATGCCAGCCACAGCTAAATGCTACAAGCCCCAGGCTATAAACCTCCATTTCCAGTTATCCACATGGGGTTATGACCCCATCCACCACTCAAGAACAAGCGAGAAGGGCCCAAGATTGAGAACCACTGAATTTTCCCTGGCAGGTTCCGAGTTCGTTTAATGCCTGCTGACCGTCACAGGCAGCAAGTTCACAAAACATACAAAGAGTCCACAGATAGATGGACTTTGACGTGGCCTTTCCAGTGCTAGAAGTGTCTCCCAGCCAGGGTCAGGGGACGCGGAGGCACGACAGGTGAGACAAGGCTGGCTGCAGGTCCATCTCCGGCACACCCTCGGGCAGAGGGGCCGCCAGGATGCCCGGCTTCGGCAGAGGTGGGCGGGTGCCCCCCAGGCGCCTCCCAGCCACGGAAGACATTCTCGTAGTACTCGATGAGCAGCTCTGTGAACAGGTTCAGGGGCACGAGGGCACTCAGCGAGGATGCCCCCTGGGAAGGCCAGATCAAATTCAGCCCGAAGACACAGGCCAGGTTGGAGCTGTTCATTTTGTTAAAGATGCTTTCCTGGGACACCTGGAAGGGAACACAAGTGAGACAAGGTGTGAACCCTGACGCACCTGTGACTGGGGTCTTTGTGCAGCGGGAACAGCCCGGGACTGGGCTGCCAGCCAGTGCTGCAACCTCGTGCAGCCCCCCCACCACCCACTCTGCCTCAGTTTCTCCATTTGTAAAGGAGGGGTTGGACTTGGTGCCCTCGGAGGAATGCCTCTGGCTGTGACTTTCCTTGGCCTGCCTGCTGGGTTCTCCTCAATCCCCACTGTCCACTCTTGCCCTGGGAGGGTTCAGAGGCCCACTTGGGGAGCATGGCCTCTGGCGTCACCAGACACCCCCTCAGCTGTCTGAACGCCCTGGGCCTTTGTGCTTGTCAGGGGAGACCAGCCAGAGGGCTTGTGGGGACTCACGAGAGAGGGTAAAAAGCAGGGCTGCTAACTGGTTAGTTCTGCTTCACACCCCTGCTGAGAATCTGCGTTTCTCTCAAGTTCCCAGGCGATGCTAATGCTGCTGGTCCGAGACCCGAGAGACCCGTGCTAAGAACCACCAGTAGAGCAGTGAGTCTCAGTATTTATTATACATAAGAATCACCTGGGGATCTTGTTAATACGTAGATTCTGAGTCAGCATATCTGAGGGTGGAAATGCAAATACTCAACAGGGGTTAGAACCGGAACAAAATGGTTTGAAGCCCCGGTGAAAAGCTTGGCACAGGGCCCGACTACAGCTAATCCTTGTGGCTGTGGGTGAGGCCCATTATGAGGGTGAGAGGGATGGAGAAGGGGAAGAGGGTCAGTATGCACTCAGCATTCCCCAAGGACCCACATCCCTGACAGTCAGCTACAGCTGTGTGTGTGTGAGTGTGTGAGTACACTGTGTCAGTGAGCATGGCAGTGCGTGTATGAGTGTGTGTGTGCGCATGTGTGAGTACCCTGTGTGTCGGTGAGCATGCGTGTGTGAGTGTGTATGAGCTATTTGTGTGTGTGTGTGAGTGTGTGTGTGTGATGGGGACGGATGGGGGAAAGGGGGCCTGGAGCCTCTGTCTCATGTCCCAGAGCAGACTCCCTGCTCAGCCTCCTTCCCAGGCTGCTGCCATACGCCGTCATGGGGTGCACGAAACCCCTGTAAAGTGCTGTGCGTGTGGCAGTGATGAGTGTCGTCTTAAGCAGGCCAAGGACACAGGCGCTGCGTGGAGAGCAGAAGCCCCGGCGCGGAGGGTGGGGGCCCCGAGGTGTAGCGGGGAGGCCCTGAGGTGGAGCAGGGAGGCCCTGAGGTGGAGGGGGGCCCCCCCGGCGTGGAGGGCGGAGGCCCCGGCGTGGAGGGCGGAGGCCCCAAGGTGGAGCGGGGAGGCCCCGAGGTGGGGGTCCCCCGGCGTGGGGGTACCCCGGCGTGGAGGGCAGAGGCCCCGCGTGGAAGGCGGAGGCCCCAAGGTGGAGCGGGGAGGCCCCGAGGTGGGGGTCCCCCGGCGTGGAGGGCAGAGGCCCCACGTGGAGGGGGGAGGCCCTGAGGTGGAGGGGGCCCCCCCGGCGTGGAGGGCAGAGGCCCCACGTGGAGCGGGGAGGCCCCGAGGTGGGGGTCCCCCGGCGTGGAGGGCAGAGGCCCCACGTGGAGGGGGGAGGCCCTGAGGTGGAGGGGGCCCCCCCGGCGTGGAGGGCAGAGGCCCCGAGGTGGAGGGGGGCCCTGAGGTGGAGGGGGGCCCTGAGGTGGAGGGGGGCCCTGAGGTGGAGGGGGGCCCCTCCGGCGTGGAGGGCGGAGGCCCTGAGGTGGAGGGGGGCCCTGAGGTGGAGGGGGCCCCCCCGGCGTGGAGGGCAGAGGCCCCACGTGGAGCGGGGAGGCCCCGAGGTGGGGGTCCCCCGGCGTGGAGGGCAGAGGCCCCGCGAGGCGGGCGGAGCAGCAGCCCAGGGCGCGGCCTCGCCCCGCCGCCCTGAAGCGCCCGCCGCCCCCTCAGCGCTCACCGCGTGCAGAAAGCCCATGAGGTAGCTGAGGACGGCGTAGTTGTGCTCGGGGAGGCTGCTCAGGATCTGGCGGCACTGGGTCACTCGCAGGCTGCTCTCCACACCTGCAAGGGCATGGCGGGTGAGGGCGGAGAGCAGAGGGGACTCCCAGCTTTGAGGGCGAGTGTCAGGGTCAGGCCTAGAGCCCCCGCCTCCCTCCTGGCCCGGCCATGTGGCTGTCCTTCCCAAAGCCCTCTGCTCCTCTGAGCTCCGTTCCTCTTTAAAACAGCACAGTAACCATTACCTCCCAGAAACCTGTCAAAGCCAAAAGCCTGGAATGATCTAGACCCGGGGTCGGCAAACCATGGCCTATGGGTCAAATGTGGCCCAGTGGCTGTTTTTGTCAATGAACTTTTATTGGGACATAGCTGCACCCACTCATTACTTATCGTCTATGGCTGCTTTTCTGTCACTGTGGTAAGTCGGCTGACTCCTGCTCTAGACAAAGCTAGCCTGTTTGATGATTCAAAGCCCCACAAATCCCCACGCTGTGTTGTTCTTGGGGAAAGCAGGGCCCCACCCACAGGGGCTTGGAGTAAACGCCCCGGACTCTGAGATGGAACAGTTTTCCTTCAGTATCCACATCCCCCATCGGACCTCCGTACACTTTAAATCAAAGCCCACCAGTCAGCAAGTATGCACCCAGCTCTCTCTGCAGACTCAGACACAGATGTACAGACACACAGACACATATACGTACACAGACACAAAAATACGCACATAAACACCATACACACATACACACACAGACACACACAGCTACACACACATACACACACACCGCAAAGAGACACATACGCACACACACAGGCAGCCCTGGGCACGGTAGGGGTGTCTCCATCAGCCCATGGGGTCCCAGCCCCTCCCACCCTCAGGGAGATGCTCAGCCCCGATGCATCTTCAAAGCTGCTTCTTTCACCAAACTACACAAAGTTCATGCTGGAAGGGTGTCAAAGGGGTGTAGTCCAGGTTGTAAAACTCCGGAAACTCCACAGTCACTAACGTCTTTCTTCATGTCACCCTCTCTGTGCTGGGGAACTTACTTCGATCCCAGAGGCAAATTTTCCCTCTGAAAGTGTTAAAGTTGCATTTACGCATGTGCACAATTACATATATGCCAAGTACTTATTAATCAATATACAGAATAGATAAAACCAAAGCAAACCAAACCCGTTGCCGTTGAGTGGGTTCCAACTCATAGTGACCCTATAGGAATGAGCAGAACTGCCCCATAGGGTTTCCGAGGAATGGCTATTGTATTCAAATAGCAGCTGAGCTCTTAACCATCAGGCTACCAGAGCTCCATAGAATAGATGCTTGCCTGAAAATACATAGTTTCTATATAAAATACATGTTTGTTGTTGCCATCAAGTCGATTCCGACTCAGCGACCCCATGTGACAGAGCAGAACTGCCCCATAAGGTTTCCTAGGCTGTAATCTTTACGGGAGCAGATCGCTAGGTCTTTTCTCCCTTGAAACCACTGGCTGGGTTCAAACCACCAACCTTTTGGTTAACAGCCAAGCGCTCCTTATACATGCTTACATAGCAAAATCTTTTAAAAATACATATTCCTGGATAAATATCACAAACATTGCGCGAGTGCTTTGTACTTTTCAAAGCATTTCGACATAAACACATCACTAAGTGTTGCAGCTCAGCTGACTTTGAGAGGTTCCTACAGATGGGACATTCAGTCAGCCTGCCCTCCGAGCCCCTCCTTATGGTGGGGGACTCCCCACCGATGAGTCTCAACAGAGGGCAGAACCTGCCTCCCACCAGGGAAGCTGGAATCTCCAGAAACTCACTTTTCACATCTCAACTACTCTGAGTGGTCAAACCACAGCCCACAGAATGTACATCTCAATTCTCAACCACAGGAACTTTAGAACTTTTTCAGTCTTTTTCTTTTTTTTTTAAATAATATTTTATTGTGTTTTTGGTGAAGGTTTACACAGCAGTTTTGGTTCCTGTTCAATGATTTCTATGCAAGTTGTTCAGTGGCGTTGGTTACATTCTCCTCATTTCCATTCTGGTTGTTCTGCTTCCATTAATCTAGTTTCCCTGCCCTCTTACGTTCTTATCTTTTTTTTTAATTTTTTTTTTTGTTTATTGTTGTAGTTTAAGTGAAAGTTTTCATTTCAAGTTAGTCTCTCATACAAACATTTATACATACATTGTTATGTGACCTTAGTTACTATCCCTATACTGTGACAGCACACTCCTCCTTTCCACCCCTGATTTCCCGTGTCCATTCAACCAGCTCCTGACCCTCTCTGCCTTCTCATCTCACCACCGGACAGAAGCTGCCCATTTAGTCTCATGTATCTACTTAAGCTAAGAAGCACACTCTTCACAAGTATCGTTTTATGTCCCACAGTCCAGTCCAATCTTTGTCTGAAGAGTTGGCCTCGGGAATTGTTTTAGTTCTGGGCTGACAGAGAATCTGGGGGCCATGCCTTCTGGGGTTCCTCCAGTCTCAGACCATTGAGTCTGGTCTTTTTACTAGAATTTGAGTTCTGCACCCCACCTTTCTCCTGCTCCATCAGGGACTCTGTTGTGTTCCCTGTCAGGGCGGTCATTGGTGGTAGCCGGGCACCATCTAGTTCTTCTGGTCTCAGGCTGATGAAGTCTCTGGTTTGTGTGGCCATTTCTGTCTCTTGGGCTAATATTTTCCTTGTGTCTTTGGTGTTCTTCACTCTCCTTTACTCCAGGTGGTTGGGACCAATCTTATCTTTGTTTTAAAGTAATTGGTGACGGTTTGGTCTCGTATACGTGAGTTTTTAAAGGAGCACAGTACTTACGGGGGACAGTCATTATTTTCTGCTCATCGAGTCTTTTAAAATTATCACTGAGCAAAAGAAAATTGGAAATAGCTGCAAATGGTTACCAGTAGGGGGCCAGTTAAATAAAGTACTATACAGTGTTATAAAATATTGTAAGTTGAATGGAATGCTATGGAGCTATTGAGAGAATGAACACATACCAGGAGGAAAGACCTAAAAGACAGCGTAATGCTTTTTTAAAAAAAGGCAAGGCTCAAAGCAATGTGTACACAAGAAACATTCGGGAAAGAGAAGCAAACACACGCAGAACCATTGCTGAGGTCAGTGGGGCTAAAGGTGCTGGCAGAGGGACTCCACTTCGTTGCAAACCCCTTTGTATTGTTAAAAAAAAATTTTCACTATGTATTTGTGGTATTTTCTTCATAATGTAATTTTTTAAGATTCTCTGTCTGCCCCACGCCAGCCCCTCTCCCTGCTGCAAAAGGCCACGCGGTGGAGTTTTACCATTCGAGACACATGTTTTACCCCCAGGTCTTTGAGCATCAATTTCAGGCTCCCGCTGAAGCTGGAAGCTGTAAGCCAGGCTTATGTCCTTCCTCCATCTCCGTAGTTTATTTAAGAGCAGGAAGGAACAGTTGTTACTAAATAACTGAGGGCAACAAGTTGATAGTTACAGAAGAAAATGAGTGAGCTGGAAAAAATTCGAGTCCCTTAGCTCGGCATTGCATCCGCAAAACCCCGACACAGTGATGGCAGCATCAGTGTCCCCTGGAACAGCATCAGGAATGCAGATTCTTGGGTTCTCCCCTAGGAGCCCTGGTGGCACAGTGATTAAGAGCTCAGCTGCTAACCAAAAGGTCAGCAGTTTGAATCCACCAGCCACTCCTTGGAAACCCTATGGGGCAGTTCTACTTTGTCCTCCAGGGTCGCTGTGAGTCTGAATTGACTCAACGGCAATGGGTTTGATATTTTTTTGTTTGGTTTTGGGCCCTCCCCAGAGGGAACCAGAAATTCCCGGCCGGGGGTCCCCTGACGTGTGTTTTAACAAGCCCTGCAGGGAGTCTGGGACTCTCTGGGTGGTGCACTCGGCTGCTAAGCCAAAGATTGGAGGTTCAAGTCCATCCAGAGGCACCTTGGAAGAAAGGCCTGGCAATCTACTTCTGAAAAATCAGCCACTGAAGACCCTATGGAGCACAGGTCTGCTCTGACATACACGGGGGGGTGCCATGAGTTGGCGTCACCTCGACGGCAGCTGATGTGTTTGTTATTTGCATAGGTCATAGATAAGGAGCCCTGGTGGGGCAAACGGTTAAGCACCTGACTGCTAACTGAAAGGTTGGCAGTTTGAACCCGTGGAAGAAAAGACCTGGCAATGTGGTCCCCAAAAGATTACAGCCTAGGAAGCCCTATGGAGCAGTTCTACTCTGTCACACGGGGTGGCTGTGATTCGGAATTGACTCAATGGCACCTCACAGCAACAACAACAGATCCCATATATCCCCATTGCTTTCTACAATTTGGGTAGAAATGCAGGGAGGGGTTGTTATCCCCTTTCGAGATGAAGAAGCTGAGGTGTTGGGAGGAGGGGGACCCCTCCAGAGCAGCACAGGGAGGGATGAAGGAGTAGGACCCTCACCAGGGCAATCTGCCCCAAATCTAGAGACACTTCCCCTGCCCCCTGCACTCCTGCCCACTAGGCTGCCCCTCATTCCAGCTGCACCCGAGACGGCCGGGAGGCCTCTAACCCCATCTCCCCTGCCTGTGGTCAGAGGCCTGGGCTGAAGCAAGAGGGGGTCCAGGACCCCGATTACCTTGCTGAATGGTGGGGGCAGCCACAAAGGCCCCCTTCCACCCTGCAGGGTCAGATGGCAGCAGGACAAGCCTGGGCAGACTCACCCAAGCCACCCCAGCCCTCAACAGGCAGGGGATGGCATCCAAGCCCCCAGAGCCCCCAGCCCCTGGGGCTGGGCCGGTCCTTACTGGTGATCCCGAGGATCTGCTCGTAGGCCTCGAAGGTCAGCAGCGGCTGGGGCAGCTCTCGAAGAAAGGTCTTCAGGATGACAGCAGGAACGTGGATGTCCCCATAGTCATCAAAATTCACGGGCTTTCCTGCACACAGACATGAATGAGTGAATGAGGGGATGGATGACGTGGGCGATGAAAGGTGGGGAGAAGCAGAGCAACTTCCCAGAGGGAGCGGGCCTTAGGGGCAAGCAGTATTTAAACAGGCCGGGAAAGCCAGGACAGGCGGCCGGGGACACGGCGCAGCTGAGCTCTGGGCCTGGGGCTGCCGCTTCCACATGGGCTGTGACGCAAACTGGCTTTGAGACCCCAGCGGGGAGACCGTGTGCGGGGACCACATGTGCTGGGGACGCCTCTGCCACCAAGAGCCCAGGGCTGAGCTAGAATGGGGGTGCTGTCCCCCCACCAGCACGCCCCACCCTCGCCTGCCTCCTCCGGCACCCAGCGGAGGTGGTGAGTGCATGGCTGATTTCTGCAGTTTGGGTCCCAGGAAGGACTTGTTCTAACAGTGCCCAGCATGACTCCAGGACACGAGGGCTAAGAAGGGACCCCAGCAGACGGCTCGAGCTCGGCACCCGCCATGAGGCAGAGGTGCAGCCGACACAGCCTGCTCCTCAGCATCCATTCACGCCTCCTAGTTGCCCTCCAGGAGCCTCAGCGCTTGACTACTAACAAAAAGGTCGGTGGTTCAAAGCCACCCAGAGGTGCCTCAGAAGACAGTCCTGGTGATCTGCTTCCAAAAGATCACGGTCTTGAAAACCCCATGGAGTAGTTCTACTCTGCACTCAGGGGGTCGCCATGAGTCAGAATCGACTCCGCGGTAACTAATGACAACAAGCTGCCCCTTCACCTGGTTTCTGACACGGCAATTCGCGTCTCCTCACCGTCTCTCAACAGCTGTGGGCTCTCACTGGTCCTCCCAGCCACGCCCCATACGGACTCCCGTGATAGAAACCCCATTGCTCCATGTAACCCAAACTCTTAACAGCTGTAGTCACTCTCTGGCCCTCTCGGCCTGCTCCACATGGGTGCCTGTGATGAAAACTTCTCCCTTTTCCCAGGCTAAGACACTAAAAACTCCAGCTGACCACTTGGTCTTCAGCATGCTAACTACAGACCCCACCCTACCTGCCACCCACAAGCCCGCTCACTGCCGTTCCGGCTGGTGGCTACCTTGTCTCAGCTGCAGTCCTGGGTGGCCCTGCGTCCCAGCGTGCTGTGGCTTCCTCTCTGGGACCCGCGAGTACTAAATTCTGTTTGTTTTCTGGCCTTCCTGCGTGAGTCCCACTTGCTCATGCCGCATCTGACAGACTGACCACCCAAGACCCTCACAGACCCCTCGGGGTCCAACTGAACACAGCTCCACGCTGGCCTGGGGGTGCTTGCTGAGTGAACGCACAGGTGTGGGGAGATGGGGGTGGAGGGGAAATCAAGTGTCTGTCAGTTTGTCATGCTACAGGGGCTTGTGTGTTGCTGTGATACTGGAAGATTTGCCACCCTTGGCAAACGTGTTTCAGCAGAGCTTCCAGACTAAGACAGACTAGGAAGAAGGACCTGGTGGTTCACTTCTGAAAAAACAGCCCGTGAAAAACCTTATGAATAGCAGTGAAACATTGTCTGATACAGTGCCAGAAGATGAGCCCCTAAGGTTGGAAGGCACTCAAAACACAACTGGGGAAGAGCTGTCTCCTCAGAGTAGGGTCTACCTTAGTGACGTTCATGAAGTCAAGCTTTCAGGACCTTCATTTGCTGGTGTGACATGACTCAAAATGAGATGTATTGCACTGGGAAAATCTGCTGCAAAAGACCACTTTAAAGTATTAAAAAGCAAAGATGTCACTTTGAGGGCTAAGGTGTGCCCGACCCAAGCCATGGTGTTTTCAGTTGCCTTATATGCATGCAAAAGCTGGACAATGAATAAGGCAGACTGAAGAAGAACTGACGCCTTTGAATTGTGGTGCTGGCGAAGAATGTTGAATATACCATGGACTGCCAGAAGAAAGAACAAATCTGTCTTGGAAGAAGTACAGCCAGAATGCTCCTTAGAAGCCAGGATGGCAAGACTTCATCTCACCTACTCTGGACGGCAGTCTGGACAAAGGGCCTCCACTCGAGTTCGCAGCCACTCCTGGGCAGCTGCCCCTGGCTCTGGACTTTATCTGGGGGCTGCGCTGCCCCGATAGGGGGCTCTGAAGCCCTGGAGGCTTGAGCTTGCTGGCCCGGCGGGAGGTGTGGAGTGAGGTCTCTGAGGAATGGACTCACCTTGGTTGTAGAGCCTCTGGATCTCTCGGACGGTCTGGATGCTGGCCGATCTTCGGAACAGGCCCTCGGTGTGGAGTCCTGCAGGGAGAGCAGCCTCCAGGCATCTCACAGGTCCCCACACATGGGGCTTCCAGAACATTCTCTGACACCCCACTGGCCGCAGCATCACACTCACCCTCTGTGGCCAGCAGGGAATGCTCTCCAGCCCAAATCCAGATTGTCCCCCACTCCCCCCCATTGCCGGAGTCTCTGGGTAGTGCCAACGGTGAACACGTTCGGCTGCTAACTGAAAGACTGGAGGTTCGAGTCTACCCAGAGGCACCTACGAAGACAGGCCTGGCGATCTACTTCTGAAAAATCAGCCCTTGAAAACCTTATGGAGCACAGTTCTACTCTGACACACACGGGGTCGCTGTGAGTCGAAGCTGACTTGACAGGAACTGGGTCTTTCTGGTTCCTGTGGACCAGCGCTGTTTGAAGTGCTTTCAATGCACTTCCTCATTTAGGCCTCAACAACCCCACAAGGCAGGAACTGTTATCAACCTCGATGGACAGGTGGGGAAACGGAGGCCCAGAGAAGGTGGGTAACTGGCCCAAGGTTGCACAGCTAGCACCCAACGGAGCCAGGATTCAAACCCAGTCAGTCCAGAGTCCGCCCCATGAACCACGTGCCTGGGTCCCTCCCGTCCTGGTTTCCCTCCCTGGGCAGGTTCCAGCTCCTCCCATTCCCTGGACTTTGGGCATTGGGACCCAAGACAGACTCCCAGGAGGGGCACACAGCTGGCAGCCCTGGCCTCCCCTGGCTGGCTGGTTCTCTCACCTTTCTCTCTCAGGTATGTCACTGTGAGCCTCAGCACAGGGGGGATGAGTTCGCCTTTATTTTTGTCTTTGAGGCTGAGGGGAGAGAAAAGAAATTAACACTTGTTACCTGGGTGCACAGATGGCCGTGACGAGCGGCAAAGCTCTGGTCTTGTCCACACTCCTGGGAAAACACAAGACTGAGAAGGGAGTTCTGGCAAAATGGCGCTCTAGGCAGAAGCACCACGCCATCCCTCCACAGCAAAGATCCGAAAAACTAAGCCGAACAGAGAATACAACCATCCTGAAACCCTAAAACATCAAATGAAGAGATAAAGAACTCAGCCAAGCACCGAATGGAGTGAGAAAACTGACAGAGAAC
>NW_004444005.1:6840141-6845414 GCF_000243295.1 Trichechus manatus latirostris | reverse complement strand
GGTTGTTAACCAATGTCATAAAACAACATGTGTACTACTGTTTCATGAGAAACTATTTGTTCTGTAAGCCTTCACCTGAAGTACAATAAAATGAATAAATAAATAAAACACAAGACTGAGAGCCGTCTAGAGAGCAAGATGAGGCCGGCCCTCACATGTGGATAGTTGGGTGGCTGAAAAAGAGGTACAAATAGTAAAAATGATAGCGCAGTGTCTGAGAGCTCCAGCAAAGGTATAAGACACAGCAGAGACCTGGGGGTTGGGCGGAGTGCTTCCAAGGAGGCATCTTCTGAGCTGGGTTTTTAGGGATGAGTAGGAGCCTGCTGGAGGACAAAAGAGACAAGGGCATTCAGACAGAGGGAGGTGCGCAGAGGAAGGCTCACTCAGAAGGGTGAGAAGGTTTGTCATGAGGGCAGAACCAGGAGCTCTGGACAGGATGTTAATGCAGCTGAAAACCTGGCCTGATGTTACCCCCACCTGGCTTGCAACACACACAGTCTCTCTCTTGTGCTAATCCGATACAGATTCATGTAAGGAAACTTTAAAATACATGTATAAAAATGTCCCTCCCCCACACAGGCCTAGAAACTCAGACACACACACACACCATTCAAGGTGGCAAAGCAAGGATCTGAAGTCGGGGCCCCTGCCCCCCACCCCGGGTCCCCACTTTACATGTTTGTTCTCCGCTTTCCCCATCTGCTGAACATTCCCGCCCTGAGGCGGCATATTTGAGACTGTGCTGGACTGAGGGAGAATGGCTCCAGAGTCAGAGCACATCTGACCCCTGCTCTGCCACTTGCCAGCTGAAAACAATACGAACATTGTTGTGTTAGGTGCCATTGCGTCCATTCTGACTCACAGCAGTCCCAGAGTAGGACTGCCCCATAGGGTTGTCTCGGCTGTAATCTCTGCAGAAGCCAATCGCCAGGCCTTCCTCCCGAGGAGCTGCTGGGTGGGTTCGAACCGCCAACCTTTCAGTTGTTGTTGTTTGGAAATAGGGTCTTTGCGATGCTGTCAGTCAACATGTGTCCTATGAAAGAGGACACAAGACAGAGGAAGAACAACCACGTGACCACTGAGCTGGGCTGCAGGGCAAGCCCCGGAACACCAGACAAAGACAAGGAAGGAGCTTCCCCTAGAGCCTTCGGGGAGAGCACGGCCCTGCCGAAGCCCTCAATTCAGACTTCTAGCCTTCAGAACGGTGGGCGAATAAAGCTCTGTTCTCAAGAGCCTCTCAGTTTGTGCTATTTTGTTAGAGCAGCCTTAGGACATGAATACGCCACGTATCGTTATTAACCATGGGAAGAAAAACCAAACCCCCTGCCAACGAATTGATTCTGACTCACATCGTTGATGTTGTTAGGTGCCATGGAGTTGGTTCCGACTCAGAGCGACCCTAATGTACAACAGAACAAAACACTGGCCATCCTCACAATCGTTGTTATGCTGAAGCTCATTGTTGCAGCCACTGTGTCAATCCATCTCATTGAGGGTCTTCCTCTTTTTCACTGACCCTCTACTTTACCAAGCATGATGTCCTTCTCCAGGGACTGATCGTTCCTGACAACATGTCCAAAGTATGTGAGATGTAGTCTCGCCATCCTTGCTCCTAAGGAGCATGGTTGTACTTCTTCCAAGACAGATTTCTTCGTTCTTTTGGCAGACCTTCAATTGCTCATATGCAAGTTCAAGTTGAAACTGAAGAAAATTAGAACAAGTCAACAAAAGTCAAAGTACGACCTTGAGTATATCCCATCCGAATTTAGAGACCATCTCAAGAATAGATTTCACGCGTTGAACACTAATGACTGAAGATCAGACCAGTTGTAGAATGACATCAAGGGCATCAGACATGAATAAAGCAAAAGGTCATTAAAAAGGCAGGAAAGAAAGAAAAGACCAAAATAGATGTCAGAAGAGACTCTGAAACTTGCTTTTGAACATCGAGTAGCTAAAGCGAAAGGAAGAAATGATGAAGTAAAAGAGCTGAATAGAAGATTTCAAAGGGCGCCTCGAGAAGACAGAGTGTTATAATGACATGTGCAAAGACCTGGAGATGGATCACCGAAAGGGAAGAACACGCTCCAACTCACAGCGACCCCATAGGACAGAGAAGAACTGCCCCATAGGGTTTCCAAGGAGCCGCTGGTGGATTCAAACTGCCAACCTTTCAGTTAGTAGCCGAGCTCTTAACCACTGCGCCACCAGGGCTCCATTAACAATGGAGACCATCACGAAAATAAAAATGAAAGCATAGCCCATGGCAAACATTTTCGTTTTAATGGAACACAAGGCTTAACATAAGCAAACGCAAATCTCATCTAGGGTCTAAGTAGTATATTTGATCTCCCTGGCCCTGCTGGAGCTCACCTTGATACAAGAAATTTCACCTAAACAACCTTAAACCAAAACTGTTGCCATCAAGTCCATTCTGACTCCTGGCGACCCCATGTGTTACAGAGTAGAATCACACACAAGGGCCACAAGCGCAGCTAACATCCCAGTCTGCGAGGAGTCATCAGGGAAGTCTTCCTGGAGGAGGGGACTCTGAAGCAGGAATAAGGAACTGACTCAAAGTGTCCGTACACCTTAGTTTTAAGCCCCCCGGCCCTGGAGGTGAGCTGGGCAGGGTTTCACCTCCAGTTCACAGGAAAAATAACTAGAGCGACAAGTCACTTGCCCAACTTCCCAAACCTGGAAAGTGCCAGAGCTCAGACATGGACCTCCCCCTACTCTCGAACCCCAAGCAGACCCCATCTTCTTTCCACAACCCCACAGCTGCCCAGATAGGGCACAGATTAAAGCCACACGTGCGTCTCCATTCTCCCTTTTCAGGGATCGCAAGCAAGAAAGACCTCTTACATCTTTGCCTTCCCCTTAATATGTTAACTTAATTAGCTCGTTCTAAGGTGCTAGCTTTCTGTTGTGTGTTTTTGAACTTAACTCAGCAAATTAACATTTGTGAATAGGACTCAGTGATGAATTTTAATGACTTTCGTTCATTCATAGTCCAAACAAATTACATATTTGGTGCTTTATTTAATATGTTTATTGCCACTTTATTATAGTCGCTTGTAACGAAACAGCATAAAATATTTATTTAAAGAGGCAATCTCATGGCTTATCTCTCAAAGTGGCACACAGAATTTTTTTTTTTAAAAACATTGCCTAATGATACACATCGTTCCCTAAAGTCATAATGAATGGATTTTGACAATTACAGCTGGCCCTGGGACAGGCATGAGTCACGGCAAGATGACAGTTAAAGCAGAAAGTCTACAAGGGACGTTTCTAATACCCATCTTCCATCTGCAAACTGACAGCCCAGGCGTTCAAACGCTGCGCCACCACATCCTGAAAGGTACTTGCTCAGAACCCAAGAACAAAGGTGTCCCTGGTGACATTCATGGAGCCAGGAGGGTGACAGAAATTACTCAACCTTCCTTCACACTTAACCCAAGTCCCTACAACCCAGGTCCCTAGGCGTTGCAAACAGTTTGTGCTCGACGACTCACTTAAAGGTCAGCAATTTGAACCCACCCAGCAGTACAGCAGAAGAAAGGCCTGGCAACCTGCTTCCTTGAAGATTTTAGGTGTCATTGAGTCGATTTTCCACTCATGGCGACCTCATCTGACAAAGTAGAACTGCCTCATAGGCTTTTCTAGGCTGTGACCTTTATGTGAGCAGATCGCCAGGTCTTTCTCCCTAGGAGTGACTAGATGGGTTCGAACAGCCAATCTTTCAGTTCGTAGCTGAGTGCTTACCCACTGCACCACCAGGGCTTCTTTCTGTAAAGATTACAACCAAGAAAACCTTATGGGGCAGTTCTACTCTGTACCACATGGGGTCGCCATGAATTGAAATGGACTCCACGGCATTGAGTATTACTCAGGCTTTCGAAGTCCGCGAGCTAGGCGGTTTTTTTCTGCTTTTGTTTTTCATTTTTAAAGTTTGTTCGAATACAAGAAGACAGAAGTACAGCTTCTGAACAGCAAGATACCCGTTGCCAAAACCAAACCCACTGTGTCGAATCAATTCTGACTCCTAGAGACCCTATAGGACAGGGTAGAACTGCCCAATAAGGTTTCCAAGGAGCGGCTGGTGGATTCCAACTGTTAACCTTTTGGTTAGCAGCCGAGCTCTTAACCACTGCGCCACTAGGGCTCTGAACAACAAGAGAGGTAGCCTGAAAATCACTGTTAGAGTTATCAGGCTTAGAAATTGATGATGGAACCCTCAGCTGGCTGAGGCAGGCACGGCCACAGTGGAAACACGGATCATTACGCCCAGGAGGGTGCCCGGCAGACTGAAAGCAGAGCCCACGTGCAGAAGCCTCCAAAACTGGGAGAGTGGCCATTGCGGGACCGCTTGAAAACCCTGGGGCGCTGGCTCAGCCACGTTCTCACCAGCGCCCCCGCAGGGGCCCATGGTCACTGCAGGCACATTCCCTGGTGGGGAGGGGTGAGGACCAAGGAGTGGGTCCGTCAGCACGTTGTCTCGATTTTTACAGACTGAGAAGGAAGCACCCTGTTGTGACACTTGCTGCAGTTATATTTGGGGGAAACATTCTATCGGACACATACCGTGTTCTCTTGTTAATTTACTCACAGAGTGCTTACAAAACGCCTCTTAAGTGAAGGTGAGTGGGTGTGTGTCTGAGTGGGAACACGCCCCACCTCTGCCCCCATTCAACAGCCAAAGCATGTCACATGGTCATGCTTCATTGGAAGGCAGTGGGCCTGAGGGTGCAGAGGCCACCCCATCACAAAAGCTGGGAGCTGGGCGAGGACCCCCGGCCCCCGGTTCTCTGCACACAGGTGCCCAGACACATGCACACACACAGAGAACAGCAAGCACCAGCCTCACCAACACACTTGCACTTCGTTGTCCTGCAGGGTTAGCTCAGCTGTGGTGCCAAAGGTCTGAGGATGTTTCCCTGGACACGGGAGCACCATGGTCCAAGGAAGGAGCAGAGGTCACTTCCGGGGCTCACTTACTATTGCAGACTGACGCCAAACTGCTGGGTAGGCAGGGGCGGCCGTGGCGGAGGCGTCTTAGTCGGAGGGGGCGGCCTGCCCCTGGGCAGGTTCCGGAGCTTCTCGTCGTACCTGCGGACACAACAGAGGCAGATGCTGGGGGGCCCGACGCTCCAGGAACGTCTGCAGAAGGCCTGACAGCTCAGACGCCCACGGCCACGGCCACATCTCCATCACACACACGTGCACACACACGTGCGTGCACTGGCACATCCCCATCACACACACACGCG
>NW_004444005.1:6822783-6839434 GCF_000243295.1 Trichechus manatus latirostris | reverse complement strand
CGCGTGCACTGCCACATCCCCATCACACGCACACGCGCGTGCACTGCCACATCCCGATCACACGCACACGCGCGTGCACTGCCTCATCCCCATCACACACACACGTGCACAACCACACGTGTATGCACACACTGTACACATACACACATGCACAGACACACATGTATACACACACGTGTACACATACACACGTGTGCGTACACAATCCCCATTGCACTGAGGTCTTCACATAAATGGCGAGAAGGGCACTCCAAGGCCTCTCTAAGGCCCGGTTGCTCCTGCCAGCCCCAGACCAGGTGGCCCCCTGTGACCAGCAAAGGGTTCAGCCTCCAGGCCTGGTTGCCGTGGGTCAGCCCTGGAGGCCGTGTGGCCACTGGCCTTGTGAATTCCAGACACGAGCTGGTTCAAAAGGGTGCGGGGACCTCGGCCTTCTGTCCACGGTCTTATCCCCAGCACCAGGGACGCATGTCGTTGTAGTCAGCTGCCGTCCAGTCGGCTCCAATTCACGACAACCTTACGCGTAACAAAATCAAACGTTGCCCTGTCCACTCGACACATGATAGGTGCTTAATGTTTGTCGGATAAGCGAATAAAAACATGACTGAACAAGTGAACTGAGAGGAGAATGGATACACTGTGATGAGGAGGGGGCAGCTCCATGTTTTTTTAAAAAAGTCACCGTTCAACAGGTTACCCGCTACTTTGACTTCCTTTAGCTCACGGCATCCTTCCTTCCTTCACGCAAGCACGTATGTATTGAGGTCCTACTACTTGCTGGGCACTGTGGCTATAGCAGTGACCCAGATGGACCCCACCTCGCCCCGGCGGGACAGGGGTGCAGACCCTGGGGACGGGTGCCCAGGAATCTACAGTGAGGGGCCGCGGGCCGTCGGGGAGGGCGTTCAGAGGTCAGGAGGGCCTGCTGGAAGGGCTGAAGCTAAGCTGGCTGCGAGCAGGAGGGAGCCGCGATTGCACACGTGGGCTACTCCCTGCACGGGGTGGCCCCCGAGAGCCAGGCTCTGGGTTCTCTGGCTCCACGGCCCCACAGCAGAGGGCTCTGCACCCTCACTTTACAGATGGGGAGACCAAGGTGAGGTGAGGCCCAGTGACCGGCACAAGTTGCCAGCTGGGACTACAGCCCCGGATTGAGGACCCCAAGCCCACCGTGTCCCCTGTGCCGGGGTCTCAGCCTTCAGTGCTCACAGCAACTGGAGAGGGTGGTTTCTAAGCTGCAGAGTCACAGCCCCCCACACCACCCCCACCCAGAGCTCAGGATCCCGGGTGTCCGTGGGGACTCTGCAGCAGCGGTCCTGGCGGCCCCAGGCAGGAGCTCCCAATGCCCAAGCCCTCTCCCCATTCCCGGCACCTCGTGCCCTTCTGACCACAGACCCCTGTGCATTCCACTCAAGGCCACGAAGAGGCCAGGCTGGGGGTCTCCCCAACACCATCCCATTTCATCCCAGCTGAGCCTTCATCACATTCCTATACCAGAGGACACAAAGTTACCTTCTGTCACCAGACTGCCCCAAGAAAGCTGCTAAAAATACATTCTGGAGCCCACCTCAGGCTCCCAGCCAGCACCCACGCCCCCGGCCCCACTGCAGCCTGGTGGGGAGGAGGTCTCCACAAAGCCCACAGCCAACCAGGGATTCCCTTATGCACACCTCTCCACGGCCCTAGGGGCCAGTCCAGCCCCTCCACCTGGCACCCGGGACCCCCATGAGACGACCTCTGGCATGTCCCTTACGTGTGTTTGCACGAGAAACTCCTTCTGCAGGAGTGGACCTTCCCTGTCTTGTCCATCTGGCCAATGGTTCTTCTGAAGCTCACTTCCAGGGTCACCTCCTAAACCCTCAAATCTATTGCCTGAAAATAGCTTTTAAGCCTTGAACCAAAACTGTCCCATCAAGTCATCTTTAAACATAACGACAATTTACCTCATTTAATAAAGAATGTTCATCTTGAGCATCACGCTCTTTTCAAGAATCATCTGTATGAGATCAAATGGACAAGAGTAACTCTAAAAGAGACGAGAACTCTCCAAGGGGCCAAGCCTAAGTTAACGGTGGTAAAACAATATGGACAGAGAAAACTGACCCAGTGCGAAGTATGTAACCATTGTCAACGGCCTGGACATGTAAAAATTATTGAATGGGTATGTGCTGTGTTGTGTATAATCTCACCCAAAATTTAAAAAAAAAAAGTCACCTCTTTCAGGAAGACTCCCCTGATTGCCATCACCCCCCAGCTGAGTTCAGTGCTTTCTGCAGTCCCTGTTCTGTTGCCTTGTGGCCCCCACTTAGCCTGGGAGCACCCCTCCTCCACATCCCTGTACCCCCAGCACCCTGCATGTGGCCTAGCACACAGCGGGAGCACCCCAAACACTGGACGAGTGGACACAACGTATCCACTCCTCCTTCAGGGCTGCCTACCTCACTTCCTGCACCTTGCTGAGGGTCTGCTCCTGCAGAGGAGCCCCCCCAGGAGGGAGATGCACAGGGCAGATGCAGGCTCGGCTGGCCTCCATCCCCGCCCTGCACTGGGGCCAAGGCCCACCACCACCTTCTCCGGCGGGCTGCTTTCTGCTCATCGAAGTCTACAGTGAGAGTCTGTCGGAGGGGGGTGCCGTGCTGCATAAAATGAAGTAGCAGACACATCAACAAGGCTTGCGGGGAGCAAAGGGCCGCGGGACGGGCTGTCGTTCACAGCACGTGTGCAGGGAGCATCTCATTCCAAACACTCTGCCCCAAAGCCAGAACCGTCAGTAGATAGCAGTGGCCACTAGGGTTTTCGTATGGAGAGAGCGCTGCAGTGGTGGGGGAGGAAACACCCGTCCCCGTAGGAAACCATACACCGTTTTGCTTCTCTGACTCAGCAGTCAGCATCTTTGACTGCTCGTCTCTGTCGACGCGGCGGATTTCTGAGCAGAATCGGGCCGAGCGCACGTTGCCAATAAGCTCCTGACGTTCTTGGACGGGGAGACTGGAATGCAAGACTCACCAGACAACCTCTGGGGGGATGATCAGCTGGTCATATTTGAGGTGTTCCCGGAGCTCGCTCAAGTAGTTGAAATAGGTGATTTTTTTCCCAAACTTGTGGCTAAAAAAGCAGAAGCAAGAGAATAGAAACGATGAGGCAGGAGCAGGGAAGCTAGGGGCCGGGGGAGGGGAAGCTGGCAGCAGACCGAAGGAACAATGCAGACATTTTTCATATTAAGAAGATGTAAATGCAGACACAGATCAGAACCCGCATATAATCGACGCAGCGCAAGTGTGGAGATGCTGCGCTCCTGTAAGATCGAGGATGCGCCCAACACTCTTCGAGAGTCTCATCTACATAAAAATACATATCTGCCTTCAATCCAGTTGGCTGTGGATTTGCATAGATACAGGCGAGGCCGAGGAGTGCTGCGGAGCATATCTTTCCCAGGGAGCTGGCGGGGGACCCTGAAGCCACCGTGTACAGAGAGGCTGAGAGGACAGGCTGGCGACAGGCCCTTCCTGGCACCTCCTGCTACCGAGGAAGGGAGCCTGAATGGGTGGGGGCACGGGAGCCATGACAAAGGACCCCACGGGGGTGGGGTGTATGGGTATTAAAAGTACGACAAATAGGGGGGTTAAAACACAGATGTTCATTGTCCCACAGTTCTGGAGGCCAGAACTCTAAAAGCAGGGCGTCAGCTGGGTCACGCTCCCCCCGGACGCTCTAGGGGAAGATCCTTCTTTGCCCCATCCAGCTTCTGGTGGCCCCAGGCAGTCCTTGGCTTGTGGCAACATCACTTCAATCTCTGCCTCCGTCCTCACTTGGATGTCTTCCCTCTGTGTCTCTTCTTTTGAGAGGACACCAGTCATATAGGATGAGGACACCCCCCCACTCCTGTACGACCTCGTGTTAACTAATCACATCTACAAAGACCCTATTTCTAAACAAGGTCCCATTTACAAATACCAAGTATTAGGACTTGAACAGCTCTTTCTGGGGGACACAAATCAACCCATAAAGCATGGTAACTTGGCCTGGTGGGAATGGACATGGCCCACCCGAGGGAACAGTCACAGCTGGCTCATGGTGTCAGGGCTGGCTGTTCCTTCATATCTGGCCATCCCCTCTCTCTGAGAGAGGCCCCGTGAGGGCGGCGACCAAGCGAGGCACTCTCTAAGTTACCCTTCGTGACAGTGTACCCCCGGAGACCGCAAGGAGTGTGTGTATGAGGCCAGACATGCCTGGGCCAAATCCAATGCCTCTACCTTCTCCCCTTAGTCCCCCAGGCAATCACTCCACCTCCCGGGACCTCAGCACCTCTCTGAAAAACGGAGTTCTCCCTTCCAAGTGAGCTGGGAGGGCAGATTGAGGCTATTCTGTAAACTAGTATACCACCTGACACATGGGGGACACTGGGTACCTGTGACCGTCAGTGTTATTAACGAGTCTCGGTTTCCTCAGCTGGAAAATGGGGGTAATACCAGTACCCCTTCCGGGAGCAGTTAAGAGGGCCAACGGGTTAACAGAGGTGAAATGCCTGGCCCTGTGCCAGCACCCAGGAAGCGGCCACATCCTGGAACTGATCTATCAGGAGCCCAGAACCTGGGTGGCCAAGCTGTGCACGGGCTCCCCCCTAGTGGACGAGAAAGGATCAGTCCCAAGACTGACCCCCTCCAGCTGCCTGGGGGCCTTAGACTGGAGGGAGGTCTGTGCAGGATGCAGGGTGCAGGGAACCATGAAAGGTCAAGCTGCTGAATAGCCACCAATGCACCGTGACAGAGAAAGGGCAGGGACACGGGCAGGTCCTACTGGGGCTCGCGCCACCTGGGGCTTCTGACTGTGCACAGCCAGGGGACCAGGGAGCATCCTTGCTGCCCACCATCCAGACCCCACAGGGCTTGGGGGCAGTCAGCCTACTCTCAAAGGACGCCTGAGGTTCCTCTGGGGCTGTGAAGAGCGTGTCAGACACCGTGTGATCAGAGGGGCCACTGAGGGACAGAGGGAGTCGCGCCATCTGTGTGAGTCGTCTGCTAAGACAGAGGTCAGCTTTCAGAGCTCCAGGGGCCACGATGCCAAACCCCTGTCCACGCAGGACACACCCCGACCTCTTTCTCTACACTTCTTCCCGACCCTCCTGGCACCAGCCACACCCTGGGCCCGGCCCTTGCTCTCACATCCGAGGGGCCCAAGGCCCAGTGGTCCCTCACACGGAGTGCAGTGGAATCACCGGGGTTCTGTTAGAGCCGTGGCCACCTGCTCCTGCCCGCAGCGGGTCCGGATCAGGAGTCTGGGCCAGGCCACAGAGCACCCCCTCGCATGGGGGCACTTGAGAGCTGCTGCACTAGGCCACTTCGTCCACTTTCAAGCGAGGACTCTGGGGCTCAGGGAGGTCACATGGCTGCCCACAGCACATGGGGACAAGAGGCAGGCCTGTCCCAGCCACAGGGCTCCCTACCCCAATTCCTGTGGTCCTCGCTGGGAGCCGTCCACAGTTGCCCACACCTGAGTGGGGATGAGAGCAGAACCCACACAGGGACTGGCTGTGTGATTTCCATAACCTCCCTGAGCATCACCCGCCTCATCTCTGAAACAGGGAAAATATGACCAACCTCATGGGCTTGTTGTGGGGCGCCTGGCACACAGAAAGTGCATAAGAAATTATAATCACAAAACGATAATAATTTTTTTAAGAAAACAACACTAGCAGCTAATACTTAATGAGTATTTGCCAAGCAAGCCCTATCTAAACACTTGACATGTTCCGAGTTGCCGTAACAACGATATGGCTCAAGCAGCGTCATCAGCCACCTGGGGAAACTGAGGCAGGGTGTGCTTGCATCTCTGGCCCAGGGTAAGGGGCAGAGCTGGACTCGAGCCCCAGCTGTCTGGCTCCAGAACCACTTTGTCATCTCAGCTGTCACACAGCAAACAGAGCAGGTACGGGGGAATATTGTTTTTCAAGAACTTTAGAGCTTTCTAGAGCTCTCTGGACAATGAATAAGGAAGACTGAAGAATTGATGCCTTTGAATTGTGGTGTTGGTGAAGAATATCGAATATGCCATGGACATCCAGAAGAACGAACAAATCTGTCTTGGAAGAAGTACAGCCAGAAGGCTCCTTGGAAGCAAAGGTAACGAGACTACATCACACATACTTTGGACATGTTATCAGGGGGGACCAGTCCCTGGAGAAGGACACCATGCTCGGTAAAGTAGAGGGTCAGTGAAAAAGAGGAAGACCCTCAACAAGATGGAATGACACAGTGGCTGCAACAATGGGCTCAAATATAGCAACGATTGTGAGGATGGCGCAGGACCAGGCAGTGTTTCGTTCTGTTGTACATAAGGTCGCTATGGGTCAGAACCGACTCGACAGCACCCGACAACAGAACTCTAGAGCGTCTGAACTTTTCTGGACAAGGGAGGAGCCAGGACGGGCTTCCTTGCTGCATCAACTATGGCACCAGCACACGGGTGCCGGTGAAACAGCACAAAACGTGCGGACCCCACCTCCCCAGTGGTGCTCCTCTGCAGCACAGGTAACCAGGTGGGACACACTGCCGGGAATTCTAGTGCAACAAACAGACGGGAATAAACTCAAGTCCGCTGCTCCAGAATATTCTGAAGTGGAGCCTGCGGACCCGAGGAGACTCATATCTGACCCACAGATGAGTTTCTCTGGGATGACTGCTTTGACCCCTGGTGGGGAGGGAGGCTCAAGCCCCTGCCAGCAAAGCTTTCGAACTCCTGACTGTTCATTAACTCAGTTCCAGAAGGAGATGAGACTTACGCCTTCCACAACATTGAGGTGCAGTTGAGGGTTGCAGCAGGATTTGTTAACAAGGGGGGCATCTCAGAGCACCCACAACAGCTCCACCCTCCACACGGCTCCCCCCTCTCACAGAAGCAGCCGCTGCACCTAAGCATTCTAATCTCAGTCAAGAGCGTCTGGGCCCACTGAACCAAGAGCCCCCAGGCAGGGACTGGGCCTGACCCACAGGCGCCCACAGAGCCGTGAGCATTAAATGCGTCTCTGGGTCTCTCTGCAGTTTGTGCCTGATGCATATGGCCGATATGGAGGGAGAGGGAAGACGTCTTCCCGGCCTCTGCCAGGCTGCCCCTTCCCCTTGAGCTCTCGCCTCCACTAGTGAGGCAGGCTGGGGCCGTGGGGGGAGAATCAGCATGGAGGAATCGATGGACACTGCTTCTCCCCACCATCAGCTTCATTTCTGCAGGCCTCGATCTGGGTCTGGGCAGTCAAGGGCTGACTCAGGTCTGGGTTTTCTGAACCCTGCACGTTCTAAAGGTCTGGTCATTGAACAGCTCCTGGGAGGTGGCCTCTAAGCCCTGGTTATGTCCTCTCTGTTAAGAGTGTCTTTGTTTACCTGGGGCTTCAGGCCACAACAGATGGTCTGTGCTAACATCATGGTCTATGGTGGGGGCCTTGGGCCATGCAGTATCAGTTTGACCACTGGAGGGGCTAGAGACTGAGGAACTAAGGTCAGCCACACGGACACTCCGTGTCCGTGTGACTGACTCCCAACAAAAACCCTGGACACTGAAGCTCAGCTGACCTTGCCTGGCTGGCAATCCTCTGTACGTGTTGTGACTCATCGTTGCTGAGAGAATCAGGTACATCCACATGACTCCACAGGGAGAGGACAGCTGGAGGGGCCCCTGGTCACTCCTGGACACTGCCTCACGCACTTTTTACCTTGGCTAATTTCCACCAGTCTTCTCGCACTGTAATAAACTGCAACCGTGAGTATAACAGGTGGTCTGAGTTCTGTGAATCCTGCTAGTGAATCACTGATCCTGATGGTGGACTTGGGGACTCCAACATGAAGGTGGACTTGGGGACCCTGACACGGCTGCATAATGTCATTGCTCTGGCCCAGGGGGCATTTAAAACACCCCGTGTGAACCTTGCAAGTATCACCAGCCGGCACTCCTGTCTGTGATGGTCAGTGGGTCATAGCGGACAACCTCGGCCAGACTCTGACCCATCGCAGACCCACAGGGATGTGGGGTGGCCCAGGAACACGGGTGCCTCAGAGACAGGACCTCTGGGTGCCCAGACAGGGCCAGCCCTTCCCGTTGACACCCAGAAATGAACTCTTTGCCCTAGGGAGATGGTCCCCAGGGTGACACCCACCTGATGAGGGGTTTGAAAATTCTCCACAGAATCTTGATGAAATTGGTGGGGTGCACCACGTACAGGGCCTTCAAGTTCTTCTTGTACCTGAGGAGGGAAATGCAGAGCCTCAGGCTGCTAATACTCTGAGACACACCCCAACCCGAATTACCGCAAAGCGGTCATCTTCACACACGTGTTCTCTCGGAACGTTCCATCTCAACAGTCAACTTAAAGAAGTCAAACAAAAAAGAGAAGAGGCTGAAACACAGGGAGAATCAGGATCCAGGGCCCCGCGCTCACTGCCAACTCCAGGCACTCACACAGCACTTGACAGTTTGCAGAACTCCTCATATCTTGGATTAGACCCCACCCTGGTGGCAGAGTGGTTAAGAGCTCACCTGCTAACCAAAAGGCTGGCAGTTCAAATCCACTAGCAGCTCCTTGGAAACCCTGTGGGGCAGCTCTGCTCTGTCCTATAGGGTCGCTATGAGTTGGAATTGACTCAACGGCAACACGTTTGGTTTGGTGTTTTTACAGGCATTCTCTCACACTGGTGGGGAAGGGGGTCACAAACTTCGCAACCCATCAGTTCTTCCTTAAAAAGAGCAGACTGGAAGAAAGCCTGGAGGGTGAGAGGCAAGGGCAGAGAGAACAGAAAAGAATGCAGGAAACTGGCTGGCTAAAAACCATGGCTGCATAAATCTCCTCTCATTGGATGGTATACCTCCAGTCACAGGGAACTCACTACCCCCTAGGCAGACGCTTTGCTGTTGGACGGCTCTGACACCTAGGATGCTTTCCCTTCATCGGTCTTGGTCCATCCTCATGGGAAGTGGGAGAGCCACACGAAACAAGTCTGCCTCCTTCTGTTTGCAAACTGACCAAGACCATGACCTTCCTTTCATGCTGCCTAGTTTCCTCTGAGCCTGGTTAAAAGACCGCTCACCAGGAAGTCTCTGTTCCCATTCGCTCCCCTGGACGGCGTCCCTCATCCACGCCCTTCAGCGTGAATGCACAGACGGCCTCCCCACACTGGTCAGGGCTGGCCTCCATGCCCCACCTGGTGACGTCACTCCCTGTGACACGGAGCCCAAGTCCCCAGCCAGATGGCAAACATCTGCAATTGGCAAGCCTTAGCTACACTTTCAGGGATTCCAACACTTTCTCCCCAGTGGAAGGTATCCACTGTTGAAGTGGGACACCAGCAGCCCACCCCACGCCCCCCTCATCCCCTGACAGGAAAGGGGAAACCACCGCTGGCTGATTTTCCCCAGTTCATTTCTTTGGCTGACTTCTGGCAGATGGAAGTCGGGCAAGGGCCTCTCACTTCAAGGAAACTGGGGTGCACTTTTATTGGTCACATGGGAAAGGGGAAAATGTGTATCCGTTTCAGCTCAAGAAAGGCCACCTATGCATGCCCTTCTGCTGTCCTCTGAGCTTCCTAAAACTGCCACTTCAGCATGTCACTCACTCCCCCTCAAGCACCTTCCATGGCTCCCACTGCTTCCTAAGCAAAGTCAAGCATCTTCAGCATGGGCCTCAGGACCACAACCCATCCTCCCTTCTTTGCTGCCTTACCCTACGGTTCCCACAAGAACCCCTGAGTCTAGCCCTCCGAACTGCTGCAGCCTGTCCACCTTGCCATTTCTTGTGTCTGGTCACACCTTGTTCCAGAAACAATCTTCTCTGTTTCCCAAATAGCAATGTCCTGCTTGTCATTCCAGGGGCAGGCCAAAGGCCACCTCCTCCATGCAGAATTACCCAGAATTACAACGAAGCTCTCCTGAAATTACCCAGCTGGAAGCTCATTACTTATTGCTGGTCCAACATCACTCCTCCACCAACCACCAAACACTTATCAAGAGCTTGCAGACCCTCTCCTGTGCGTGAGGGGGACAGAGGAGCCAGGGGTCACAGCCTGGGGCGGGGGCAGACTTGTTCCCAAACACGCCGCTGTGAGGTGCTGGGATCGGCATCTGCTCTGGGACAGTGGGGCTAAGGAGGAGGGGCCACTGGTTCTCCAGGGACAATCCAGAAAGGCTTCATGGAGGGCTGGAGCTGGGCCTTGGTCGTCTCGGACACCCCACAGGGCCGGACACATAACAGGTGCCCAGTATATGATTGCAAAAGTGCAGCAACAAAGCTTCAGGAAATCAAGAAATGACTCCAAAGGTTCTACTCACAATGATAGCCTACAAAACCCAAAATAGTTACTGTCGGGTCAATTCCAACTCATGGTGATCCTGCATCTTAAAACTCAAGTAGAACTGCTCTGTAGGGTTTTCTTGGCAGTAATCTTAATGGAAGAAGATCACCAGGCCTTTCTTCTGCAGTGCCACTGGGTGGGTTCAAACTGCTGACCTTTAGGTTAGTGGTCAAGTGCAAACCGTTTGCACCATGATAGCAAGATCCCAAAGGCAGTGGAGGAGGTAGGGGAGGGAGGGCTTCCAGGAAAATCCAGGCACTGCCTCCCGCTGCCTTATTCACTCGAAAATCAAGTTTCCATTATAGGTTTGAGAAGATTTTGAAGAATACCCTTCAGCCACAGATTAGACAGCCCTATAAAACAAACAATAATACGTGTAGCTCAACCGTGTATATGAGACTAAATGGGCACACCAGCCCAGGGGCAAGGATGAGAAGGCAGGAGAGGACAGGAAAGCTGGACAAATGGAAATGGGGAACCCAAGGTCGAGAAGGGGAGAGTGTTGACACGTCTCGGGGTTGGCAACCAATGTCACAAAGCAATATGTGTATGAGTCGTTCACTGAGAAACTAATTTGCTCTGTGAACCTTCATCTAATGCACAATAAAAAATAAAAATAAAAAAAAGAAGACTTTGAAGAAGGAAAACGCAGAGGCATTCAGGGTATCGACATTAACGCCCAGCAGTGCAGTCCATTAGGCAAATAAATCACAAAGTCGATCATTAGGCAAGATGGTGCTCAGAAAAAGCCTGCTGGTTCCAGGCGGCTGTGGACATTAAGGAGTGTAGAGTGGGAGAGGGAGGCGGGGCCCAGGGTGGACTGACCACAGGTAAGTGACTTGCTGTCTGGGGCCTCTTTGTCCTCATCTATAAATGGGGACCACCCACCTCACCGAGACCAAACAGGGGAAAGCCCCTGCAAACTGTAAAGTGCTGTGGAGATGGCAGATTAGGGACCGAGGACCAAGTCCAGTCCACCACCTGATTTTGAACCCTGCAGAGGCTAAGCATGGCTTTACGTTTTTACATGGTTAGGGAATATATCAAAAGAAGAACATTTCATGGCACATGCGGATGATGGGAAATTCACATCTCAGTGTCCATAAATAAAGTTTTATTAGAACATGGCCCACCTATTCATTTACGAATTGCCTAAGGCTGATTTTGCGCTACAGCAGCAGAGGTGAGGAGTTGCGACAGAGAGCGTATGGACCTCAGAGCTGAATTATTCACTGTCTGGTCCTTTATAGGACAAGTTTGCCGACCCTTGCCCTAGGGGCCAAAGCTGGACAGAGCCCCTGGCCCTGAGGGCAGTGATCCCCACCCAGACCACCCTGTCTGGCCCTCGGTAGCTCTCTCCTTTCCCACTGCACCGTCTGTGGCCCCTCGTGTCACCTCCCCCTCCCCTGCCACATGCAGCCCACACTGTGCGGCCCACCAGCTGCATGCCAGGAAGGCTCTCGGGTACCCACTTCCGGTCAAACTCCTTGTAGGCACTTTGGAGCCAGCCCAGGGATGGCTTGTTCCGGCTGTTCAACCCATAGTGGAAGTAGATGAGGGTGTAATCGTTCTCTACATACTGGTCCAACGTGTACTTCAGATACCTGGGTGCAAACACGAGACCTGGTTACAGACCCACCCTCTTATCAAAACCAAATATGTCCCCTCTCCATGGAAGCTCGTGGCTACTCCCTGGGGTGCAGCCCTGGGCCATGCAGTGTTACATCCAGAGCCAGGCACTAGGGGGAGCCATCTCCCTACCTTTGATGACAGCTGAGGTTCAGAGCCTTTGAGTAACTCACCCAAGGTCATCTGGGATTCAAACCCAGAACCACTGGACTCCACAGCCCAGCTTTTATCCACAAAGCCGTATAACTTTCTGTCCACCTCCCTTCTGTTCTGCAGCACCTCTAGAAGCCAGCAGCTCCTCCTATCCAGATCAACTTCCTGACACTTGTTTTTACCGTAAAGGTAGAATCCTGACTCTGCGCACTGCCTCTACCATCTGACCTTCTCCAACAGTGTAAGCACAGCACAGCTCCCATTTATCACACTTAGTGGCTGCATTGCCCATGATCCCTCCTGGCCACACCTGGAGAAAATTGTCTTGGCGTCACGAAGGCAGAAGACCGCATCTAGCCATTTGTAGGAGGAAGGTCTCCAGGACCATTCAGACCTCCACCATCATGTCGGCAGGTGGTCCCTGATGTTGAGCTGGCCAAGAGGTCACCCATCAAGTCCCACATACCATCACCTAGGCATGCATTTTGTAAATGACCCATGTGGAAGGGAGCAGTCGAAGTGCCACCTCTGAGGGCCAAATGTGGTGGCCTGGCTTTTTGGATGGAATGAGAGTGTGCACTGTCTCCTTTCCCCGGGGCATCTTGAGCCAGAACACATCCCATAGCAGCACATCACTCCCCTGTTGTCCTAAGCACACGTCAACATTTCCAGGAACTGCATTATATGGCATTACACCCAGGTGTATTGTATGGCACCTGGCTAACCCCACTTCCATATCTGCTCCCAGCAGGGAGAAAACAGGGCCCTTGTCCTCCAGCACAAGATGCGTGCATGCAGACCATCTCCCTGCATCAGCTTCAGGAAGTGACCACTGGCCATGAGGACCAATGCCCACTACACAAGCTGACCTTACTCTGCCTCTATGTGAATAGAGCATTGTTCCACCCAGTGCCTGTGCTTAAGTCATGTCTTTCTTGGAGAGCCCAACGCTTGCAACTATGTAGTGGGTTACTATCCACCATATGATGGGATTCCTCCCCTGTGGGTGGTGACAGGCGTCACTTGCTCGACAATCCATTCAGGTAAACTCCCGGGAACTCAGGTCTGTTGTCCCTGAGGCTGTGGACAGGGAACACCCGCTTTCACCGTGTGCCCTGCAAAGGCACCCTGCCAGGATCCTTACGTGCACCAAAGTTCCCAGAGCTGCTTCCAGAGAAAAATCCAGCAGCCTCGGCCCATCCGCAGTGCTCGGCTGGCCCTTCATCGCTGGGACCCCTCAGAAGGATCCTTACTATGTACAAAAGGATGTCATTTGATGTCTAAGTGACGTCAGAGTGCCCTCTAGCAAAAGTACCAACTACCTGAACTGCAAGGAGCTCCGGTGGCACAACAGGTAAGGGTTCAGCTGCTACCAAAAGTCAGCGGTTCAAACCCATTCAGGGGCTCTGCAGGAGAAAGACCTGGTGATCTCCTGTAAAGATTACAGCCTAGAAAACCCTATGGGGGCAGTTCTGTTCTGTCCTGTAGGGTTGCTATGAGTTGGAATCGACTCAACAGCAACTGTCTTGGTTTTAATCTGCTCATTTTATATCTCAAAAGAGATTGCCTAACCTCCACCAGACTGAGTCCAGTACAACTAGATGGTTCCTGGTGACCACCCCTGACTGCTCTGACTGGGATCACAACAGAGGGTCCCAGACAGAGCTGGAGAAAAATGTAGAACAAAATTCTAACTCACAAAAAAAGACCAGACTTACTGGCTTGACAGAGACTGGAGAAACCCCAAGAGTATGGCCCCTGGACACCCTTGTAGCTTAGTAATGAAGTCCCTACTGAGGTTCACCCTCTAGCCAAAGATTAGACAGGCCCATAAAACAAAACGAGACTAAACGGGCACACCAGCCCAGGGGCAAGGGCTAGAAGGCAGGAGGGGACAGGAAAGCTGATGATTGGGAACCCAAGGTCAAGAAGGGAAATTGTTGACATGTCGTGGGGTTGTTAACCAATGTCATAAAATAATATGTGTACTAATTGTTTAATGAGAAGCCAGCTTGTTCTGTAAACCTCCATCTAAAGTACAATAAAAAAAAAATTTCAACAACAAACAAAAAAAGAGACATTGCCTCAACACACACACTATACTAATACTGTCTTATTAACACAACGAAGAAAACCCTATTCCCAAATGGGATTATAATCACTGCTATAGTAGTATATTTAACATATATTTTGCGGGGGGGACATAATTCAATCCATACAGCACCCTACTCCAGTATGACCTCATCTGACTTAACTGATAATAAAAGAAGAATCCTATTTCCTATCTAGAACAGGCAAATTCAGAGACAAAAGTTTACTAGTGGTTTCCAGGGGCTGGGTGGGAAGAAAAATGGGTAGTTATTGTTGAAGGGATATTGAGCGAAAAAAAAAAACCTTACCATTGAGTCGTTTCCAACTCATGGTAACCCCACGTGTTGTAGAGTAGAACTGCTGCACAGGATTTTCTTGGCTGTAATCTTTACAGACTCATGGCGACCCCATCTGTGCAGAGTAGGCTCCACAGGGTTTTCAAGGCTGTAAACTTTCAGAAGTAGATCACCAAGTCTGTCTTCCTAGGTGACTCTGGGTGTGTTCTACCTGCCTAACTTTCACCTTGTGCTCAAGCCCTTAACCATTTGCGCCACCCAAGCAGTCCCACATCAACTCGAAAGCAACTAACAACAATCTTTATGAAAGCAGTTTGCAAGGCTTTCTTCCATGCACTGCTGGATGGGATCGAACTGCTAACCTTTTGGTTAGTAGTAGAGTACAAACCATTTGCGCCAGCCAGGGACCACCGAGTTTCTGTCTGGGATGATGAAAAACTTTTGAAAATGGATAGTGGTAATGATTGCACAACATGGTGAGTGTAACTAATATCATACCCTTAAAAATGGTTAAAATGGCAAATGTATATTTTAACCACACAGTCCATCTAGTGCCTTGTGCACGGGAGGAGGTCCTCAGAGAGGAGGCCCGTGGGAGGACTTGTAGTCTCGTGGGAGATGCATAGTTCAGGATCAATGGATTGCTCACGACTCTGGAGGGAGGGTGACCATCACATGGCCAGCTGAGAGGAAACCAACCCCAACTCCCAGACTGCAGAGACAGCACTGGGAAAGGCCCACATGGCACCTGTGACTGGGGAGGAGGTCAAGCACTTCTCTTTTCTGGAAAGTTCTGCAGATGGCCCTCAGACGGACGGACTCATCTGAGCAAAGAGCCTACCCCACCAACAATGCGCACAGTGTTCAAAGTTCACAAAGAAAGCCCAGGACTGGGGAGGGATCAGGCACATGTGAAGGTGACTCAGGTGGAGCGAAGGAGAAGGAAAGAGTGACCATGCAGAGGAGAGAAAGGTGAGACACTTACTCCAGTAGCCGCTTGTGGTTGAGCTCATGAGAAGGGGGCAGGCGGCAGCAGCTGAACGTGATGACTCTCCTTCCAAAGTGGTCGTCCCCTGGACGGGCAGACACAGACGTAAGCCTAGGCACCATGGCACCAACACAAACAAGTGTGCCTCCCTGGGAAAATCCTCTTGCACTTTAGAAAAAGAAGTGACATCTGCAACCAGCCCAGCCTGAAGAGGCAGTCACCTTTCAGAGAAGGATGTTTATTTTTCAATAATCTACTGAATAAACTTATACTATTTGCTGCTTTATGTGCAGTATCCAAGTTAACCTTCACCACCCGACTATACACTGGAAATACCTTCCCTCATTTACAAATGGAAAACTGAGACCTAGTGGAGTTAAGTCACTAGTGCAAAGCCACATACCATTGGCTAATGGGACGTAGGATTTAAAATAGGTGTCTGACTTCAAAGCCAGTGTCCTGAACTTGATGGAACTCATCTGTAAAATTACATGGGCATATACTGGAGAGGGGTAAGGAGGAGGAGGAGTCCCTGAATGGCAAAGAGGGTTAAGTGCTCAATGACTAGTAAAAAAAATGACAGTTCAAATCCACCCAGAGGCACTGTGGAAGAAAGGCCTAGTGATTGGCTTTCTGAAAGTTCACAGTCTTGAAAGCCCTATGGAGCAGTTCTACTCTGCACTATGGGGTCACCATGATTCAGAATCAACTCGACAGGAACTAACACCAACGATAATAGAGGAGGAAGCAGAGAAGAAAATAGTGATTATTAATTCTTAACTCAATTGTTTAAGCTTATAGGACTATCTGGATTTTCTAACTCTTCTTGAATCAATTTTGGTAAAATTACACTTTTCTGAACTGCTAAGAAAACTGGCCAACCGACTAGAAAAGATCTATATTTATGCCTATTCCCAAGAAAGGTGATCCCACTGAATGCAGAAATGATTGAACAATATCATTAATATCACAGGCAAGTAAAATTTTGCTGAAGGTCATTCAGAAGTGGCTGCAGCAATATATCGACAGGGAACTGCCAGAAATTCAAGCCCAACTCAGAAGAAGACGCAGAACCAAGGATATCATTGCTGATGTCAGATGGATCCTGGCTGAAAGCAGAGAATACCAGAAAGATGTTTACTTGTGTTTTATTGACTATGCAAAGGCAT
>NW_004444005.1:6784704-6822449 GCF_000243295.1 Trichechus manatus latirostris | reverse complement strand
GAGAAAAGATTGAAGTTGTCAAGGATTTCATTTTACTTGGATCCACAATCGACACCCATGGAAGCAGCAGTCAAGAAATCAAAAGATGCACTGCAATGGGCAAATCTGCTGCAAAAGACCTCACTGAAGTATTGAAAAGCAAAGACTAAGGTGTGCCTGACCCAAGCCATGGTGTTTTCAATTGCATCTTATGCATGTGAAAGCTAGACAATGAATAAGGAAGACTGAAGAAGGATTGATGCCTTTGAATTATGGTGTTGGTGAAGAATATTGAATATACCATTGACTGCCAAAAGAATGAACAAATCTGTCTTGGAAGAAGTACGACCAGAATGCTCCTTAGAAGCAAGGATGGCAAAACTACGTCTCACATACTTTGGACATGTTATCAGGAGGGGTCAGTCCCTGGAGAAGGACATCATGCGTGGTAAAGTAGAGGGTCAGCAAAAAAAGGAAGACCCTCAATGAGATAGACTGACACAGTGGCTGCAACAATGGGCTCAAGCACAACAATTGTGAGGATGGCGCAGGACAGGGCAGTGTTCCATTCTGTTGGACACGGTCACTATGAGTCGGAACCAACTCGATGGCACCTAACAACAACAACAACAATATACTTTTCTAGATATTTATCTTTAAAAAAAAGTGGTCCAGCCCATCATGGCATCCCGCCAGCTCTAGTACCAAAATGCATTTGCACTTCGACCACCTCCCTGCGTCCCTGCCACCACTCTGTCTGCACCCCACCCTCTCTCCTGGATTCCCGTGGTGGCCTCCTCCGGGTCCCCCTGCTTCCTCGGTCCCCACAAAGCAGCCAGGCTGAGTGAGGCCATGGCCCTCCTCTGCTCAGAGCCTCCAGGGGCCCCCATGTCACCAGCCAAATGTGACCTCCTGGGCCCTGCAGTCTAGATCCCAGGACCATGTGAACCCCAGGCCCCTTGATTGCTCCACGCGGGCCTGCCCACCGTCCCTCCCAGCCTTGCCCACCCTCCCTCCAGCCTGCCCACAGTCCCTCTGGCTTGCTGGCACAATCCTGTCTTGGGCCTTTGCCCAAGTCCTCTTCCTCATCAGAACAAACTCCTGGGAGACCTGGGGGCTGCCTCTTTCAGTACCTTCCAAAATTCCCTGAGATCTGTGCAGACAACTTGAAACCCACAATCCCTCCCAATCACCAGACCACGGTGGTGGACTATTTGTGTGCTTCCCTGCCAGACCTCCTCACCTTGGAATGGGCAACAAGAAGTACATCAGACCCCCTACCCGCTTCCCTCCTCCCCCATCCTGTCAGTTTCACCCCAAATACCACCCTCCTCTGTCCACACGGAGACCCCTCCAGGCCCATCACCTCTGTCCACACGGATATCTCTCCAGGCCACTGTCACCACCAACCTCCTGGGGCCGCTGTCATTTCCATCCACTTGGTGACCCACCCCTCTGGGGACAATGTCATCTCTTCCCATATGGTAACACCCTCGGGGCTGCTGTCACCTCCATCCACATGGTGACCCCCCCGGGCCACTGTCACCTCCATCCACGTGGTGACCCCTCCCGGGGCTGCTGTCACCTCCATCCAAATGGTGATCCCCCCCGGGGAAGATGTCACCTCCATCCATACAGCGACCGCCCCGGGGCTGCTATCACCTCCATCCACACGGCGACCCCCCCCAAACGATGTCACCTCCATCCACACGGCGACCCCCCCAGGCCGCTATCACCTCCTGCCTCAACTTCCACAAAAGCTGCTAGTAGGTCCTCCCAGCAGCCAGTGATCTTTTCAAGACACAAATCTGATCAATCCCTCCCTGCTCAGCAGCCTCCCAGCTCTCCCTAGGAAGAGCAGGGCATAGGCCAAGGCCCCGCCTCCCCTCCCCTGCCCCTTGCTGGCTCACAGGGTCTCATCCCAGAGGGCCTGGGGGACCCAGCTGTGGCCTCCCTTCATGTCTGGGAACGCATCCTCCTGCCCCAGCCACTCCGTGTACTGGAACGCTCCCTGAGTCCCCAGCCCCACACCCCTCCTGCAGACCTGGCCCAGTAAGCTTCAGTGACTGGCTGCCCCAGGCAGGGAGAGTCCCTCCCTACATGCGCACACCCGTGCCCTCTGGCCTTTAGCACCCACATCGGTTTGTGGACCCCCATGTGCCCTGTGAATGGCTGCCCCTGTCCTCCACCATGGCCAGGAGGACAGGGACATGCCAGGCTTGATCCCTGCCTCCCAGCCATGGCTGAGCGCCATCTGAGACACTCGTTACCTATCTGCTGATGGAGCTGCAGCCATGCAGAGGGGTCGGAGCCCGGCACCCGTGGGAGTGGGTGTGGGCTTATCCTCAGGGCCTTTTGGGAGTCCGTGTCTCCCAGGGGGCCCTCAAGGACAGGGGAGTTGGAGGGTCCGGGGACAGGACGCATGCGGCACCAGGGAAGCCCCCTCCCTGCCCCCACACCCAGCTCTTGGCAAGTATTGCTCCTCACCACAGAAGCGGTAAGACCTGCATCTGTGCATCTGTGCTGCCCAATACAGAGGACACTCACTACAGGTGCCTATTTAAATTTAAATCAACTTAAATTTAATAAGATCAGCTCCTCAGCCACACTGACCTCTTTTCAAGTATTCAACAGCCCCATGTAGTAAGAGACTGCGATAGCAAACAGCGAGGATATGGCGCTTTCCCATGAACACAGAAAGTTCTATTGGACAGAGCTGACCTCCAGCGTGGCAGTGAAGGTCTGAGCCTCAGGCAAAGGGGCTGTGGGGCAGCCCAGCCTGCCTCAGACCTAGTGTACTGGGTTGAATAGCATCCCCCAAAATCCGTGTTCACCTGGATCCTTGGAATGTGACCTTATTTGGAAATAGGGTCTTTGCAGATGTGATTGGTTAAGCATCTGAGATGAGACCACCACCAGAGAAGCTAGGAGAGACGGAAGGAACGGATTCTCCCTCGAAGCCTCCAGAAGAAGTCAGCCCGCTGACACCTCGATTTCCCCCTTGTGGACCCGAGAGCTGCGAGAGCAGAGTGTACGTTTCTTGTTTCAAGCACCAAGTCGGTGGTCATCTGTGAGGGCAGCCTAAGGAAAGCAATACAAGTCCCCTTCTAGAAATGTTGTTCTCAGGTGCCATTGAGCTGATTTTCGACTCATAGTGGCCCCATGCGACAGACAGAACTGCCCTATAGGGTTTCCTGGCTGTAATCTTTACAGGAGCAGATTGCCGGGTCTTTCTTCCACAGAGCTGCTGGGAGGGTTTGAACTGCCAACCTTCTGGTTAGCAGCTGAGTGCTTAACCATTGCACAACCAGGTCTCCTAATGTACACCACTTCAAACTCATTTCGACTGTAAAGATGCATTTACAGTCTGTTCCCAGAATGTTTACCGGAAATGAGAAGGGCCGACGGGGAGCTTCCTTCCCCCACTCCAGCTGTGAAAGGTAGTCCACCAATCTTACACACAGGCACACACACACAGGCACACCCGGTGTGCACTACACACACACACACACACACACTCCTGAGGGCCCCACCCCTGGCTGCCTGCCCAGGGGAGCTATTTGTGAGTGAGGACACACATCTGACTCTCCCCAGGAGCCTGGAAGCCACTCTGATGTTTCGAATTCTAGAGTTATTTCACAGTTTTCAAATACGGCCTCCTTTTCATTCCACAAGTTTCTCCGCACTGTGCGCGGGCGCTTAGCATGCTGCTCACGCTTCCCGTTTGTTTAGAAAGCTCCAGTCTGAAAGGGCTGCTCTCCAGCCCTCACTTTTGTTTGCTTCCCTTGCCAAATGGAGGTCCTCGCACCATGCCTTCGATGGCTGTGCCTGAGTACAGAAAGTGTTTTCCAAATAATGTTTCCACCATCTTGGGGCCTTGGCCAGCGTTGCGTCTGAGGTGTCCTCTGGGGCAAAAGAGAAAAGGGTGACTTTGCTTATGAAGTAATTTATCATTTGTGTGGCTACTGAAGGAACAAGGAATTAAATGTCTCTCGGGTGACTGTCTCAGTTATCCCGTGCTGCTATAACAGAAATACCACAAGCAGGTGTCTTTAACAGAAATTTATTTTCTCACAGTTTAGGAGGCAAGAAGTCTGAATTCAGGGTGCTGGCTCTCTCTGTTGGCTCTGGAGGAAGGTCCTTGTCTCTTCAGCTTCTTCTTCCTTGGAGATGTTCACGTGTCTTGTCTGCTTCTCTCTTTTGCTTATTTAGTCTCTTTTATATCTCAAAAGACTGGAGCCCTCGTGGCACAGTGGTTAAGAGCGTGGCTACTCATCAAAAGGTTGGCTGCTAACCAAAAGGTCGGCAGACCTGTTTTTCCCTTTTCCCCAGGGACGTGCTGCATGCACAAAGTGCCGATTCCTTCACTCATTCATTTGGTAAACGCTTATTGAGCATCTGCTGTTCGCAGGGCCCATGGCCTGGTGTGATGCTGAGCTGTGCTGGGGAGTGACTGACAGCTTCGTACTCCTCCCGAAGCCAAAACTGCAAACAACTGGACACTTGCATTCCATATCAACAGATCTCTAAATGCCCGTCTTCCAAACCACATCACAGCCTTACTCGGAGTCAACAGACTTTCACAAAGCTTAGCACAAGCACAAAAACACGAACAAAAGAAACAAACCTCTTGCCATCGAGTCGATCCCAACTCATAGGGACCTCATAGGACAGAGCAGAATTGCCCAGGAGGGTTTCCAAGGAGCGGATGGATTTGAACTGCCAACCTTTTGGATAGCAGCTGTAGCTCTTAACCACTGAGCCACCAGGCCTCCCCAAGCACAGATGTGGTGAGTTGGGTTCTTCAACTATTTGCTCTACGTTTGATATGTTTGGGTTTCCGTGATAAAAAGTTAAACAAGGGAGGGAGGGAGAAAGAGGAGGCTCTGTACCCAGCCCCCATGTAGGACCCCCTCGCCTCCCAGTAGCCGGGCAGCTGGGCCAGCCTGCTTGTTCATCTGCAGCATTTGCTGTTGTTAGTTGCTGCTGAGTCAATTCCGACTCACGGCGAGCCGGTGTGCAGAGTAGAACTGCTCCGTAGGGTTCTCAAGGCTGTGACCTTTCAGAAGCAAATTGCCAGGCCTGTCTTCCAAGGTGCCTCTGGGTGGGTTCAAACCACCAATCTTTAAGCTAGGAGTGGAGCTATTAACCATTTTCACCACCCAGGGACTCCTGCAACATGGCAATAACAATAAAATTGACTTTGAGGGGATACCAAATCAAAACCAAACCCGCTGCCGTCGGGTCGGTTCCAACTCATAGTGACTCTATACAACAGAGTAGATTGTCCCATAGGGTTTCCAAGATAGGCTGGTGGATTCAAACCGCTGACCATTTGGTTAGCAGCTGAGCTCTTAACCACTGTGCCACCAGGGCTCCTTGAGGGGATACAGGAAGGATCAAATCAATAACCTCAGTAAAGTCTTATCACAAGGCTGGCACACAGTAAGCACTCAATAAGTGTTAGCTATTACCACTTGCCAGGAAGGACGATGGGTGCTTTCACGCATTCTGCCTCCCATCATCTCATTTACAGGCCCAGAGAGCCCAAGTGAGTGCCTGTTGGAGCTAGGTTCATGCTCACGCACCCCCTGACCAGCCCTCACTGCCTCTTCTGCCCGCAACGTCCTTCTGCGCATCCACAGCCACCTGGAAGCGGCCTCACTAGGAACCCCTGGGATCTTCAAGCCTCCGTTCATGAAGCTCTGCGTCTGTGTTAATGACATCAGTCAACACGAGTAAATGCCCTTTGGCTGACCGCCAGTAACACAGGGCAGTGTGTCGAAAGCAGGCTTTGAAATGATGTAATATGGAAGGAAATGGACACTATCAATAAGATGCAGATTCTGCAAGGCATGGGTTTAATTCAAGGCCCCGGTTCGTTCCCTGACTGCTTACAACACAACATTGCTCCCAGGTGCCCCAACAGGACAAGCTGGTTTGTGAATAAAGAAGCGACTCCCATACCACGCTCCAGACAATTCATCATCTTCTCTGGGAGTGAAGAACAATTACGACACATGAGAACGGCAGCATCAATCTCATGGGGTGTGATTTGGGACTTCGTTGGTTTTTAGTTTTGAGCTCGGCTGCTAACCACAAGGTTGGCAGTTCAAATCCACTAACCGCTCCTTGGAAACCCTACGGGACAGTTCTACTCTGTCCTACAGGGTCACTATGAGTCAGAATTGACTCAACAGATAGGAGTATTTGGGTATAACCTTTTTTGTGGAAGTGAAAGATTTGAAAAGACCTTTTGGGGTCTGTGTCTTGCAGGAAAGACCCGTGGGCATCTGAATGGGTTGTCCGGAAAGACCCAGAAGAGAGGGCGGTGGAGATTTGTAGTCCATCAAGACCAAATTCAGTGTGTCCTTCTCTTTTTTCTCTTTTTCTCCTCTCCTCTTTACCACCCACTTGACTCCACGTCTCTGAGATATACCTCCCGTGTCTTCTGATCCTTGGTGCCAGAACCTTCCACCATCGATTTCTCCACTGAGTCACAGGCTGGGCCACCCTGCCAGACCAAGACAGGAGCTTCAGACCCCTCGACACACGCTTGAGCCCCAAGATGACCACTTTTTAAAGTATTTAATTTAACTTTATTTGTACAAAACACTGACTATGAGTCAGAATCAACTTGACTTCACACAACAACAACCCTAACAATTATATGGAGAAAAAATTGAAGTTGTCAAAGATTTTCACTGTCATTTGATTCACTGGATCAATAATCAATGTCCATGGAAGCAGCAGTCAAGAAATCAAACGACGTATTGCACTGGACAAATCTGCTGCCAAAGACTTCTTTAAAATCTTAGAGAAGCAAAGATGTCACTTTGAGGACTAAGGTGCTCCTGACCCAAGCCATGGTGTTTGCAATCATTTGTTGCACGTAGGATCACTATGAGTCAGAACCTATTCAGCAGCACCTAACAACAACAATATATACACACACTTGCAATACCTACCTCTATACTATATATGCCTACATATACACATCCACCATGTGTCTGTCACTTTCTCGTATTGTGGTAGTTTGCATGTTGCTGTGATACTGGAAGCTTTGCCACTGGTATTTCAAATACCAGCAGGGTCATACTTGGTGGACAGTTTTCAGCTGAGCTTCCACACCAAGACAGACTAGGAAGAAGGACCTGGCAGTCTACTTCTGAAAAAATTAGCAAGTAAAAATCTTATCAATAGCAGCAGAATGTTGTCTAATATAATGTCAGAAGGTGAGCCCCTCAGGTTGGAAGGCACTCAAAAGACCACTGGGGAAGAGCTGCCTCCTCAAAGTAGAGTTGACCTTAATGATGTGGATGGAGTCAAGCTCTCAGGATCTTCATTTGCTGATGTGGCATGACTCAAAATGAGAAGAAACAGCTGCAAACATCCATTAATAATTAGAACACAGAAGTTATGAAGTATGAATCTGGGAGAATAGGAAGTCATCAAAAAAGAAATGGCATGCATAAACATTGGTATCCTAGGCATTAGTGAGCGGAAATGGACTGATACTGGTCATTTTGAATCAGACAACCATATGGTCTACTATGCCAGGAATGACAAATTGAAGAGGAACGGCATCATGTTCACTGTCAAAAAGAACATTTCAAGATCTATCCTGAAGTACAATGCTGGCAGTGATAGGATAATATCCACACGCCGACAAGGAAGACTAGTTAATGTGGCTATTATTCAAATTTACGCACCAACCACTAAGGCCAAAGATGAAGAAATTAAAGATTTTTACCAACTTCTGCAGTCTGAAATTGATCAAACATCCAATCAAGATGCACTGATAATTACTGGTGGTTGGAATTTGAAAGTTGGAAACAAAGAAGAAGGATCAGTAGTTGGAAATTATGGCCTTGGTGATAGAAATGATGCCAGAGATCGCATGATAGAATTTTGCAAGACCAATGACTGCTTCATTGCAAATACCATTTTTCAACAACATGGACTTCGACAGATGGAATACACAGGAATCAAATCGACTACATCTGTGGAAAGAGACGATGGAAAACCTCGATATCATCAGTCTGAAAAAGGCCATGGGCCAACTGTGGAACAGATCATCAATTGCTCATATGCAAGTTCAAGTTGAAGAAAATTAGAACAAATCCACGTCAGCCAAAGTACAACCTTGACTATATCCCACCTGAATTTAGAAACCATCTCAAGGACAGATACGATGCATTGAACACTAATGGCCAAAGACGAGTTATGGAATGATATCAAGGACATCATACATGAAGAAAGCAAGAGGAGGTCATTAAAAAGGCAGCAATAGAAAGAAAAGACAAAAATGGATGTCAGAAGAGACTTTATAAGTTACTCTTGAATGTAGAGTAGCTAAAGTAAAAGGAAGAAATGATAAGGAAAAGAGCTGAACAGAAGGTTTCGAAGGGCAGCTCCAGAAGACAAAGAAAAGTATTATAATGACATGTGCAAAGACCTGGAGATAGAAAACCAAAAGGGAAGAACACACTCGGAATTTCTCAAGCCGAAAGAACTGAAGAAAAAATACAAGCCTCAAGTTGCAATACTGAAGGATTCTACAGGGAAAATATTAAATGACCCAGGAAGCATGAAAAGAACATGGAAGGAATACACAGTCACTGTAACAAAAAAAATTGGTTGACATTCAACCATTTCAGGAAATAGCATATGATCAAGAACTGATGGTACTGAAGTAAGAAGTCCAAGCTGAACTGAAGGCATTAGTGAAAAACAAGACTCCAGGAATTGACAGAATACCAATTGAGATGTTTCAACAAATGGATGCAGTGCTGGAAGTGCTCACCTTGGCTATGCCAAGAACTTTGGGAGACAGCTACCTGGCCAACCGACTGGAAGAGATCCATATTTGTGCCCATTCAAAAGAAAGGTGATTTGATAGAATGTGTAAATTATTGAACAATATCATTAATATCCCACACAAGCAAAATTTTGCTGAAGATAATTCAAAAGTGGCTGCAGCAATATATCAACAGAGAACTGCCAGAAATTCAAGCCAGATTCAGAAAAGGATGCAGAATAAGAGATATCATTACTGATGTTGGATGGATCATGGCTGAAAGCAGAACATACCAGAAAGATGTTTTCCTGTTTTATTGACAATGCAAAGGCATTCAGCTGTGTGGAGCATAACAAATTATAGATAATTTTGTGAAGAATGGGAATTCCAGAACACTTAATTGTGCTCATGAGGAACCTGTATATAGACCAAGAGGCAGTCATTCAAACACAGCAAGTGTATACTGTATGGTTTTAAGTCGGGAAAGGTGTGCATCAGGGTTGTATCTTTCACCATACTTATTCAATTTGTATGCTGAGCAAATAATCCCAGAAGCTGGACTGTATGAAGAAGAACGGAGCATCAGGATTGTAGGAAGACTCATTAACAACCTGCATTATACAGATGACACAACCTTGCTTGCTGAAAGTGAAGAGGACTTGAAGCCCTTACTGATGAAGATCAAAGACTACAGCCTTCAGTATGGATTACACCTCAACATAAAGAAAACAAAAATCCTCACAAGGGGACCAATAAGCAACATCATGATAAACGGAGAAAAGATTGAAGTTGTCAAGGATTTCATTTTACTTGGATCCACAATCAATGCCCGCGGAAGCAGCAGTCAAGAAATCAAATGACATTATTGCATTGGGCAAATCTGTTGCAAAGGATCTCTTTAAAGGGTTAAAAAGCAAAGACGTCACTTTACGGACTAAGGTGCGCCTGACCCAAGCCATGGTGTTTTTAATCACTTCATATGCACATGAAAGCTGGACAATGAAGAAAGAAGACAAATTGATGCCTTTGAATTCTGGTGTTGGAGAAGAATATTGACTATCCCATGGACTGCCAGAAGAATGAACAAATCTATCTTGGAAGAAGCAGTAGAGTCAGAATGCTCCTTTGACTTCGTCTCACACACTTTGGACATGTTATCAGGAGGGACCAGTCCCTGGAGAAGGATATCATGCTTGGTACAGTAGACGGTCAGTAAAAAAGAGGAAGACCCTCATCGAGATAGACTGACACAGTGGCTGCTAACAATGGGCTCAAGCATAACAAGGATTGTGAGGATGGCGCAGGACCGGGCAGCGCTCCCTTCTGTTGCACACAGGGTCGCTATGAGTCGGAACCAACTCGATGACACCTAACAGCTAACAAATATACATACATAACCGGACACATATTTTTAAGTTATTTTTGCTGTTGTTTCCAAATTATATATGCCATAGCAATTGCCAACTGGTCCTTTCTCCTGGTGTAGACTTTTTAGAGACATGGCTTACCGTCACCAAGCTTGTGCATTCAGGCGCCCTCTTCTCTTAATGTAAACTTTCCGTCTGTGACTCTGGAAGCCTCATTCCATTCTACAGGGCCCCTTCCCAGCACTGCTTTACCAAAGCCTCCAGCTTAACTTTTTTAATATCTCTCAAATTCATCCCCTTTCTCGACCACACCCCCCCAACATTAACTCACACCCCCATTATCTCTCTGATTGGTCTCCCTGCCTCCAGGAACTTCCCTCCAGCATTCTCCACACTGCAGCAAGACTAAGCATTCTTAATCACAAATCTGATTATATCAGTCCTGTGCTGGAGGTTCCTCTGAGCCATCCTGACCAAGTACAAACTCTTCAGCATGTCCTGCCAGGCGGTCTTAGGCTGGGTTCTCTAGAGAAACAAAACCAGTAAAACATATAAATATATATATAGAGAGATTTATATCAAGGAAATGGCTCACGCTGTTATAGAGGCTGGTACATCCCAAGTCCATGGGTCAGGATGGAGGCTTCTCCTTATTCACACAGCCACAGGGGCTGGCGAACCCAAGATCGGCAGGTCAGAGAGCAGGTAAGCTGCTAGCTCAAGTCCCAATAACCGGAGGTCAGAAGAACAGGAACCAGCTGTAGGTTCCAGAGAGAGCAAAAGCCTCCGAGCCTTGCCAAAAAGTCCACCTATATTGGATGCAGGCTACACCCCCAAGGAAACTCCCTTTCAACTGATTGGCTGCTCATAGCAGATCCCACCATAGAGGTGATCACATAGTATCAGATCTCATCATGGAGGTGATCACATCGTTATACGACTGTCAAACTACATCATAACTGCCTGACCACTGAGAATCATGGCCCAGCCAAGTTGACACACAGCCTTAACGATCACAAAGGCTCTGAGAATATGCTTCCTGCTATAGGCCAGTCTCATCTCTCCATAAAAGTATACAAAAGATCCAACTATAAGCTGTTGATAAGCGATGCACTTTATATATAAAGACTCCCATTGCCGTCAAGTCGATTCTGACTCATAGGGACCCGTTAGGACAGGGTAGAACTGCCCCACAGGGTTTCCAATGCTGTAAATCTTTATGGAATCAGACTGCCACATCTTTCTCCCATCCTTTCAGTTAGCAGCCAAGTGCTTAGCCACTGTGCCCCCAGGGCTCCTTAACTAGAGACTCAGACAGGTTGAAGTAAAAAGATAGAAATAGACATACTCTACCAATACCAGTCGTAACAAAGCTGGTGCAGCGGGTGTGGTTACAACAGTATCAGACAAAATGAGGCTTTAAGACAAGGAATACCACCAGACCTGGAGGTCTAATGGGCATCTCCAAAAGATGTGTATGGCACCCGATCAGAGTCCTCCACCGTTGGCAGCATCCCTGCCCCTAGACAGCGGGTAGGGCACCAGCCTGGCCAGCTGTACATCTGCTCACACTTCCCAGGTGAGTGCCCCTGTGGAAGGTTCTAATTCTGGGTTTGAATCTGGTTTCTTTAGCATCATGCTCCAGCCTGGGCCTTTGAAACTGGCCAAAATGCTCCCAAATATCCCCAAGAAATCCACGACATTACCTTCCACTTCAACCCTAGAGGTCCTCTAAAAGCCGATTCAGGGCTTCAAATAGCTGGGTGCCCTGCAAATCCCCTGTCCATGAACCATCTTGGTCCCCTCCTCGCTCCACCAGTACTCATTGTCCACCAAAATACTTAACAGTCATGTCTCCGGGGTCTTTAACTATTTGAGAGCTGTTCCTTCTTTTTGTCCAGCACCCCAACAAGATTCCCAGGTCCTGGGGGTGGGGGCCAACAACTACAGAGTTTGGTGAGGGGAGTACACGAGTGAGCGCCAGGCCCACATGGCAGACACACGGTGGGTCACTCTGACACCTCTGGCCTACGCACACACATAAAAAAATTGCTGTGGAGTTGACCCAGACTCATGGCATCCCCGAGTCTGTCAGAGTAGAACTGTGCTCCGTAGGGTTTTCAGTGGCTGATTTTTTGGAAGTAGCTAACAGGCCTTTCTTCTGAGGCATCTCTGGGTGAACTCAAACCTCTAACCTCTTGGTTTGCAGGGAATGTGTTAACCATCTGCCCTACCCAAACCAAAAACCAAACCCATTGCCATCAAGTTGATTCTGACTCATAGCGACCCTTTAAGACAGAGTAGAATTGCCCTATAGGGTTTCCAAGAAGAGGCTGGCGGATCTGAACTGCCAACCTTTGTGTTAGCAGCCTGAGTTCTTCACCACTGCGCCACCAGGGACTCCCATATTTACAGGATGCAAGATATTCTCCTCTGATCAAGTGCTGGGCACGCGGTGCGTCTCATCTAAGTTTTTGCAGATGTTTGTTGCTTTTGATGTGATGTAGCCTGCCGGCACCCTTGGTCAATAGAACACTCCATTTCATTTCAGCTTCTGCTCTTTAAAGAGAGGGCAGAGCGCTGCCCGAAGGCTCCTCAGAGGACTTGGGCAATGCTTAAAAATTTGACAACTAACAGCCTTTCTGGAACCATTGAGGGTGGATGAACCCCTGAACCTTTGCCCTGAGATAATCTTTAAACCTTAAACCTGAGATCTTTTTTAAACAAAACAACAGTTTAGCTTAATTAGTAAAGAACGTCTGCCTTGAGCCTTGTGCTGTTTTAAAGAACGTCTATATGGGATCAAACTGACAACAGCAACTCGAAAGGTTAGATAGGAAACTTAGGGGGCAGAGAAAGGAAAGGAGGGTGAGAATGGTTGTGCAACTTGAAGAATGTAATCAATGTCACTGATCTGTACATGTAGAAATTGTCGAATTGGTGTATGCTTTGCTGTGTATATTTTCAACAGGAATAAAAAAATTTTTTTTTGACAGCTAAATCACTGCTTTTTCCATACACTGGTGAGTATTTAGTTCCAACTGCAGTTTTCATTCTGGGAACCCTGCTGGAGTGCAGCAGCCCCAGGCAAGCCCACTCCATCACGTAGGGACCACTCCTCTGGGGACCCACCTGCCACCTGCAGAATGCTGTGTCTGGCCACGTCGTAGAACGGGTGACTCATGCTGAGCGCTGGGTCCTCACCAGTCGTGGGTGCTGCCAAGGGCTGTCTCCGGGTGCCCAGTGCGGCAGCCTCCTCCTCATCTCTTTGCAGCTCTACAGCAAACAATGAAGGTTAGAGGAGTCAGTCTTGCTCTCCCTTAATGGCTGTGTTTCCAAAGTGAAATTTTAGTAGGGGACACTCTCCCACACAGGAGGGTGAAAGGACCTCCTGAGGTCCTTGTGAGAGACAGTGTGATGGTTAAATTTATGTGTCAGCTTGGCTAGGCTATGGTTCCCAGTGGTTTGGCCAAACACTAGACTAGTTGCTGTTCCATAATGCAATCTAATGCAATGTGATTTAATCACTTTCCATAATGTAATATAATCATCTTCCATAATGCAATCTAATGTAATGTGATTTAATCACTTTCTATAATGTACTGATGGCACAGTGGTTAAAAGCAACAGCTGCTAACCAAAAGGTCAGCAGTTTGAATCCACCAGCTGCTGCTTGGAAACCCTATGGAACAGTTCTTCTCTGTCCTATAGGGTTGCTATCAGCTGGAATCTACTCGACAGCAACAGGTTAGGTTTTATAATGTAATGTAATGTACTCCCCTTCCATAATGCAATTTAATAAATACAACATAATCACTTTGCATAATGTAATGTAATGTGATCACCTTCCATACTGCAATCTAATGCGATATAACATAATCACTTTCCATAATGTAATGTAATGTAATCACATTCCATAACACAATCTAATGCAATGTAACATACACAATGTAATATAATGCAAAGTAATATAATCACTTTACATAATGTAATGTAATCTTTTTCCATAATATAATGTAATGCAACGTAATATGATCACCTTCCATAATGTAATCTAATGCAATGCAATCAATCAATCTATTGAAAAGGGAATTTCCTTAGGGTGTGGCCTGCCTTCAGACTCTAACCAGATATTTTGGCAGAATTCACTCTCTCTCTGCTCTGTACTCTTTCTATCGCCTGACCTACGGATCTTGGGATGTAAGGCTGCAGAAGTCTCCAGCTTTCTGCCTGAACTACAGATTTGGGACTTGCCAGCTCCCACAATCACATAAATCTCTATAAATTTGTCTCACTGATTCTGTTTCTCCACAGAACGCTGAGACAGCGACACCAGCTCCGCTGCGCACCCACTGTGTGCCCAGTCAGGGGGCAGCACCTCTGAGGGAACGCCATGAGACTCTGAGCTGGATACTGCCGTTCACACTTCAAGAGAGGAAACTGAGGCCTGGGGTAGAGGGGGTGATTTGTCCAAGGTCACACTGTTAACTAATAGCAGGGTGTGGACCTGAACTGGAGTCCCCAGCTCCATATTCTGACCCAGGTTCTTTCTCCTGGAAGATGCTGATGCCAGAGCCAGGCAGAAAGCTAGCACTGCCCCAAGCTGCCCAGGGCAGGGATTGGGGGCAGACACAGGGACTGCCTGGGTACAAGGGAGGAAGGGATGGCTGTGTTTCCAAAGTGAAATTTTAGTAGGGGACATTTTCCTGTACAAGCTTCTTTGAGGAATGCTTTCAGCTGGAAAAAGAATGGAAACTTCAAATTTCAGGGCGGGAGTGGACCTCCGGTCATCAGACCAGTCTCTCTAAAGTCAGAACTGGCAGCATTAGAACTGCCAGGGGGAGGGGTTTGTTATGGATTAAATTGTGTCCCCCAAAAAACGTATGTTCAAGTCAAAATCCCCAGTAACCATCACAGTGACTTTATCTGGAAGTAAGGTCTTTGCAGATGTAACCAAGTTAAGATGAGGTCACTGGGGTGGACTCTAATCCAATGTGACTGGTGTCCTTACCAGAAGAGACACAGAGGGAAGACGGCCATGTGACAGTGGGGGTAGAGGCTGGAGTGATGGGGCCACAAGCCAAGGAATGCCTGGGGCCACCAGGAGCTGGAAGAGGCAAGGAAGGATTCTTCCATAGAGCCTCTGGAGGGAGCATGGCCCTGTTGACATCCCAGAGCTGTGAGACAATATTTTTGCTGTTTTTAAGCCATCCAGCTTGTGGTACTTTGTTATCAAGGCCACGAGAAACGCGTGCAGGGATTCAGGGAAACAATTACCTGCTCTTCCCGACACATCCTAGAGAGGTGCCTGATGCAATATTGTGTCCCCCAAATAATATGTGTTGTAAATCTAACCCCTATATCTGTGGTTATAATCCTGTCTGGGAATGGTGTCCTTTGTTATGTTAATGAGGCAATGTTATTGTAGGGTGTGTCTTAAGTCAATCTCTTTTGAGATACAAAAAGAGCAGATAAAGGCACAGGCAAGCAGAAAGAAGCAGAGATGGGGGAAGATAGATGCCACATGGAGATCTCCAAGGAACCAGGAAACAAGCTGAAAAGAGACAAGGACCTTTCCCCAGAGGCAACAGACACAGAGAGCCTTCCCCTCCAGCCAGGACCATGAATTTGGACTTCTAGCTTCCTAAACTGTGAGAAATTAAATTTCTGTTTGTTAAAGCCACCCCCTTGTGGTGTTTCTGTTCTAGCAGCTCTAGATAACTAGATAACTTTGTACATGTTATCAGGAAGGACCAGTCCCTGGAGAAGGACATCATGCTTGATAAAGTAGAGGGTCAGCGAAAAAGAGGAAGGCCCTCAATGAGATGGATTGACACAGTGGCTGCAACAATGGGCTCAAACATAACAACGATTGTGAGGATGGCTGGCGCAGGACTGGGCAGTGTTTCGTTCTGTTGTACATAGGGTTGCTATGAGTCAGAACCGACTCGAAGTTACCTAACAAGAACAACAACAGATAACTAAGACCCCAGGCTTGAAGCCCCCTGATGGGGTCCAGCATCTCATCCAAGGAGAGAAACCAGTAACACAGAGGGCACGACACCTGGGGTGGTCTGACCACCTAGGAGTGGCCAGACCAGGAGCTGGGACTCCCGTGGTCTTAAACCCACCTTCTGCTACCCCTCCTGCTACCCCACGCTGGTCTCAGCCCCAGCCCGCCCTGTGCTGTCCGCCACCCAGTATTTGCTAATGTGAGGACACCAGGCAGGAGGTGGGGACCAGAAACACCACAAGAGGGTGGCTTTAAAGAACAGACATTTATTTTCTCACAGCTCAGGAAGCCAGATGTCCGAATTCAGGGTATGGCTCCAGGGAGAGGTCCTTCCTCGTCCCACCAGCTCTGTTCTCTAGAGGACACTCAGACAGACTGCGGCCCGCCTCTGCTGTGCAACCACAGTGCTTCTAGTAGCCGGCAATCCTCGGCTCCTTGGTGATCTTCCCTTGGCTTCTGTCTTCCCATTTGTGCTTTCTTGTCCCTGTGTAAGGAGCCCTAGTGGCACAGTGGTTAAGAGCTCAGCTGCTAACCAAAAGGTCGGCGGTTCAAACCTACCAGCCAAACTGCGGGAGAAAGATATGGCGATCTGCTTCCATAAAGATTACAGCCTTGGAAACCCTATGGGGCAGTTCTACTCTGTCCAACAGGGTCGCTATGGGTCAGAATAGACTCAACGGCAGTGGGTTTTGGGTTTTTGGTTGTCCCTGTGTCTATGCTGCTCCTTATAACTCAGAACCAAAAAAAAAACCCAAACCTGTTGTCATTGAGTTGATTCTGACTCATAGTGACCCTCCAGGACAGAGTAGAACTGCCACATAGAGTTTCCAAGGAGTGACTGGTGGATTTGAACTGCCGACCTTTTGATTAGCAGCCGAGCTCGTAACCACTGCACCACCAGGGTTTCCATATAACTCAGAAGTGATTAGGTTTAGGACAGATATGGCCTCATTAACATAACAAAGAAAACTCTGTTCCCAAAGGGGACCACATCCACAGGGACGTTGTTGTTGTCCCCAAGGCTCCTTTCCACGTGTACAGGGTTAGGGTTCCAACACATATTTGGGGGACACAATCCATTCCCTAACAGGGGAGAAGCGTGGGACAAGGCAGGACCTGGGCAGAGGGATGGGGTGGAAGGGAGGCATTTCAAGGTGGCGTTTTTGTAACCACATGAATGTATTATTTATTAAAAAATAAACAAACAACAAGGCTCTCCACCTCCCAGGAGGAGAGAGGGAGGGAGGACAGGCGTGCTCACCGATCTCCGCCAGCTCCTTCAAGTCCAGGCCCGACATGCTCTCCTGGCAGCAGGGTGGCCCAAGCTGACCGGCCCGATGCCAGCTCCTCAGATGCGGCGTGTGTGTGTGTGGGGGGGGTCCTTCCAACACACTGAAGGGGAAGCACACAGAACCCCGGGCATTTAACACACAAGTCGCAGGGGGTGAGAAATAGGAGCTGCTCCCAGGTGACCACCCCGACCCGCTGCCGTTGAGTCGATTCCGACCCATAGCGACCCTGTAGGACAGAGTAGAACTGCCCCTTGGGGTTTCCAAGGCTGGAATCTTTACAGAAGCAGACTGCCACATCTTTCTTCTGCGGAGCAGCTGGTGGGTTCCAACCGCCAACCCTTCGGTTCGACCTTTCAGGTCGCAGCTGAGCGCTTAAACACTGCACCACTAGGGCTCTGATTTCTCTCTCTTTAAAAAGAAAAGCCCCACTTCTGACTCATGACAACATCAAATCACATCGGGGTTCCTGCCTCTCCCTCCGAACAGCTCTCCCACCGCTGCCCCAGGTCCTTGAGTTCCAGGGAGCCAGGACCCCTGAAGGTGGCACCAACCCTTCCCCGGCTGGGCAGACCTTGTCTCTCTATCTGCCCCTCATCCTCCTCAGGACCTGTCCACTGCCAGAGTCCCAGGTCTCCCTCTCACCAACCAGCCCCCACATACCAGGAGAGAAGGGGAGGGGTCTGTTACACCCACAGCTCCCAGGGCCCCCCAGGTGCCTCAGAGTGGATGGGGCCGGTGTGTCTGGAGCCCAGATGGCTGCGGGAGTCCAGGAGAGGAGGTGAGGTAGGAAGACAGGTAGTTGCCCACATGGCCTCCCTCGTTATTCCACAACCCCATTGGACATGGTTGAGGGGTCCACAGGGCTTACAGCCTCTAGGTGCTCAGGCTGAGAGAGGGGCCCAGTGACGAGAAGGGAGCTGACCTCCACCGAACACAGGAGGGGACTGACTGGGGGCAGGGAGATGCCAAGGCCACTCAGAGGGTCCGGGTCAGAGGCAAGGGGCACCCAGGCACAGCTTCCCCAAGTCCGCCTGCCCACGCTCTGCCTGAGAGGACAATGCCCGCAGACACAGGCTGACCCAGAATCCACAACTATAGCCCCTACAGTCCAGGTCGGCAGACAGAGGGGGCAGATACCTTCTTAGCCACCAGCATGCTCTCCCCCTCTGCCAGTAACACACCCACTTTCTCTCACACGCACGCGTGTGCACACATGCACAGAACCCATGTAAGTGAGTGAGGCTCTGCTCCAGGAACATGTGACTGAAGGCTGGCCGATCAGAGCACTGAATTCCCCGAGCTGCAGAGATCCCTTCAAGAGTAATTGATCACATGACCCAAGATAGTCTAATCAGAGTGAACTCCAAGACTTAGAAGAGCTACTGAGAAAAGAGTTTGTTTTTTTTCTGCTTCTGGAGTTGAAAATCTGGGAGGATATGGGCCCGAAACTACCAGCGATCACAACATGGAGCTTGAAAAAAATGAAGCCAATAGCAGAAGACAGAACTGAGAGATGGAGAAAAACCAAGTCCCTAAAACACTGTGCACCTGGATCCCACTGTACCTGAATGCAAAGATCCAATATGTCCCCTTGTCTGCTTAAGCCAGCTTGGGTTATGGGTGACCTGTCACTTGTAACAAAGTGAGTGCTGATACTTTTTTCTTGGAAAAATCATGACATATTGAAAAACTTGATGAAATCTGCCCCAATATCCTCTACTTCAAGAGAATAAAACAATTTCATTTTTGAAAACTCCTTGCAGGAGAATCTGGCTCAGCAACAGAGACACAGCGTGCATCGACCGACTTCCACCCTGCACCACATACACCCCTGGATCCGAGACACCCTTCCAGGACCACAGTTAGAAACAGCAGCACCAACAGCACATCCATCGAGGCCCCTTAGGAAGCTACGTTCCCTTGATCCAAGCGTCTCTGTTCTGGGCAGATAACACCATCTCTAAGAGCCTGGTTAGCTCCATGTGGACTTTATTAATCCCCCCAGACCTCCATCTGCTCCACAGTTCACTTCTAAATGACAAAATGATAGAACAACAACATTAAAGGAGCTGTTTTTAAGAGGGGGAAGATATCTCCCATAATCCTGTGCCACAACCATTATTTCTGCACGTCTCCCTGCCGTCCTTCCACACGCATCCATATTTTATGAAGTTGTCACCAGACTGGCTGGACTCTCTAATCAGTTCTGTCCAGTCATACCCAAGTCAACTGATATCTAGAATATTCCGTCCAAGGCCTAGAATATTCCATCCAATGCTGTTCACTATTCCGGCTACCCGGAATATGGCCCAGCACTGTCTGGGTGGAAGTAGGGTCTCAAGCTGAGATGGGGAGGGCTGACTGGGGGGCAGGAGAGGAACAGGGATACTCTGAGGATACTGCTCCGGGAGGCCATTGTTTTCTCCGTTCCTCACCCTGCTGGCATCTTTAGGCCTCAGAACAAACCCCCTACCCCTCACCCCCAGCCCTGATGTTTGTTAGCAAGATTCAAAAGATACAATTCTGAGCTAACCACCCCCCCTCAGGAAGTTGGGGGGCACGATGCAGTAGGATGTTTGTTAGCAGAATTACAAAGACAATAAGTCACATAGGCTGAGGTATAAAATAACTGGGAGAGGACATTTCCTTCATCTCCTCAGCTGTGGGGCAGGTGAGGCACACAGAGCCTAAGCTTACGGTCCACCTAAGTGAACCTACCTGGCCAGGAGGAGACCAGCAATAGTTAGGGTCCCATTTAAGCCCCTCACCCATGGCACAAAGTAGGAGTGCACGAAGAGTCGTCATCTCTGCCCAGACAGCTTTCGAGGTGGGGACTGCTCGTGATGGAACTACTCTGGTCGTATGCTGTCTGATTCTTATAAGTAATAAAAGCTACTATCCATGTGCTAACACGTTTCCAGGCTCTGGTCAGAAGGAGGTGAAGTTAATGGAGCAATCCATGTTACTTATTGGTGCCCTCTTCCTAACGGCCTCCTGGCTGTCCAGAGATCAGGGACGACTGGGAGCACATCGCAGATCTGGAATGTTATCTTACAGTTATGCCATGGTCAAGGACGTGTTGTCCTATAGATGTGCCGACTGTGCCAGGCGAGGCGCAGCGTGTGGCGTCTGAGACCAGGGGTCTCATCACAGCTGCCCTGGCCCTCCCTCCAGGTTCTAGTAGCCTTTGACCAGTGGAGACCACCAGCAGGGAGGGAGGAGAGGTAATGGGTTCTCCCCACTCTCTCCCTGTTGGCACAGAGTCTCACCTCCTAGCATGGGATGCCTCTCCTCATATCACCCCACGGCCTCCAGCTCCAGGGTGACCCTCTCCTACCCCTTGGGGTCTAGGGGTGGTAGTGATGGGTCATGGCCTACTCCTCGTTATGGGCTGAATTGTGCTCCTGCCAAATTCATGTTGAGTCCCTGGGTGGCACAAATGGTTAAACACTTGACAACTGACCAGAAGGTTGGAGGTTCAAACCCACCCAGAAGTACCTGGGAAGAAGGACCTTGCTTCTGCAAGTTCACAGACATGAGAACCCTACAGAGCACAATTTTACTCTGCACACATGGGTCACCATGAGTCAGAGCCAACTGGATGGCAACTGGTTAAATTTACAGTGAAGTCCTAACCCCTGGTACCTGTGAACACGACCATGTTTGGGAAAAGAGTCTTTGACGATGTTATCAGTTAATACTGACAATGAATCAGTTAAGCTGGACAACGAATAAGAAAGACCAAAGAAGAATTGACGACTTTGAATTGTGGTGTTGGTAAAGAATATTGAATATACCATGGACTGCCAGAAGAATGAACAAATCTGTCTTGGAAGAAGTACAGCCAGAGTGCTCCTTAGAAGCAAAGATTGCAAGACTTCGTCTCATGTACTTTGGACATGTTATCAGGAGGGACCAGTCCCTGGAGAAGGACATCATGCTTGGTACAGTAGAGCGTCAGCTAAAAAGAGGAAGACCCTCAATGAGATGGACTGACACAGTGGCTGCAATAATGGGCTGAAACATAACAACGATTGTGAGGATGGCGCGGGACTGGGCAGTGTTTCGTTCTGTTGCACATGGGGTCGCTATGAGTCGGAAGCGACTCGACGGCACCTAACAACAACAACTCGAGTAGGGTGTGTCCTGGTGCAGTCTGAGGGATGTCCTTATAAGAGAAAACAGAGACCTGGAGGAAGACGGCTGTTATGGATTGAACTATGTCTGCCAAAAATATGTGTTGTGAATCCTAACCCCCACACCTGGGAATGGGTTTTCTTTGTTATGTTGTTATGCCGATAAATTCAATAACTTAGATCAAATGAACAAATTTCTTGAAAGACACAAATTACCAAAGCTTACTCAAGAAGAAACTGATAACCTGAATAGTCTTGTATCTAATGAAGAAATCAAATATATTGTTTAAAAACCCTTCCCTCAAAAAACAAAAAAAAGTCTGAGCTTAAATGGCCACTGTGTCAATCTATTTTGTCGAAGGTCTTCCTCTTTTTCACTGACCCTCCACTTTACCAAGCATAATGTCCTTCTCCTGGGACTGGTTCCTCCTGATAACATGTCCACAGTGTGTGAGACAAAGTCTCGCCATCCTCTCTTCCAAAGAGCACTCTGGCTGTACTTCTTCCAAGAGAGATTTGTTCATTCTTCTGGCAGTCCATGGTGTATTCAATATTCTTCGCCAACACCATAATTCAAAGTCAATTCTTCTGTGGTCTTCCTTATTCGTTGCCCAGCTTTCGCATGCATAAGGGGCGATTGAAAATATCATGGCTTGGGTCAGGTGCACCTTAGTCCTCAAAGTGACATCTGTGCTTTTTAACACTTTAAATAGATCTTTTGCAGCAGATTTGCCCAACGCAACGCGTCACTTGACTTCTTGACTGCTGCTTCCATGGGTATTGATTGTGGATCCAAGTAAAATGAAATCCTTGACAACTTCAATCTTTTCTCCGTTTATCACGATGTTGCTTACTGGTCCAGTTGTGAGAAATTTTGTTTTCTTTATGTTGAGGTGTAATCCATACTGAAGGCTGTTTTCTTTCTAGTCTGTCTTCATCAGTAAGTGCTTCAAGTCCTCTTCACTTTCAGCAAGCAAAGTTATGTCCTCTGCATATCTCAGGTTGTTAACGAGTCTTCCTCCAATCCTGATGCCCCATTCTTCTTCATATAGTTCAGCATCTGGAATTATTTGCTCAGCATACAGATTAAATAAGTATGGTGAAAGGATGCAACCCTGACACATGTCTTGATTTTAAACCATGCACTGAGTAACAACCCTTAAATGGCTTCTATTCTTACCACTCGCTTAAGTCCAATTCAATAATTCAGTCTAAATTCAAAGCCTTGGCCTGCCAGTCGGTTGCTACCACCCTTCCTGGGAAGCCTTCATTCCAGTACTCGCTCTTTCCTTGCGGGCATCACACAGATAGGCCAACCCATGGCCAATTTGTCATGGCCATGTTCACAAGCCTCTTGAGATGGGGCTGGTCTTGTTCTCTTCAGCGTCCCTGTGTCCACCACTGACCAGTACAGAGAAGGCAGCAGGAGGTAACTGTGGATTAAATTAATCAGTCTCCTTCTGGAAATTGAAGTGGATTCACTGGACCCGAAAAAGCCCACCTCCAACCCTCAGATGCCTCTTTACAGAAAGATCTGGTTGCCTTTTCACCAGGTCAAATAAAGACTTTCCCTCAGAGCTGTCAGACAGAAAAGTGCCCCAGGTCCCCGGGGTTAGTTCAGACCGCCCTGCGGCTCCCAGAACTGTAGGACCAGCCAAGGAGACCTCCGTGTACCTCTGAAGTGGACCCCCCACTCTCTGCACCAGCTGCTGTCAGCAGGCAGCACGGAACAGGCAGCAGGAGGGCTCCACCTGGTGCCCCATCTCAGTGTGCCCCTCACTCACGGTGCCACCACAGTGAGGCGGGTCTCACACCTCAGGACCCCACTTCCTCATCTGTGAAATGGACACATGTCCTGCCCACAGGGCCATGACGAAGATCAATAAAGTGATTGGTGTGGCATCACACAGAAAGATTGAGCCAACACTGTTACTGTCATAATGCATGTGGAACTGAGGTACAACCACTCCCACGGAGGGGAAGCTACAGGTGAGAAGAGACCTAAAGGACAATTAGACCATCACAGTGCAGAGACTTGATATGGAGCCTGCCTCAAAAAAAAAAAAAAAAAAAAAAACCTGTAACATTTGAGACAACTGGAAATTTGAATACTGCCTGGGTATTCGATATTAAGAAATTACTGTTCATTGTTATTTTCTTTATATAATTTTGTTTTTGTTGTTGCTGTTGAGAATATACACAGCGGAACATACACCAATTCAACAGTTTCTACACATACAATTCAATGACACTGATGACATTCTTTGAGTTGTGCAACCATCCTCACCCTGCTTTTCTGAGTTGTTCCTCCCCCATTAACACAAACTCACTGCCCTCTAAGGTTCTTATCTAATCTTTCGAGTTACTGTTGCCAGTTTGATCCCAGGTAGATAGTTCTCAAAAGAGCACAGTGCTCAAGGCAGACATTTTTCTAGTTAAGGAAAACTACTGTTTGGTTTTAAGAAGACTTCAGGGGATATTTTTGGTTTAAGGTTTAAAGATGATCTCAGGGCAATAGTTTTGGGGGTTCATCCAGCCTCCATGGCTCCAGAAAGTCTGCAGTCTATGAGAATTAGAAGCCCTGTTCTGTATTTTCCCTCTCTGATCAGGATTCTTCTATAGAATCTTTGATCAAAATGCCCATCAAAATGGTAGCTGGGCACCATCCGGTTCTGGTCTCATGCAAAGAAGGCGGTTGTTCATGGAAGCAATTAGCCATCTCCTCCCATTCCTGACTCTCCTTCTTCCTCTGTTGCTGCCGGTGAACAGAGACCAATTGTTGTGACTTGGATGGCTGCTTGGATTGCAAGCTTTTACTCCCCCAGGCACTACACAAGGATATAGGAGGTAAAACAGAAGCACAAACGTGTTATTAGGCCAATTAACTGGAATGTCCCATGGAACCATGACCCTAAACCTCCAAACCAGAAACCAAATCCCATGAAGAGTTTAGCTGTACATAAGCAGCCTCAGCGGCTGTCTTTTTTTTTTTTTTTTGTCATTGCTGTAAATGTTATCTGTCATGGTTTGAATTATGTCCCCCCAAAAAATGTGTGTATTAATTTGGCGGGGCCATGATTCCCAGAATTGTGTGGTTGGCCTCCATTTTGTGATTGTAATTTTATGTTAAAGAGGATTAGGGTGGGATTGTAACACCACCTTTACCCAGGGCACATCCCTGATACAAGGTAAAGGCGGTTTCCCTGGGATGTGGCCTGCACCACCTTTTATCTCTCAAGAGATAAAAGGAAAGGGAAGCAAGCAGAGAGTTGGGGACCTCATACCATCAAGAAAGCAGTGCCAGGAGCAGAGCGTGTCCTTTGGACCAGGGTCCCTGTGCAGAGAAGCTCCTAGTCTGGGGGAACACTGAAGAGAAGAAGGCCGACGGAGAGAAAAAGCCTGCCCCTGGAGCTGACGCCCTGAATTTGGACTTTTAGCCTACTTTACTGTGAGGAAATAAACTTCTCTTCGTTAAAACCATCCACTTGTGGTATCTCTGTTATGACAGCACTAGGTGACAAAGACAGTATCTATTATACAACGTTTGCCAATTCAACTCTTCACAGGTGTACAACTTATTGACAGCAACTACTTTAATCGGCTGTGCAACCCTACCTGTAATCATTGGGATTTTTCCATCACCATAAACTGAAGCTCCGTACTCCATAAGCAATAACCACCCCCCTTTTCCCTTCTCCTCCCGCCCTTAGTGACCACTAATAAACTTAGCTCTCCATACTTTTGCCTGATCTTGTCTTTTTATACAAGTGAGGTCATCCAATATTTTTCCACTGTTGATTGTTTTAAACATAATAATGGTATTGTGGTCATGCTAAAAAAAAAAAACTCCCTATCTTCTCAGAAAGAAGCCCTGGTGGCACAGTGGTTAAGCACTCGGCTAGCTGAAAGGTTCAAACCCACCAGCTGCTCTGCGGGAGCAAGATGTGGCAGCCTGCTTCCATAAAGATGACAGCCTTGGAAACCCTATGGGGCAGCTCTACTCTGTGCTGTAGGGTCACTGTGAGTCAGAATGGACTGGATGGCAAGTGGTTTCGGGTGTTGTTGCTGTTTTATCCTTTAAGAATTCATGCTGCAATGTTTATGGATAAACTAGAGTGGGATATGGGAAGTGCTTTAAAATAATACAAGAGTGGGGGGCAGCAGGGGTGGGGGGCAGCAGGGGTGGGGGGCAGCAGGGGTCGGGGGACAGCCTTGGCGCAAGGAGGTGGTCATTGATGCTGGGTAATGAGGGCTCATTATTAACCCTGCCTACTTCTGTAGACTTCTGAAATTCTCCATAAATAAAAAGCGTAAGTGAATAAATAAGTAAACCCTCCTGTATAGAATGAACCATCACCCGTCTGTCAGTGCGTCGTACTGTTATGGCTTGTATGTTGCTATGATGTTGGAAGCTATGCTACCAATATGTCAAACACCAGCAAGGTCACCCATGGTGGACAGGTTACAGCAGAGCTTCCAGACTAAGACAGACTAGGAAGAAAGGCCTGGAGATCTACTTCCAAAAATCAGCCCACGAAAGCCCTGTGGGTCACAACAGAACACTGTCTGATGTAGTGCTGGAAGATGAGCCCCTAGGTTGGAAGGCACTCAAAATACACAGCGGAAGCCACCATGGACTCAAGCGTATCAATGATCGTGAACATGGCACAGATAGGACAGGGCAGAGTTTTGTTCTGTTGTACATGGGGTCGCTGTGAGTCAGAGTCAACGCGACAGCAACTGACAACAGCATATAAAAATCAAGAACCGATTGTGTTGTCTGGGAGGTTTAGAGATGCGGGTGGAAGCACACACAGAGAACGCTCCCACCCAGAAAAAGTTACAGCCAGAACTTTACAGCTGGTGGGCCTGAGAGGCACCAAGAATGACATCACCAGGTCCAGGAGGCAGGCCCACCTCGGAAGCCCCTTCTTCAAACACTCCCACTCAGCTGGCCTCCACCACCCGTCCTCCCCGGAAGCTTTCCTGTAGATAGCAAATCAGAGGTCCTGCGTGGCCCCTGCGTCAGGGTTTCTCTGTTGGTTGATCTTTTACTGCAGTTTCCCCAAGCAGCGGCTGTGGGGGAGGGGAGCAGCTGTTTCTGGACTCCTGACCTGCCAAACCAGTTCCTTCAGCTGCCACCTTGTGCGAGGGGCAGTCACTGGGTCCACTGTCCTCCAACTGCAAATTCACTTCTGGCTTCCCTGCTCAGCCCAGGGTCACTGGAGCAAAGAGCTGGCCTTCAGCCCCGGGCAGGGAGCAGAGCCACACAATGCCCAAAGCCCATTTTCCACATTTCCCCTATGATTCTCCCCCAAGGTAAGTAGGCAGAACTGATACTGCCAAATGCAAACACTTTCGAAGTGCCACCAGGGCTTCAAACCGGTTCCTTGTGGTTCGAATCTTGCTGAGAATCTGCATTTCCACCCCAGATATACTGAATCAGAATCTACATTTTAACGAGATCCCCGGGTGATTCTTATGTATTATAAATTCTGAGAATCACTGCTCTACTAGTGGTTCTCAGAACTGGTCCCTAACCGGCTGCATTAGCATCACCTGGGAACTTGTTAGAAATGTGAATTCTCAGCAGGGGTTCAAATCAGAATGAACGGCTCGGAAGCTCTGAATCCTGAACACAACTTCCTGTTTTAGGCACTTTGCACACATTAACTGGACCCATAAGTAACATCATGATAAACGGAGAAAAGATTGAGGTTGTCAAGGATTTCATTTTACTTGGATCCACAATCAACACCCATGGAAGCAGCAGTTAAGAAATTAAATGACGTATTGCATTGGGCAAATCTGCTGCAAAAGACCTCTTTAAAGTATTAAAAAGCAAAGATGTCACTCTGAGGACTAAGGTATGCCTGACCCAAGCCACGGTATTTTCAATTGCCTCATATGCATGTGAAAGCTGGACAATGAATAAGGGAGACTGAAGAAGAATTGCTGCCTTTGAATTGTGTTGCTGGAGAAGAATATTGAATATACCATGGACTGCCAGAAGAACGAACAAATCTGTCCTGGAAGAAGCACAGCCAGAATGCTCCTTAGAAGCAAGGATGGCAAGACTTTGTCTCAAATACTTTGGACCTGTTATCAGGAGGGACCAGTCCCTGGAGAAGGACATCATGCTTGGTAAAGTAGAGGGTCAGCGAAAAAGAGGAAGACCCTCAACGAGATGGATTGACACAGTGGCTGCAACAATGGGCTCAAACACAGCAATGATTGTGAGGATGGCGCAGGACCGGGCAGTGTTTCCTTCTGCTGCACACGGGGTTGCTATGAGTCGGAACCGACTCAAGGCGCCTAACAATAACAATTATCCTGTGAATTGGCGTTGTCGTGTTTTACAGATGAGGACACTGAGGCAGAGTGGCTAGCAATTTGCCCCAGGTCACACAGCCCGAGCATCGGACAGCCAGGGAGACTGGGACCCTCGGAGTCAGGGAGTTGGGGAGGCTTGGAGTCAGGGAGCTGGGGTCCCAGGTGGCCTGCGGGTTGAGAAGTCTGGGACCCGGGGGGTCTGGGGGTTGAGGAGTCTGGGACCCGGGGGGCCTGGGGGTTGAGGAGTCTGGGACCTGGGGATCCTGGGGTTTGGGAGTCTGGGACCCGGGTGGCCTGGAGGTTGAGAACCCAGGGGGTCTGGGGGTTGAGGACCCGGGGGGCCTAGGAGTTGAGCAGTCTGGGACCTGGTGAGCCAGGGAGCCTGGGAGTCGGGGAACCAGGCTCCGGGGTCCCAGGTGTTAACGATGCAGGTCTGCCTCCGCTGAGGACCGACATGATCCCACTGAGCCTCATCACCCCCGACAGGCTCACAAGCTCATGTGAGAGGTGAGGAACCAGACCCAAGAGAAGTGACTCAGCCACAGCTCACTGGCTTCCGGGGACCCAGAGGCCTGGACGTGGCCTGGCGCGGCTGCCTGAGCTCCTGAGAGGCACCACACAAAGACTGCTAGGGCGGGACTCGCGATCACTGCCTTCCGCCTGCAGCAAAAACCCCGAACGTGCGGTTGCCAGGGGGGCCCGCTCCCACAGTCCCCGCCCCAGAAAGTCTACCCTCCCACGGTCCCCCGAGGAGGTCTGGGAAGCCTCCGATACACATGGCACTTCTTCCTAGAACCAGTCACAGGACTGAGGGGGAAAGGCAAATAATTCTTCTGAAGAGAAATTGTTCAAATGCCAAGTTTATGTTCCCACACTAATTTCACACACATTTGAGGATTTTCGCTTGCAGACATCAAATGTCTCTATCTCCTGCCAGGCCACATCTCCCTCCCGGGGGACACTGGTGTGACCTTGGAGTCTCCTAACCCCTCGATGCCTCAGTTTCCTCACCTGTAAAAAGGGCCCATAGCAGTCCCTGCCTCATTAGGCTGGTGTGAGTGAGGAAGGAGACAATCGGCAGCTAGTCAGGGCTTAATCCCTTAGCAATGGTTCCCAGGACCTCCCAGAACTGTTGGTGAGGACGGCCAAGTCCCGGAGATGGAAGGCGCCCCAATCAATAACATGGTCTCCTGACCCCTCCTCCGCATGCTACCTCAGTTTACCTATCAGAGAGACGAGGGTGACATCAGGGCATGGGTGAGTTTTTAAATGCAGTGAAAAAGGTCTGAGCGCCTTGTTGGTCTCTTTTGAACTGAAGCCACCTCTGAGTCCCCATCTTTGGCACACCGGCGCCTAGCTCCGCCTGGAACTGGCTGGCTAGATGACGTCCACAGGATGTTTCCTCAGATAAGATGCCAGACCTTAACCCCCTTTCTGCATTTTGATGACTCAGTGTGGAGTTATCCAGGTAAATTCCCACCGGGTCCTGGGGAGGGCCACCCACCGCGTCAAGTAGTCCACAGGCATTTCCATCCCCACGACACATTCGAACTATCCCGGCCACCTACAGTCCCCGGAACTGGCTAAGGTTTTCCAGCCTCTGTGTGACCTCAACCTGCCACGCCCATCTGTCCATCTTCCAGCTGAACGGCTCCCTCTCCCAGGAAGCCTTCCATGACCTCCCACAAGCCCCTGGGCATCCTTCCATCAGAGAGACCAGACTCTCGGCCGCCGAGGGCAGGGACCGGGCGGGCGGCTGTCCACAGGGCTAGCTGGACTCAGGCCCGCGTCCCTCTTCACCCACAGCCCTGAGGTGGCTTAGGGGAACGGTTGGCCACCACACTAAACAAGAAACTCACCAATAAGATCCTAAAACCACCAACACAGAGGCCGACCTTATAAAACCGTTGAGCCTTAAGTTTGCAATTTCACCTGATTGCGTCAAAGCTGCATTTGGGAAACAGGCGGAAGCACAGCACAGAGTTCTCTGGAGTCAGCCCAGCCTCTGCAACAAACTGCAAGGTCTTGGCTGCCTGACAGCCAAGGCCCTGGCCTCACCTGGAAAACAAGGACACCCAGGAATTCCACCTTCCCGCCCCGGCTTCCTCTCTAACAGATCCTGCAGCTCCTTCCCCAGAGGCCAGCTCTGGGGACCGCACAAGACTGGAGGAGGCCCAGTGAGCTTCCTGCAACCAAATGCCCAGGAGAGGGGACCCGGTGGGGGGCGGATGGCTTCAGGGGCTGCCCCAACCTACTGGGGCTCTTGCTGGGTTCCCTTGCCGCTGTGTGGCCTACGCGAGCTCCTCACCCTCTCTGAGCCCTGCTGGTCAGCTCTAAAGCGGCCGGAGCTGAGCAGCCCCCCATACACCTCTCAAGACGGCGGAGGAGGTCCCCAGGCCAGCGCCGTTCATCCCCCAAGGAATTCCCAGGGAGGTACCAGGCCAGGGGGTTGAGAAAGGTGGGAGAAGCCGGCATCTCCTCTCACCCCCCAGTTATCATTTACTGCTTGATGGATGCGTTTATCCCATTAACTCTCTGGGGTTCCAGCTCCTGCGTGTTGAACCCCCAGACCCAACACCCCCAGACCCAGCCCTGAGTCTGAGTCAACAAAGAGCTTCTCCTGGCCTGTATTCTGATCGGTGACTCGGGAAGGAAGCCACCAGCTCCCCAGGTTGGCATGAGGGAGCGGAGGGGCCAGGCACCAGTGCAGACCCCCAAGTCCCAAATTACAGAGGGGGAGAGAAACGGGGGCCGGGGAAAGTCTGGGCCAAGACAGAGCAGTCTGGACCAGGCCAAAAGAGGGAGAGGAAAGGGGTGGAGGTTAGAGAGGAAGGGGAAGGGGTGCAGGGAGGAGAGAGGGAGAAAAGGTGGAGCAGGCAGGGGAGGGGAAGGGTAGCAGGAGGGGAGGAAGGGGGGGAAGGAAGGGTTGGGGAGCAGGGAGTGAAGGGAGGGGCTGTGGGCAGAGGGGAGAGAGGGTGGAGGAGAAAGGGACGAGAGAAAGAGGAAGGAGGGGCTGAAAGGAGAGGTGAGGAGCAGGGAGGGAGGGGGGGCGGGGAGAAGGGGAGAGTGGGAGAGGCGAGCGCTGGGGGGAAAACCGGGCTGGGGGTGAGGGAACAGCCCAGGGGCCCCAGTGGCTGCGCGCGGCAGGGGAGAGCACAGGGCACCTGGGTGCCCGGCCCGTCTGTCACCGCTCACGTGGCGCCGCGCGCCCCCTCTGGTCCCCACCTGAGCCCTGGGACCGGCCGGCCCCCGACTCACCCCAACAACTAGCGTGGCGCCCCCACCGGGCACAGGTGCCCCCTCTGCGGACGCCAGACCTTACCCTGCGACACCCCCGCCGGAGCCTCACCTGGTCTGCGCGCGACTGCGCCTCGCCTGACCCCGCCCCGGCCATGGCTCCGAGCCAGGCCCCGCCCCCGCTCCGGCGAGCTCGCCCGGGAGGCCTCTGTCCCTGGGGCGGGAGACGCCCCCGCGGTCCCCAGGGTCTGGGGATCACTGCTGGGCCTGGACAGAGGGCTACGCGTCGCGGGCAGGGAGGGGTGGAGCAGGCGATCTTGGCCGCCCTCAAACTTCCTACCCAAGACGCCCTGCACTCCCGATTTGGCAGCGCGCCCTTCAGCACCACACCCACGCCTTGCCGATCTATCTTCCCACTTTGTTGTTCTTGTCAGGTGCCAGGGAGTCGGTTCTGGCTCACAGCGACCCTGTGTACAACTGAACAGGACACTGACGGGTCCTGCACCAGCCTCACAATCCTCCCTAAGCTTGACCCCTTTGTTGGAGCCGCTGTGTCAATCCATCTCGTTGAGGGTCTTCCTCTTTTTCGCTGACCCTCTATTTTACCAAGCATGATGTCCTTCTCCAGGGACTGATCCTTCCTGATAACATGTCCAAAGTATGTGAGACAAAGTCTCACCATTCTTGCTTCTAAGGAGCACTCTGGTTATATTTCTTCCAAGACAGATTTGTTCAGATTTTTGGCAGTCCATGGTATATTCAGTATCCTTCGCCAACACCACAATCCAAAGGCGCCAATTCTTCTTCGGTCTTCCTTATTCATCGTCCAGCTTTCACATACATAGGACGCGAATGAAAACACCATGACTTGGGTCAGGCGCATCTTAGTCTTCAAGGTGACATCTTTGCTTTTTAACACTTTAAAGAAGCCTCTTGCAGCGGATTTGCCCAATGCAATGCGTATTTTGGTTTCTTGACTGCTGCTGCCTTGGGCGTTGACTGTGGATCCAAGTAAAATGAAATCCTTGACAACTTTAGTCTTTTCTCCATTTATCATGATGTTGCTTATTGGTCCAGTTCTGAGGATCTTTGTTTTCTTTATGTTGAGGTGAAATCCATATTGAAGGCTGTGGTCTTTGATCTTCATCAGTAAGTGCTTCAAGTCCTCTTCACTTTCAGCAAGCAAGCCTGTGTCATCTGCATAATGCAAGTTAATGAATCTTCTGCCAATCTTGATGTTCCGTTCTTCTTCACATAGTCCAGCTTCTGGGATTATTTGCTCAGCATACAGATTGAATAAATATGGTGAAAGCATACAACCCTGACACACACCTTTCCTGACTTTAAACCATGCAGTATCCCCTTGTTCTGTCCGGACTGCTGCCTCTTGATCTATGTACAGGATCCTCATGAGCACAATTAAGTGTTCTGGAATTCCCATTGTTCGCAATGTCATCCATAATTTGTTATGGTCCACACAGTTAAATGTCTTTGCATAGTCAATAAAAAACAGGTAAACATCTTTCTGGTATTCTCTGCTTTCAGCCGGGATCCATCTGACATCAGCAGTGATATCCCTGGTTCCACATCCTCTTCTGAATCCGGCTTGAATTTCTGGCAGTTCCCTGTTGATATACTGCTGCAGCTGCTTTTGAAAGGTCTTCAGCAAAATTTTATTTGCGTGTGGTATTAATGATGTTATTAGATAATTTCCCCATTAGGTTGGATCACCTTCCGACTGGAAGAGATCCATATTCATGCCTATTCCAAAGAAAGGTGATCTTCCCATTTTAGGGATGTGCAAAGAAAGGCAGGAAAGGAGATTTGCGCAGAGTTGAGAGGAAACGTATTCATTCAGCTGCTCCCAAAGTATCCTCTGGGCGCCCAAGGACGTGTGTCGGTCCCCACAGTGAGCCCAGAGGCTGACAGTGATGGGCTGGGCAGTTCCAGAGGCAGCCCTGACCAGGCTGAGGGGCAGGGAGGGCTTCCCAAAAGAGGGGACATGACCCAAGACTTGGGCGGCCAAAGGGTCATTGAGCATCAAGCCTGCGCTTTCTCCAAGGGAGAGGGGAATCAATGTCTCTGGACTGAGGGTACTCATGCTGGGCCTGTCAGTGAGGTTAGGCTCATCTCTAATCAGGATGCCCCAGAGGTGCCTCTGTCCGCTGGGCGGGGCAAGTATCCTGTCTACTAAAGGAAAAGGCAGGTGTGAATGTCCTCACACACATCACACTCTGGCTCTAGGGCAGTGGGGCAGCTGGTGAGGTGAGCTCCAAAGATGGCATTGACACCTGGCCCGGCTGCACCTTCTGAGTCTCCTCTTGCACCCTCCTAGCCCCTGACTTCCAAAGACCCAGGCTTCGGTCTTTGCCCCAATTCATCTACATGCACCCCAGGGATCTCATCCTGTCTCCTCCTTTAGACATGCTCTATCTGTACCCTGTACCTTGACAACCCTATATGAGATCCCGTTGCTGTTGTTGGTTGCTGTCCAGTGAGATGTGACTCATGGCGACCCCATATACAGCAAAACCAAACGTTGCCCAGTCCTGCACTATCTTCAGGATGGTTGGTATGTTCAAGTCCATTGTTGTAGCCACTGTGTATTTTGAGTGCCTTCCCCTCCTAGGGGGCTCATCTTCCAGCACTATACGGGACAATGTTCTGTTGTGATCCATAGGGTTTTCATTGGCTGATTTTCAGAAGTAGTCTGTCCTAGTCTGAAAGCTCTGCTAAAACTGTGGGTGACCCTGCTGGTATTTGAAATACAAGTGGCATAGCGTCCAGCATCACAAAAGCATGCAAGCCACTACAGGACACCACAGTGACAGACGGATGGAGGGATAGAACAGGAATGGGGCTAGTTCTAGATGGAAACGCCTCTCTCAAAACCACAAGGAAACCAAAGGGATACCTTGTGTCTTCATCTCCTGGGGCTGCTGAAGCAAAATACCACCAAGTGAGTGGGCTAAACAATAAGAAGTAATTGTCTCATAGTGCTGGAGGCTAGAAGTCAGAATTCAGGATGTCAGCTGTGTTGATTCCTTCTGAGGCTCAGAGGGAAAATCTGGTCCATGCCCTCTCCCAGCTTCTGATAGCTCTGGAAGTTTCTTGGCTTGCAGCTGCAGTGTCACATGGAATCTTCCCTCTGTCTCTCTGTGTCTCTTCTCCTCTTTTGTAAGGATACCGCTCATATTGGATTAGGACTCACCCTACTTCAGTGTTGCTAGGTGGAAACCCCAGGTTTTGCTCTGCACAACTCATCTCAGCCAATAAATGAGAGACTGAGGTGGGAGATCAGAAAGGTGTCTTTATTTCATTGCACAAGGGAAGGAAGAGTCAGGGCTGCTGCTTCGAAGACTGCTCAGTGAGGGTGAGGGGGAAGGTTTCTGTTAAGGGGTTTACAAGTAGGAATTTCATACAAGTTACATCAGCAACGTTCTTAATCATACTACACAGTGGGGTTTGCATATAACTTTATGCATTGCATGTCCAGAAAATGGCGGTTAAACTCCACTCAGAGGTGGGAAAGTTACTATGTACGAGGTACTTGATGAGTGAAAAGGTTATCCAGAATATCAACATGGCGCCTAAGTGGATTTCTGCCAATTTCCTCTAGATCTGGGCAATAGTTAAGGAAAAGGGAACTAGGATGTAAATGTAAATATACAAGGAGAGTCAAGCAAGCTGCTCGAGGCAGTGGAATTTTCCGCAGCTTGGGGACCTCTGTCTTACCAGTATGACCTCGTGTTAACCCAACTGATGGCATCTTTAAAGACACTGTTTCTAAACAAGGTCACATTCACAGGTACCGGGGTTAGGACTTCACCCTTTTTTGGGAACACGATTCAATCTGTAGCATCGCATTCCAGCAATACCCGCGTGCACACACACACGTACACACATTTGATCATTTTAGTCTGACGTTTGTGCCTCTTTTCCTTTTCTGAAACATAAACATGTTTATTTTTTTAAACATCAATGTAAGATCAGTCCCTTATGATAGAGGGACAATTTGCTGGCTTTCTGTTTTCAAAAGCTACTTTGGACATAAGTGAGAGAGAACACCACCCCACCACCACCGTGGGAGTCGGTCAAAGGCTGGCGGCATAATTTTGGGTTATTAAGAGACGTGAGAGGGAATACAACCCTCCCTGCACTAGTGTTTTGTGAGAATTTCATGCAAATTCCACAACCAAAGCTTAGTGATATGAAAGTACATATAATAAAGCAATACTCCAGGATGATTGTGGGGCAACGAATGCAGGTGTGTTCTGCCATTCATAATAAAAGAAAAAAGAAATATAAAGGAACCGTACACCTGAGGCTGGCTTCCTTTTAGGTTCTTTCTTGTGTTTTCTCCCCCAAGCAAGCCTAATAATCAGTAATCAACCAGTTACTCATTTCCTTTTGTTGCTATAACAATAACTCCTTGCATTTCAAACACTTTGCGATAGAAAAGAAGGAATCATAATGCAAAATGAAGGAATTACATCTGAATGGTATTATTCCCAGCTTTATTAAATTTGCTCTTACAAATGTTTATGAAGTTGGAGAGTTGGTGCCCCCTCAAGCAGCAGATTTCGCATTAATAAGCATCCAGGGATGGCAAGTTTTCAGGAAGGAGGAAATAAAGACCCACGTTCCAAGGTCTTGGGCTTCCCATTTGTTTTCTCCCAAAAGAACTCTCCCTGCCAGCTGCTTGAGCTAAGACGTGGCCTGCTCTTAGCCTTGCTAAAACCCTGAAACCAAGATCTCCCCACCGACTTGGGGCTGTGACAGCCGGGTTGAGCCAGAACGGGTCGAGATGATTTTCCCCCTCCTCTCCCTTTATGGCCGAGGACCCTGAGATCTGACAAGTGAAGGGCCTTCCTTAGCTGTTGGGTAGCCAAGCGAGTTTTAATTCTCCAGGAATCCAGATTTCTGGGGTCCATGGAGTTAGGGAACCCACAAACGCCATTGTCCATTTAATGTCCTTTTGAACCTTGAGCCTTGAAGACACAGGTTTCTAGAAGTCAACTTCTAGTCAAACAATGGTCTCGATAAACTAGTAAGGCCGTTTTGCTTTGGGCTGTACGAAACCCTTCCTGACCATCTGTTGTTTATCAGTTCTCTTCCAGCCTCTTCTCCATGGCAATGCCAAGAAGATTGAGTATAAAATTCTTTGGGGGTTCTCTCGTCTTCAGAACATTTTTGACTCTCTAGTCTAAATGTTACCTCAATTTGCAAATCCTCTATTAAATAAACGTCAATTTCTATAATTGGATTAATAAGATTTTTGTTTTAATACCAAGGACCCTCACCCTCCCATCATGTGACCTGGTCCCCAGGTTTAGAGCAAATGTGTCTGTTGTTTTGTTAGCTACCATCTAGTTGACTCCAGCTCGTGGAGACCTTATGTATGCTGCTGCTGTTGTTGTTAGGTGCTGTCGAGTCGGTTCCAACTCATAGCGACCCTATGAACAACAGAATGAAACACGGCCCGGTCCTGCGCCATCCTGACAATTGTTGCTATGCTTGAGCCCATTGTTGCAGCCACTGTGTCAATCCATCTCGTTGAGGGATTACCCTTTTTTGCTTACCCTGTACTTTACCAAGCATGATGTCCTTTTCCAGGGACTGATCTCTCCTGACAACATGTCCAAAGTATGTAAGATATAGTCTCGCCATCCTTGCTTTTAAGGAGCATTCTGGTTGTACTTCTTCCAAGACAGACCTGTTCGTTTGTCTTCAGCTGGGTTCTCTAGAGAAGCAAAACCAATAACACATATAAATATATATATAGAGAGAGAGATTTATATCAAGGAAACAGCTCACGTGATTGTAGAGGCTAGAACATCGCAAGTCCATGGATCAGGGTAGAGGCCTCTCCCAAGCCACGGAGCTGCAGAAGCTGGTGAGCCCAAGATCAGCAGGTCAGAGAGCAGGGCCCCTGCTCACAGGCTGAGAAAGTCAACAAATTCCAAAATCAGCAGGCAAGACTGCAATGTTTCTCCAGATTCATGTAGCTGCAGGGGCTGGTGAACCCGAGATCAGCAGGTCAGAGAGCAGGGCTCTGCTCACAGGCTGTGAAGATCAACAAATCCCAAGTTCGGCAGATAAACTGACCACTCAAGTCCCAAGAACCAGAGATGAGATGACAGGAGGAAGCCACAGAACCCAGATGCAGAGTGAGCAAAAAGCCAGAACATCTGCTTATATTCAGATGCAGGCCACACCCCCAAGGAGAGTCCCTTTCATCTGATTGGCTACTCACAGTATATTCAATCATGGGAGTGATCACATTAAAACACTGAGAATCATGGCCCAGCCAAGCTGACATACAATCTTAACCATCACATAGTTCTTTTGGCAGTCCATGGTATATTCAATACTCTCCAACACTACAATTCAAAGGCATTAATTCTTCTTTGGTCTTCCTTATTAATTACCCAGCTTTCACATACATATGAGGTAATTGAAAACACCATGGCTTGGGTCAGGTGCACCTTATTCCTCAAGGTGACATCTTTCCTTTTCAACATATTAAAGAGATCTTCTGCAGCAGATTTGCCCAATGCAATGGGTCATTTTATTTCTTGACTGCTG